>NC_138775.1:19121213-19481351 GCF_965119305.1 Pelophylax lessonae | reverse complement strand
CTCTCCTTTTCCCTCTTCTCTCTCTCTCTCTCTCATCTCTACTCACTTCCTTTAATGTTGCTCTCATGCTGTGTACCATGTGTGACATCTGCTAGTTTCTCCTGCTCTGCTGATCCTCCACTGCTCAGTCCTCACTCTTCAGTCCTGTTCACCTTCCGCTATAGCATTCCCATGTTGCACACCACATGAGCCGCCTGCTAGTTGCTCTGCTCTGGTCCGGACCCTACTCACCTTCCTACTGCTCCACACCAGATGTGTCATCTGCACCAGACACTCCCAGAATATATACACCTGAACCAGAAGCGACTGCTGATGACATCTTTCTTGTTTGCTTGTTGGTTTCCCAATGCATCCTGGGATATCTCATATCTGCAATGCCTCCAAAACAAAGCGAATAAAAGCCCCTCAAAAGCTGTAGGTGCTGTTAACGAGTCATAAACTTCTATGGAGGCTTTGGAGATGCTTTAAAGCACCAAGAAAGCATTATGGGATATAATTTTTGAAGCAAAGCAAACATGACGTGTGAACGAGACTGTAAGATAACCATTATATTTAGGGGCAGGGCTTTGATTGGCATTCAGAGCACTTTAAAAAAAAGCGTGTCCAATGCCACATTTTGAAGCAAGTGTGAACTTTGCAAACTCTTACAGATGGGTGGGATGGCAGATCACATTACAATGAAGACAATGTACTGGGTGCAGTATATTATAGACATATGCAAAGGGGGCAGACCACACTGTAATGAGGGCAGTTTCTGGGGTGCGTTTTAGTATATCAAATTTCAATCTCAGCTCCCTGGTGCAGGAAGCTGAATCGGATGGTGAAGAAGATGGAAGTTACAGGCAGGCTGTAGGTGAGCTGTAGGCTGCATCCCTGTTCCAGCTTTATAAGTAATGTGGTAAAACTCTGTGTTTTTTTTCAGGAGCTGATTGCGACGTTGGTGACTCATGTGTGCAGCGGGTATTCCGATGAGGTGGACTCCGCACTGGATATAATAACCGATTTGATATCCAGTAACTCTACAGCCGTGGCCCTGTACGCTGTGTTCATCAAGGTGGGTGAATGCTGGCAGGGGGACTGATCTCTGCGAATGGTCAACTCTACATTTTATTTTTTCTGATATGCTATCACCTAGGCTGGAGGAACACAGAGCTTTCCTTTCATCTGTTTATTGCAGATGTATCATATTTAAAAAAACATACATAGAACTGAGCTTTATAAAAATATATTGTTCTTTTCCCTGTGAAATGCCATTACATTATAATCAAAAAGGGGAACGGTTTATAGATTAGAGCAGGGGTCTCCAAACTTTCTAAACAAAGGGCCAGTTCACTGTCCTTCAGGCTTTACGAGGGCCGGACTGTGGCCAGTGGGAGTAGAAAAGATCCCCACGTCAGTGGGGAAAAAGTAATGCCCCATTGTTTATTTTAGTGAGAGTAACTGCGTGCCATTATTGGTGTAAGTGGGAGGAATTGTGCCCCATCTTTGTCATGGGCCCCATTGTTGGTGTCATTGAGAGGAATTGTGCCCTATCATTGATGTCATTGTGCCCCATTGTTTGTGTCATTAGGAGGTATTGTGCCCCATTGTTGGAGTCAGCGGGGGGGAATTGTTCCCCCTTAGTTGGTGTCATTGGGAGAAATTGTGCCCCATTGTTGGTGTCAGTGGGGGGAATTATTCCACCTTAGTTGATGTCATTGGGAGGAACTGTGCCCCATTGTTAATGTCAGCGGGGGGAATTGTTCCCCCTTGGTTGGTGTCATTGGGATAAATTGTGCCCCTTCATTGGTGTCAGTGGGAAGAATTATTGGTAGTATCAGTGGACGAAATAGTGCCTCAAGGGCTGCATAAAAGCAAGCAAAAATCCACATCTGGCCCCTGGGCCGCAGTTTGGAGACCACTGAATAGAGAATTGCTTTATCTTTTGTGACAGAAGGCTTTGGCTTTCCTTAAATTTCATGTGTAATCTCTCCAAAAAAATGAAACAAACCTGAGGAAAGTCACATGAAAGAAAATTCCAAGTAGTTTTAGCATAAGGCAAAATATTAGTTGATCTGTATTTTCTTCAATGTAAGATAAATGGGGGGGTGACATTTTTTCGGCATGTCTGGTTTTCTGGTAATATTTTATTCCGTCCATTGAGGTGTCGGGCTCTTCCTGATCCTATGTTTTTATCTAGCAGGCCATATGCTGTATGCAATCTGGTAAGATCCAACATAATCCACTATGGGACATTTAAAGTGGTTGTAAAGCCTAAAGGCTTTTTTTAACCTTAATGCATTTTCTGCATTAAAGAGTAACTCCACTTTTGTTGAGAAAAAAAAAAAAACCCCCCCCCTGGGTGTTCTATGTACATCACAAGGATTTTAATAAACTTTTCATAATCTTCATTCAGCTGCTGCACTTGCAGGACTCTTATGAGGAAAATTGCAGGTTCTGCATCCCTTTAGTCGTGATTTCTTATTGGGAGTATCTCACCAAAAATTAAATTTTTGTTACAGGGGATGCCAAAATCTGACTTGTATCTTAGTGTAGACTTCTGGGAAAATAATACCATTTAATTACAATAAGAATTGAGTCGCAATTGTACAGTATATGCTATATTATTATTATTTTATTATTTGCTCCCCCCCCCATGAATGTTTAGTTACCCTTTAAAGTTAAAAAAAAACCTATGTGTAGCTCCCCCCAGTCCCCGCTTATATTTACCAGAGCCCGATCTCGATCCAAGGAAATGCATGAGAGGACCAGCTCTCTCCCTCCTCATTGGCTCAGACACAGCAGCAGGAGCCTTCGACTCCAGCTGTTGTCAATCACAGTCAGTGAGGAGGGGGCGGCGCTGAGTTGCGCTCTGTTTGTCTTTTGGAAACAAAGCTGGCTCGGGGGCAAGCACACACGAGTGCCCCCCTAGCAAGCAGCTTGCTGTGGGGGCACTTGGCATGGGGTAGGGGCCAGGAGCACTGGCGGGGGACCTGAGAAGAGGAAGATCAGGGCTGCTCTGTGCAAAACCATTACACAGAGCAGTTAAGTACTGTATAACATTTTTGTTTTGTTTGTTTTTTTTTTTCAAATTATGCCTTTACTTTAATTTACACAATGCGCAGAGTGTTCTGAAAGTATTAATAAATGTATCAATATATTTCCTTGCAGGGTATATTGGACTACCTGGATAACCTGAATGTCCAACAGATCCGCAAACTCTTTCAAATCCTTTGCATGCTGGCGTTCATCCATGAAGGTGTTCACATCCAGGTACACATGTTGAGATGCTTGAGGTTGGACTCTTCATGTAGGTGGGAGCCAATATGGTCACACTGTCACACTTATGATTCATTTTAAAGTGTTAGTTCACCTTAGGCTCCATTCACACTTGTACGACTCCAAAGTTGGGGGACTTTGGAACGCAACTTTGATGCAACCTTGATGGATGTGACTTGGACATAACTTGTTGTCCCTCTGCAAAGTCAGACCCACTGTTGCATGTAAAACGTTCAGGTATGACTTTCATGCAACTTTTGAGGCTTAAAATGGTTGTTAACCCACTGCATTATAACCATACAATCCCCTCTGTAAAATAACATTGTGTCCCGTTGTCTGTGTCCTATAAAAAAGATGCTGTTTTCTATCTTATATCAGAGCGTCTCCCGGTGCTTACGTGACTCCTCAGCTCTCTCCTCTCCCTGGCTGATAACTATAGCGGGAGGGGCCGAGAACTCCCGCTGACAGCTTGGGAGGAGAGCGAGCCGAGCTGTTCAGTGAGCGCTGGGAGACGCTCTGATATAAGGTAGAAATCGGCATCTTTTTTTATATAACACAGACACTGAAACACATAATGTTATTTTATAGAGGAGAGTTTATGGTTATACTATAGTTATGATAGCAGCGGGGGGGGGGGGGGGGGGAAGGACAGAGGTGAAAGTCAGGCAGGGGGGGAGAGGAGGACAGAGAGGACAGTGCAGGACTGTGGATGACGGAGGCACGCAAACTGACCATGGTGTCAGGGCTCAGCAGCCATGATAAACCATGGTCAGTTTACAGGTGGGGGGCATAGCCAGGCAGGATCAGCCAGGTATTTTATATGATACAAGGGGCCAAATTACACAACACAAGCACTGTGCTGTTATTCATGCTTTAAGAGAACAGGATCTAGATATATATATATATTTTTTTTTTTTTTGGGTAACAAACACTAACATTGAAATCTATGGCCTTCAAATTGCATGTAAGTCGGACCAAAGTAGTGTATAAACTCAGACCAAAGTCGCACATATATGAATAGTTATCCTTGGAAAGCCTGGGGTACGACTTGTCATGCGACTGATGTCCAAAGTCACATGACAAGTCACACAATGGGGTGTTACAGGAAAAAAAGGAAAAGGTGAACCAACGCCATACTGGCTCCCCATCCTCTCCCTGGTGGTCCCTGCTGTACTTGGGTGCATGCTAAGCTGTCAGTGCCCATGTAACTGGTACCCCCCCCCCCACCACTCTTCTTCCTGCTTCTGGGATAAATCATAGTGATGTTGTGTGATGGTGCTTACCAATCGGAATTGCGCTGATCCATCCCAGAAGCACTGCACAGAGAAGAGGGAGAGGAGCATGGACTTCAAACCCCTGGACCGCTGCATGGGCGCTGACAGCCTAGCATCCACAGAGGTTAGTACAGTGGGGACTGGAAAGGGTGAGGAGGGTGTACAGTGTTTACCATTTTTCATTTTTTTTTCTGAAAAAGGAAAACTTACACTTTAACCCACCTTTCTGTGATTGGTAGAGCATGGATTCACCTAATTTTCCACCTTTGTCCTGAAGCTGGAACTGTCAACTCATCCCTTCCAGTACAGACACATGCACATTTTACAAGACTGATGGCTGGTTACATTTAGGTAAAACACCAACGGAATCCAGTTTAAAGATTTAGGAAAAGAAGGAGAGAAGCACTAGAACTGGTTATCCTGTTGTATAGGAGTTATGATGGTATTGAGACGAGGTATCGGGTATTTCTGGACTGGCAGCTTCTCTACGCCAAAGGATTTCTAGTTTCTGTCTGTAAGTAAATGAGTGTGAGATTGAAGCACCACACTAGGGAAAAAATTGTCCAGATATCAATATTTTTAATATAAATTAGGATAAAAGAATATCACAAAGCCAACGTTTTCCAGGCAGAAACCCCTCCTTCATCAGGGTTTGAAGATTGAACATGTACTGATCTGAATAGTCTATATAATTTAGGGATGGTTCACACCACAAAAACCCACTCCAGATCCGTTCCAGGTGCGTTGTTTTGCATGCGCGTTTTTGGCACCTTTCAGTACGTTTTTGATGCATTTCCTAATGAATTTCGGGTGCTTTTTTTTTCTTCTCTTTTCATGTTCTCTTTTTCACTGTATAGGGGTCCCCTACAATTTTCATGCATTCCGGTAAGTTTTTAATGCATTTTACTGCATTCCAGTACAGGCAAGTGCAGGAAAAATGCAGCATGTTCTACCTTTTTTTTTTTTCTGGAACTGGAAAGCCCTGAAAATGACTGCACTGGTGTGAACTATGCCTTTGGAAACCATATAACCTACTTTCCATGCATTTTTGATGCAGATATAAAACGCTCTGGACTACATGTG
Organism: Pelophylax lessonae; assembly: GCF_965119305.1. Taxonomy (NCBI): domain Eukaryota; kingdom Metazoa; phylum Chordata; class Amphibia; order Anura; family Ranidae; genus Pelophylax; species Pelophylax lessonae. The sequence continues at coordinate 19,475,736 of NC_138775.1, read as the reverse complement.
GTGTGAAATGGCCCTTATACAATATTTTAACTAAACAAGTGCAGAGAAACTGGTTGGAGCAGCTGTTCAAGCCCTGATGAAGGAGTGGTTCCTGATCCCTGAAACACGTTGGCTCTGTGACAGTCTTTCATCCTAAATTATTTTGGAGTAAATTCATATCTGGACGATTTAATCTCAGTGTGGTACACCAGTCTCAGACTCACTGGGGTTGGGTTGATTTACTAAAACTGTAGAGTGCAAAATCTGGTGTAGCTGTGCACAGTAGCCGATCAGCTTCTGACTTCAGTTTGTTAAAGCGGAGCTCCACCCAAAAGTGGAACTTCCGTTCTTTTGCTTCCTCCCCCCCCCCCCCTCCAGTGCCACATTTGGCACCTTTCAGGGGGTAGGGGGGGAATGGATACCTGTTTTTGACAGGTACCCTTCCCCACTTCTGGGATATGCCGTTTCTTTTTGAAGTTTGGCCTCCTCCTCTTTCCCCCACCACTGAGCCAATAGGAATTCCCAGCGCGCATGCGCAGTGGGAACCTGCCCGTGAAGCCGCAAGGCCTCACTGCCAGGTTCCCTTACCGGCAATGGCGGCGGCAGCACCCGACAGCTGATGTAAAAAAATGGCTGCGGTGCTGATATCGCTGGATTCCAGGACAGGTAAGTGTCCTAATATTAAAAGTCAGCAGCTACAGTATGTGTAGCTGCTGACTTTTAATTTTTGGAGGGGGTGGAGGGGAAGGCGGAACTCCGCTTTAAATTAAACTTTGACAAAAAACCTGAAAGGTGATTGGCTTCTATGCAGAGCTGCACCAGATTTTGCACTCTCTAGTTTTAGTAAATCAACCCCACTAAATGTAGTATATAGCAGGGGCAAAACAAGATCAAGCGATGTCCCTGGGTAAAGCTAGTGGTCCTCCCTTTATAATTGAGCATAGAGAGTTTGGTTGTAAAGGGAAAACTGGCAGTGTTGCAGAGGGGCTTTGCTTGATCTTGTTTTGCCTGGCTTTGGTTGAGTTCATTTTTTCCCCCTAGGCTCCATGTACACGGGACGCTGGAAATGGCCGTTTAGGAGCAGTTGGGCGTTTTTTTTTAGAAGCCCCTGAACCCATCTACATTTTATCTTATCTGTCCATGTACACCAGGTCGTTTGCGGGCAGTTGCGTTCAGGGACTTTTTTTAGAACGCAATTATTTGCGTTCGAACGTGTTTCCCGGCGTTTCAAACGCAAAAATGCGTCCGAACGCGATCGAACGTGATGATCCACGTTTGGCGTTCACGTTTTTCCATTTTAAAGGGGAATAATTTTTTTGACCTCTAGGAACGGTTCTAAACGCAAACGCCCGCTAAACGCGGGTACAAACGCGACCGAACGGACGTTTCAAACGTCCTTAAAATTCCAGCATTCAAAGGGAATTTTAACAACGTCCCGTGTACATGGACCTTAAGCTAAACTAGTAATGTCCTCCTGGCACACACAAAGCCAGACCAAAATATTGTGGCCCTTTCTGCTCCTTTCATTATTTGTTTATTTCCTTAGGATGAGATGCACATTGTCATCAGGAAGCAGCTTTCCAGTACAGTGGTGAAGTACAAGCGCATTGGAGTGATTGGGGCAGTGAGGATGCTGGGAAGCATGGCTACCAGTGAAAGGTCAGATTTTGCTCTTTTCTTTATTTTTTTTTATTTTTTATTTTTATCTTTAACATTTTGTAGTCATCATGCAGCAATAAGAGGTAGATAGTTACCTTATACATGTACATGACAGATATGAGTATAGACAGTAGAACCATTCTTTTTAACCACTTGACCTGTGGAAGATTTACTCCCTTCATAACCAGGCCATTTATTTGCGATATGACACTGCGTTACTTTAACAATTGACAATTGTGCGGTCCTGTAACGCTGTACCCAAATGAAATGTATTTCCTTTTTTCCCACTAATAGAGCTTTCTTTTGGTGTTTTTGCCCTATAAACCAAAAAAGACAGATAATTTTGAAAAATAAATAATATCTGCTATAAAACATGTCCAATAAACAAATTTAAAAAATCTAATTTCTTCATAAATTTAAGCCAATATGTATTCTGCTGCATTTGTTTGGTAAAAAAATCTCCAAACAAACGTATATTGATTGCTTTGTGCAAAAGTTTTATAGCGTCTACAAACCTATATACTGTAATTTTTATTTATTTTTTTAGACTACTAATAGCGGCGATCAGCGACTTATAGCAGGACTGCGATATTGCGGTGGACAATCTGACACTTTTGACACTTTGTGGCAACCCGTGACACGAATACAGTGATCAGTGCTAAAAAAAATGCTCTATCACTGTACTAATGACACTGGCTGGGAAAGGGTTAAACATTTAGAGCGATCAAAGGGTTAACTGTGTGTCTAATCAGTGTTTTACTGTACCATGAGGTGCTTTCACATATGATGGATTTTCTTTCCCTGCTTTGCAGAGAAAGAAAATCCATCCCCCCCCTCCCCCCTGTCAGGGCAGTGCCTTGTTTACATAGGCAGAGCTTCGATCTGTGTGTTTTCCCTGACAATCGGTGGGTTGCCGGCAGGCATCCATTCGCCGGCATACGCTGATCGGCTTCTGCCTATACTAAGTACATGATCTGGCACACAGGGGCCGCTTTGATGCCGTACATCCTCATGATGTGGTCGGCAAGAGGATGTATCCGTACCAGGAACGAGTGCACTATAGGCAAACTTCTTTCTTTTTTTTTTTTCATTTTGGATAGAGTAAAGGACCCCTATCCGTTTGGCCGATCGCCTGCCAGTGGCACTCGCCCCCCTCCCCTCTCCAAGGCAGCCCCACATTTGCCCCTCAAGCTTTTTCCACTCGCCAAATGTGAGAAGGGGTGTGGAAATTTTGAGGGCTGGTATTGGCACATATATTGTGAAACATGGTAGATCAGAACACAGAGCTTGTTTAAAGCGGAGTTCCGGGCACAAAAACGAGATTTTTTTTTTTTGTGCCCCTCCGCTAGGTATGCCTCACCTGAAAAGGAATTGGATAGTTATTTTTTTTTTTTTTGTTTACTTACCTTGCAATTGAAGATCGAAGATACTCACCTCAGAGTACTTCCTCCCTCGGAGCCGCGGCTCACCCCGTCACTTCCTGCCTCGCTATGATTCCTGGGAGCTGAACGTCACAGCTCCCAGGAATCAATGCGACGGCACCGGCCCCGCTCGTCATTTCCGGGCGACGCCGCATTCCCCTGCTAAACAGCTTCTGGGCATGCCCAGAAGCTGTGGAGGAATGCGGCGTCGCGCCGGAAGTGACGAGAGGGGCCGGTGCGACGCATTCTGGGACAAGAAGACGCGGAAGAAGACACAGAAGAGGACCGCGCCGGCTTCAGCTGCCCACAAGAAAGATGGAAACGCTATGGAAGAAATTTTATAAGTAAGTATTTCTTCTAAAAGGTAAGTGCGAACCGGGACAGATCAGAGGCTAGCCATTGTGGAATGTGCCAGCCCTGACTGTCCCGGGGGTATGTTTATTAAAAAATGACATCTGTGCCTGGAACTCCGCTTTAACATCTCTAATTATTTCTAATCGCTCCTCATCTCCTATTTCCCCCTTTTCCCCCTAGGAGAAGGTCAGGAGGTGCCAAATCAGACCCAGCCACCCTGAGTCCGCATGTCTTCCGGCAGGTCAGTCACTCTGGTAATTTCCCTGTAAATAAATGATCTCATTCTGCCTGTGTTGTGACTATGATTCTATGTGGGAACAGGTCACCTCTCTCCTGGAATTGGCACGCACCTGCTGTGACCAGTGCCCAGAATCTGCTGCCTTTTACTACGATGAGATGGCCAATCTAGTGCAAGAGAGGAACCTACATCCCCAAATAATGGTAAGTTCAACAACTTGAGGTAGAGATGAGTAGAAAGAACAATTATTTTTATCTCACTGAGGGACGCAGGAATTCAGAGAATGTCTTGTCTGGTTGCAATGCCACCTACAGGGGGATAACAGGAAAATTGTAAACTGTCCCCCCAAATAGCCTCAACCCTACCCACCATGCCTCAATTTTTTATTTGTGTCCTAGAAGGTTGGAAGTATTTCGAAAAAAGTCTTAAAGCCCAACTTCAGGAATTACAAAAAAAACTACCCCTGCAATAGGGCTTTTCCGTTTTGAAAGAGAATTTGTAAATCGGTGATCTTTTCCCACAGTAGATGCACCAGTGACCCACCTTCACAGGAAGACTACTAGGCGGGTTGATGGTGGGCTCACCTTTTTTTGATTCTGCTGACAGCTAAAGTCCCTCCTTAAATCCCAGTTTTGAATTGACTGGTTAGGCCCTCCATCCTGTGTTAACTTTATTCTGTCAAGATTAGAATATTTGATATTAGAATTAATAGATTCCCTCAAGAGGGTATCCTGCCATGTGAGTAGGTCCTCCTTGTGCTTTTGGTGTGATGGCTTGTTTCAAGCATCTAATCGTATTTATTATAGGTATCTATATAGCACCATCAAATGACTCAGTGCTTTACATATATTGTACACTCACATCAGTCCCTGCCCTCAAGGAGCTTACAATCTAAGGTCCCTAACTTACACTCATACATACGTATACTAGGGCCAATGTAGACAGGAACCAATTACCCTACCATCATGTCTTTGGATTGTGGGAGGAAACCCTCGCAGGCACAGGGAGAACATGCAAACCTCAGGCAGGTATTCCTATGGTTGAGATCCGATCTGACTGTGCTGCTAGGCAGAAGTGCTAACCCACATATGTCAAATGTGGCCCGCCAGGCCTTGTCACATGGCCCTCACACCCAGTTTTGCAGCCGGACGGTGCGGAATTCCACCACCTCTGACTCTCACCCTCCGTTCCCACTCCCCGCTGTCCCTTGTAAACACAGAAGCCTTCTGTGTTTACAAGGGACAGCTTTGCTTGGCAATTGATCCCTGCACGCACTCACAACGGGGACAAATCTCCAGAATCTGAGAGAGAATGATCTTCCTGCAGGGCCAGGCAGAGCCGCCTACACAGGGAGATTCTAGAGTTGGACCAGGTAGGAGAAGGATGTAAGGAAGCTTTTAGGGGAGGGGGGGTTGGGGTTGCATAGCACACTCCTGAACCCTGTAATCTATACACAGCACACCCTTGAACTCTGCACCCTGTATGTAATGCACTCCTAAACTCTGCACTCTGTACATAGCACACCCCTGAACTCTGTACATAGCACACCCCTGAACTCTGCACTCTGTACGTAATGTACCCCAGATACAACCAGCCCCTTTGAGGGCAAGCATACTGCTGGTGTGCCTCATGATGAAAATGAGTTTGACACTCCTGTGCTAACCACTTAGCCACTGTGCTGCTCAACTTGTGTCTCGCATGCGACTGATGTCCATACAAATGCGTAGAGCACTCTGGCTATGTGCTTGGGGTGCTGATGACGTGTCCAAGCAGTATTTTTCTCAACAAGCCTTTGAGGGATGTCTTCTCTTTGGACCTATTCACCACACTGTCATTTGCAATGCCACAGCTGGCCAGACTATGCCCCTGCCTCAACGCTGGAGATCTGCTGAGGGGTGCAGAAATCCCACCTCACTCTTCCATCTATTTCGACAGCAGGTTCTTGTAGGACCTCCGACCTATTCAACCTGTGGGGCTTGAAGCCAGTGGTTAGCTAATTCCTCTGGTATGCCTTCAGCATGAAAGGACTTACACTCCTCAAGGTTGGCGGGGACCAGTTTTTCCTGCTCCTTTCCCTAGGAACAACCTGACCCCTCAGAGGCACCTGCTATTTCTGGAGGCACTGGACCTTATGTCTACTTTAGTATTTTCCGTTGCATCCCCATCATTCAGTTAGTGGGTTGAATGGAAAAAACTCAATATCCCTGCATCCCCACAAGCAATGTAGATGTAGGGATCTCCTCCACTGCGCTATTGTATCAGCACTGCAGCCACTGGCTGGATGTGCTGATTGTATGCCATTTCCCAGCAGGATCGTTTAGCAGAAGCCAGTCTAAAGACTGACTTCTGTTGAACAGAGAGGGGTACACGTACCGAAATTCAACCAGTTCTGGCTGAATCGGCCGAATTTGGATATGTGTGTACCCAACTTTACTTGTTAGGTTGGTCATATATTGTACAATTTTTCTTTAGATTTACTAAATCATTTAATATGAGGTCAAACCTAAAAGAGGTTGTAAACCCCACAATTTTTTTTTTTTTTTTTTTCAACCTGCAAGAGAAACACATAATGAGCTAGTATGCATCGCATACTAGCTCATTATGAAATACTTACCTCAGAACGAGCCCTCGCCGTGCCGCCCGCTTACCTCTATGATGGGCGACATGTCCAGTCGCCCGTCTTCCGGGATCCCGGCATCCGGCCATCTGATTGGCCGGAGCCGCGGTGACATCACGTGCGCGGGAGCCGACGGTCACGGCACGGACTCTGAAGGAACGGCACCAGCGGCCGTTCCTTCAGAGCGCATGCGCCAGTGACGTCACTGGCTGCATGTAAGGTAAATATCTCCTAAATGGTACATGTTTAGGAGATATTTACAGTACCTATAGGTAAGCCTTATCATGGGCTTACCTATAGGTAAAAGTGTCAGAGGAGGGTTTACTTCCTCTTAAACACTTTCAATTTGTCAGACAGGCCCTTGCAATACATGGTTGAAGGTAACCATTTGCTACTTATGTACTGCTTTGTGACGTACTGAGCTTCCTCTAGGATTTGGCCACCAGCAGAAACCACCCCTAGGCTGTGCTCTCATTTTTATGCCTAGTATCCTACTCCTGAAGGTGGCAATATAACCCAACAGCCAGAGATTCAATTTGTATTGGTTCATCTAATTGTCACTCCTTTTCTTCTTCCCTTTTCGTCAGAAGGTGAGGTGGGTAGAGGGAAAGCCTGGTACACCAACACTACACCGGCAACCAAACCCTTTTGTAGGGAAGGCTAGTTCTTGTTAGTTAATTTCAGTGATGCGATTTTTCCTTTGATTATCTCCTGCAGGAATATATCAGAAAGACGGTGGTGGATGATTTCCAGGAGGATTATGTAGTAGATCTGGACCAAAAGATTGAAGGGTTTGTAGTCATATAATCCTTTTACCTCCCTCTATTGTCAGTCAAGGCCCCAAGTGGAACTGCTGGAGCGATGTCTGAATCACATTAATCTGTATAATTATAACATAAATTAATACAATAAGTGTAAAATAACTCAAAAGAGAAGAGTGATGGAAACCACAACCCTGCATTCCATTCTTCATGAACTTAGTAGTGGTGCGTAGGGCCGTTGCCCTGGATTTCTCCTTGGACTTAGTAGCAGTTAGTGGGGCCACTGCCTTTGATTTCTCCTTGAGCTTAGTAGTGGTGTGTAGGGCTGCTGCCTCTAATCTCCTTGAGCTTATTAGTGGTGGTGCCGCTGCCTCTGATTTCTCCATGAGTTTAGTTGTGTGTGGTGCATTTACCTCAGAATTCTCCATCATGAGTTTAAAAGTGGTGTGTAGGACTGCTTCTGATTTCTCCATGAGTTTAGGAGTGGTGTGTTACTGTGTAAGGCTGCTGCCTAATCTCCTTGAGCTTATTAGTGGTGGTGCCTTTGCTTCAGAAATCTCCATGAGCTTAGTAGTGGTGTGTGGTGCCTTTTGCCTTTAGAATTCTCCATGAGCTTAATAGTATTACTTCTGATTTATGCATGAGCTTAGTAGCTGTGTGTGAAGCTGCTGCCTCTAATCTCCTTGAGCTTATTATTGGTGATGCCGTTGCCTCAGAATTCTCTATGAACTTAGTAGCGGTGTGTGGGGCTGCTGCCTCTGATTTCTCCTTGAGCTTATTAGTGGTGCCATTGCCTCCGAATTCTCCATGAACTTAGTAGCGGTGTGTGGGGCTGCTGCCTCTGATTTCTCCTTACGCTTTGTAGCAGTGTTTGGGGCCACTGCCACTAATCTCCTTGAGCTTATTGGTGATGCCATTGCCTCCGATATTCTCCATGAACTTAGTAGTGGTGTGTGGGGCTGCTGCCTCTGATTTATCCATACGCTTTGTAGCAGTGTTTGGGCCACTGCCTCTAATCTCCTTGAGCTTATTAGTGGTGTCATTGCCTCCAAATTCTCCATGAACTTAGTAGCGGTGTGTGGGGCTGCTGCCTCTGATTTCTCCATAAGCTTAGTAGCAGTGTTTGGGGCCACTGCCACTAATCTCCTTGAGCTTATTAGTGGTGGTGCCATTGCCTCCGGATTCTCCATGAGCGTATTAGTGGTATAATAGGGCTGCTTCTGATTTATGCATTGGCTTAATAGTGGTGTGTGGGGCCGCTGCCTCGGATTTCTCCTTGAGCTTATTACTGGTGTGTGGTGCCATTGCTTCTCATTTCCCCATGGGCTTAGTAGTGGTGTGCAGGGCCGCTGCCTTTGATTTCTGCATAAGTTCAGTTGTGGTGTGGGGCAGCTATCTCCGATTTTCTTTTTGAGCTTAGTAGTGGTGTGGGGGGGGTCCCTGCCTTTAACCTCCTAGAGCTTAGTAGTGGTGTGTGGGGGGGTCCCTGCCTTTAACCTCCTAGAGCTTATTAGTGGTGGTGCTGCTGCCTCTGATTTCTCCATAAGCTCAATAGTAGTATGTGGGGCCACTGTCTCAGATTTCTTCTTGAGCTTAACAGTGGGGCCGCTGCCTGTAACCTCCATGTGCTTATTAGTGGGCTGCTGCCTGTAATCTCCTTGAGCTTAGTAGTGGGCCGCTGCCTGTAACCTCCTTGAGCTTAGTAGTGGGCCGCTGCCTGTAACCTCCTTGAGCTTAGTAGTGGGCCGCTGCCTGTAACCTCCTTGAGCTTAGTAGTGGGCCGCTGCCTGTAACCTCCTTGAGCTTAGTAGAGGGCCACTGCCTGTAACCTCCATGAGGTTATTAGTGGGCTGCTGCCTGTAACCTCCTTGAGCTTAGTAGTGGGCTGCTGCCTGTAACCTCCTTGAGCTTAGTAGTGGGCCGCTGCCTGTAACCTCCTTGAGCTTAGTAGTGGGCCGCTGCCTGTAACCTCCTTGAGCTTAGTAGAGGGCCACTGCCTGTAACCTCCATGAGGTTATTAGTGGGCTGCTGCCTGTAACCTCCTTGAGCTTAGTAGTGGGCTGCTGCCTGTAACCTCCTTGAGCTTAGTAGTGGGCCGCTGCCTGTAACCTCCTTGAGCTTAGTAGTGGGCCGCTGCCTGTAACCTCCTCAAACTTAGTAGTGATACTTGGTCCCGCTGCCTCTGATTTTCCCCATGGGCTTAGCAGTGGTGTATGGTGCCGCGGCCTTTCATTTCTTCTTTTTAACCTAATAGCATTGTGTATGATGCTGTTGTCTTTGATTTCTCCGTGAGCTTAGTAGGGGTGTGGGGGGCCACTGCCTTTTGACTTTACCATTAATTTTTTTAATAAAGTGTGGGGCCGCTGCCTCTGCCTTCTCTATTTGCTTAATAGTAGTGTGTGGTGTTACTGCCTCTGATTTCTCCTTGAGCTTAGCAGTGGTGTGTGGGGCCACTGCCTCTGCCTTCTCCATGTCATTATTAGTGATATGTGGGGCCGCTGCCATGAGCTTAATATTGCTGTGTGTATGTGGTTGGGGGGAATAATTTATTGAGTGATCCAGAGATGAGGATGGTGTGTTCCTATGTGTGTAACCTTCCCTTCAACTCCTCAGAAATCATATGTTCCCTGTGAAAGCCATGTACAACCTGGAGGACGATGAGAGCCAGGGCATAGTTGTGATTAATCTCCTCCCACTTCTGTCACATGACTTCGCCAATAAAGGTGCCGCACACACCTCAGAGGGTCGGTGAGTTTCGGTTTGGGTGTCTCTCCATAACTTTTATTTTTTTGTAGTAATCTCTGTTTAGTGCACTGTGAAAATTCATTGCATGCGTGTCTCCACAGCCTCGTGGCTCCTCTCTGTCTGTCACCATTTTTCCGATTACTGCGGCTCTGCATAGAGGACGAGTTTAACGGCAACTTGGATGAGATCGATGCTTTGTTAGGTACTTTGTTGTTTTTGTTGCGCTCAGTGTGTGTGTGTGTGTGTGTGTGTGTGTGTGTGTGTGTGTATGATGCTATGCACAGTGCAAACTTCATTGTAGGCTGGATGATTTTTAATGTTTGGAGTGTGCTCACTTTTTTTCCTGCAGTAATACTCTTGTTTTATATTACATCATTTGTATCCTGTAGTACATCTCATCATATACACACACGTTTATAACATTCAGTGCGTGAACCCTGGCGTGTAATAACTGGGTGTTTTTGTTTCCAGGGTGCCCCGTGTATCTCACGGATCTTGATGTCCTAGACAAGATGAATTCCCTGTCCAGACAAGAGCGAGATTTCCTGTGCTCTCTGCTTTTTTTCACAATTAATTGGTTCAGAGAGGTGATTAAATGATACTTCTCTAATACTTGTTTATATATATATATATATATATATTTATTTATTTTTTGCTATGCCAGATGTGACACTGACCTATTCTCCTTTTAGGTTATCAATGCTTTCTGTATGCAAGCAAATGCTGATATGAAGGGAAAAGTGTTAACACGGCTACAGAACATCACATGGCTGCAGTCTTTGCTGGAGAAGTGCCTCTCAGGTAACACTGGTTCCTTCCTGATAATTTTGTCATCTATAGGGGGGACACATTAGCTCCACACTATAACACACATATGTCCAACACAAGGCCCGCGGGCCGAATCTGGCCCACCAGGCCTTGTCATGTAGCCCTCCTACACAGTTTTGCAGGCAAAACGTGGTGGAACTCCATTTCACCACCTCAGGCTCTCACCCTCTGCTCCCTGGTGCCCGTTGTAACCACAGAAGCCTTCAGCGGCTCCTCGATCTAACAAATTCCTGCATATGCTCAGGGCAGGGACAGATCTCCATGTAAGGCGAGGCAGAGCCACCTACACAGGGTAGTGCTAGAACGGGCCAGGTGGTAGAAAGGAATGCAATGAATCTTTGGGGGGTTGGGGTTGGGATTGGGATTGCATACCCTGCACTCTGTACACATCACACCCCTGAACTCTGCACTCTGTATGTAGTGCACCCCTTAAATCTGCACTCTGTACACAGGGGAACCCTGCACTTGGTACGTAACGCATTCCTGAACCCTACACTCTGTATGTAATGCATTCCTGAACCCTGCACTCTGTACACAGCGCACCCCCAAACCCTGCACTCTGTACACAGTGCACTCCAGAACCCTGCACTCTGTAGCATTATGCTAAACCCTACACTCTGTAGCATGATGCTGAACCCTGCACTTTGTATGTAGCACACCCTAGATTCAACCAGCCCTATGAAGGCAACTACGCTACTGATGTTTTACAAGAGGAATTTTTGTTATGGGACTATTAAGGTGCAAATTCAAGAAATAAATGATGGAGAAAAAGTCATTTTCATAAAACCAATTCACTAATTTTATAAAAATATATAAAATTTGTGAATTGGTTTTATGAAAATGACTTTTTCTCCTTCATTTATTTCTTGAATTTGCACCTTAAAAGTCCCATAACAAAAATTCCCCTTGTAAAACTATATATAGGGATGTGGTGCGTACATAATTCTATCTCCGGCTAACTTTTTCAAAAATACGCCACTGACGCTGCCCATGATGAAATTGAGTTTGGCACCCCTGCTGTAACGGATCATGGAAAGGGTGAAGCTGGGGTTGTATGAGAAGTGTGTGCTGCGATACAGAATGATGGAAAATTACAAGGCATGGGAACACAATAACTCTGGGAGAACACAATAATTCAGCGGGAGGGATTCCCTCATCAACACCGACACTGTTGATGGAGGAATCAAGTAATTTTTTTTTCCTCGCACCGTCTGTGGCCGACTTAAACCTTTCCTTTCAAAACATGCAGCCCACAGTCTCTATTGTCCAGCCCACAGTCTATTGCATTGTCTGTGGCCCGCTTAAACCTTTCCTTTCAAAACATGCAGCCCACAGTCTCTATTGTCCATGTGGGTGACATCAGCATGCTTTGTGGTTGCAAGCCGCGTACATATAGGTGATCTGTGCAGTTCTATCACCTTGGGAAAGTTTCAGTGCAAGTCATGGAAGAAGAGCAGGAAAGTGTGTGATGTGGAGGAGCATTTAGAACTCAAGTCTGCAACCTTGAGCTACAGTGTGGAGGGACTGTTGGGAGTTCTCCCACCTTATTTTCTATATGAATCTCCAGTCAGTAAACATGAGAAGGAAGTGTTGGGCTGTGGAGGCCTCCTCCAAAAGGCACTTGTTTTTTAATGACCTTTGAGGGGTAACTGTTCTTATGAGCTGCCCTTGTTGCTGTTATGAAGGATGCCACCAATGCTTTTCTTCCTCTGAAAAAGAAGCCTAAGGTTCAGTCATCTTAGGAGGTCAAGAAAATACCTTTTTGTTACTCTGCAATCTCAAATTCCAACTCCATACTCAAGTCTGCCACCCAGTCTGCCTGCGAGTCTTGGAATTCTAAGTCCCCCAAGCCCTCAGATAAGTCTTTTTTTCAGCATGAAGGTTTAGCTCTACTTTCCAAAATGGGTGTCATCTGTTAGTCTTCGTAGACACTTGGACAGCCTACATCTCAAATGCTTGGGTGCAGAAGGTGGTTTCTAGAGGCTACACAGTAGAGTTTCAATCCCAGCCCGTTCCCCTGTTCATCAATTCCAACCTGTTTGTGTCACTGTACAGAGTAGCAGATTTCTATAGAGTCCCTGCAGGTCTTCTGCAGCAGTGCATCATTCCCTGGTCCTGTGGCAGAATGGTTCCAGGAGTTCTACAACCGGGTTCACAGTACCCAAGCCTATAGGTGGCAAACTTGATTCTCAAGACCGTCAATTTAATTTCCGGAACATAAATTCTGTATAGAATCCATCAGATTTGTCAAAGCCTCCCTTTATCAGAAAGACTTTCTGGGACCTAAAGACATCAAGGACTTGTACTTGAATGTTTTGCAGTATACCAGCAATTGCTTTGCTGTTGGTCCCCTGCACTTCCAATTGGTGGCCCTGCTGTTCAGCCTATTTTTATCACTTTGGGTATTCACCATGTACTGGCCCCAGTAATAGCCATACTGCACTCTTGGGGCATTCCCATTGTGGGACATCTAGATGACCTCCCACTGAAGGAACCGCCATAGGTTCTCACAGAGAATGTAGCTCTGACCGCCCAGACCTTAGAGAGATTTGGTTGGATCCTGGAGGTTCAAAAGTCAGCTCTGGAACCAATTTTATTGCTTGGACAATCTGGGTCTAATCCAGAGCATAGCTCAGACCTAAGCTTTTCTTCCCCAGGAGAAACGTCAAACCCTCCACTTCCAGAATTGTACCTTCAGTACAGTCCCCCTACTGTATGAGAATCCTAGCGTTGATGGTAGCTTTCTTCAAGGCAGTCATATTTTCTCAATTCCACTCCTGAATCCTACACAACACAACATTATGTCTTTGTGGGACAGATCAATCCCAGTTCTTGAACAGACCCATTCATCTGGCAGGAGGGCCAAGTTGTCTTTTGGCTTGGTGGCTCAGGTATCCTGATCTGGAGTTTGTGTTATTTTTATTCCAGTCTTCTGGAAGATTCTCCCAATGGATGTTAGCCTGTCAGGGTCTGGAGGAATCCTGGGCCACTTGTTGGGGCAGGGGACTTGGATGTTGGAGGAATCTTGTCTCCTGATTAACATTCAGGAACTTTGGGTGATTTGGTTCTCCCATTCCTGAATTTTTTAGTGGCTCAGATAGACCATTATTTCAACTTGTGGTCTCAAAAGTTCCGGTTCCACCCTTTTCGGTCGCGGTATGCACCCTACTAAATTGGTAAGTGTCTTTTGGGCTCTTCGGCATCAGGCTAGTTTCTTAGATTCGAAAAGGCTGCCACCTGGTTGTCTTTTTACAAATTCTCCATGTATTGCTAGGTGGATGTTCAGGACTCCTCTGCTGCCAGCTTCGGGCATAAGGTCCTTCAGGCGGCTGTTTGAGCTGCAGGCAGTCTACATTTCTGTTGTTTTTGGTGAGCCTATTCGCATTTGGTTTCCTGTTACCTACCTCTAAGTTGGGCTGATTTTGGACATCCTGACAGTATAAGGCTTCCTATGTTTCTCAATGAACAAGAAAGGAAACCAGACATTGAGTGGCAAAACTGGATGACAAGCAACCTATTATACTGTCACCTACAGGAGAACTAAGAAAACACCATTCTAAAGCCTCAAGGTCCTTCCCCCAAAAAAATAGTAGGGGAGTCACCGGTGATATGTCACTATGCTGCACAAAAGATAAAAACCTGCTTCAGAGTCAAATAACTACTTGAAATGTATAACCTGAACAAAGGACAAACAAACTTTTAACCACTTAAGCCCCGGAAGATTTTACCCCCTTCCTGACCAGGGGGTTTTTTGCGTTTTTTTTTTTTTACTGCGTGACTTTAACGGACAATTGCGCGGTCGTGCGACGCTGTACCTAAACGAATTTGACGTCCTTTTTTCCCCACAAACAGAGCTTTCTTTTGGTGGTATTTGATCACCTGTGCGATTTTTTTTTTTTTTGGTTTTTTTTGATCATGCGCTATAAACAAAAAAAGAGCGTCAATTTTGCAAAAATAACAATATTTTTCACATTTTTTTATATGAAATTCCCAAAAAAAAATGTAAAAATCAAAATTTTTTAACATTTTTGGCCAATTTGTTTTATGCTACATATGTTTGGTAAAAAAAATTGCAAAAAGCGTATTTTGATTGGTTTGCGCAAAAGTTATCGCGTTTACTAACAAAGGGAAAGATTTTTGTCATTTTTGGTGTTTTTTTTTTTAACGAGTAATGGCGGCGATCTGCGATTTTTTTTTTTTTTTTTTATTGCGACATTGCGGCGGACAGATCGGACCCTTGACTGACATTTTTTACACTTTTGGAGTTACCAGAGACATTAGTACAGTAATCAGTGCTATACATATGCACTGTTACTGTAAAAATGACACTGGCAGGGAAGGGGTTAACTGTATTGGAGAGGGAGGGGTTAAGTGTGTCCTAGGGGCGTGTTTCTAACTGTAGTGGGACATGGCTATTGGTGTAAAAACAGCGATCAACGGTCCTACATAGTAGAACCGTCTGATCTCCATTTTTACACAGGGGAGAATGACAGGCGGCTTGTTTACATTAGCCGCCTGCCTTTCTCCCTTCCCGGCGAACGATCACGAGTGACCGGCAGACATCGGGTCCGCCGGTCACACGCACGGACTTCCCATGGAACGAGTCGGGGCGCGCGCGCTATTGGCTCACAAGCCGGTGACAGGCTAGTGACGTACCCGTACGTCACTTTGCCTGGCCGGGACTGACCGCCGCAGTATATGTACTTGCGGCGGTCGGCAAGTGGTTAATGAACGTCTTTATAGTTACAAAAAAATGAATTCCACAATTTATTGATACATATGACAAATTCAATTTGATTTTGTGATATATGTATCATTACATTTTGAAAATACATTTTAGTAACTACACTGCTCAAAAAAATGAAAGGAACACTTTTTAATCAGAGTATAGCATCAAGTCAATTAAACTTCTGAGATAGTGATCTGGTCAGTTAAGTAGTGGAGGGGGTTGGTAATCAGTTTCAGCTGCTTTGGTGTTCATGAAATTAACAGGTGCACTAGATGATCAACAATGAGACAACCCCCAAAACAGGAATGGTTTTACAGGTGAAGGCCACTGTTTTTTGTTTTCCCTACAAATTTTCTCTGTTTTGCACTAGTTTTGCATTTGGCTATGGTCAGTGTCACTACTGGTAGCATGAGGCGATACCTGGGCCCTATAGAGGGTGCACAGGCAGTCAAACTCCTCCAGGATGGCAATACATGCCATTGCCAGAAGGTTTGCTGTGTCTCCCAGCACAGTCTCAAGAGTATGGAGGAGATTCTAGGAGACAGGAAGTTACTCTAGGAGAGCTGTACGGGGCCGTAGAGGGTCCTTAATTAATCAGAAGGACCGGTATCTGCTCCTTTGTGCAAGGAGGAACAGGATGAGCGCTGCCAGAGCCCTACAAAATGACCTCCAGCAGGACACTGGTGTGAATGTCTCTGACCAAACAATCAGAAACTGAGTTCATGAGGGTGGCCTGAGGGCCTGACGTCCTCTAGTGGGCTCTTTGCTCACTGCCCGGCACCATGGAGCTTGGTTGGAATTTGTCATTGAACACCAGAATTGGCAGGTCTGCCACTGGTGCCCTGGGCTTTTTGCAGATGAGAGCAGGTTCACACTGAGCACATGTGACCGTTGTAAAAGGGTCTGGAGAAGCCGTGGAGAGCGTTATGCTGCCTGTAACATCGTTCAGCACGACCGGTTTGGTGGTGGGTCAGTGATGGTCTGGGAAGGCATATCCATGAAGAAACACACCGACCTCAACAGGCTAGACAATGGCACCCTGACTGCCATTAGGAATCGGGATGAAATCCTTGGACTCATTGTCAAACCCTACACTGGTGAAGTGGGTCCTGGGTTCCGCCTGGTGCACGACAATGTCTGGCCTCATGTGGAGAGAGTATGCAGCCTGTCCCTGGAGGATGAAGGAATTGATACCATTCAATGGCCCCCAAGCTCGCCTGATTTAAATCCAATAGAACACCACTGGGACATTACTTTTTGGTCCATCCGACGCCGCAAGGTTGCACCTCAGTCTGTTCAGGAGCTCAGTGATGTCCTGGTCCAGATCTGGGAGGAAATACCCCAGGACACCATCCGTCATTTCATTAGGAGCACCCCAACGTTGTCAGGAATGCATACAAGCACGTGGGGGCCATACAAACTACTGAGTACCATTTTGAGTTGCTGCAATGAAAGTTCAGCAAAATAGACTAGCCTGCTGCATCATTTTTTCACTTTGATTTTCGGGATGTCTTTGAATTCAGCCCACTGTAGGGTGATAATTTTCATTTCCATCAAACAATGTGTCATCCTTTCCTTCCTAACACATTACCCAGTCCATATCAGTATAGATCCTAACATATTACCCAGTCCATATCAGTATAGATTCTAACAGATTACCCAGTCCATATCAGTATAGATATCCAGCATAATATTTTTCCCCATTGAGATCTGATGCGTTTTCAGTGTTCCTTTATTTTTTTGAGCAGTGTATAATGGCGTTCATTAGCAGTTTGCCTGTCCTTTTGTCTAGGTGGTGCACATTGAGTGGTTGTTGCAGTCAGAACCAGGTTTTTATCTTTTGTGAAGCCTACTGGAGATTTAGACACTAGGCACATAGAAACTGAAGGCAAGCCCCCTAGAGACTTTTACCCCTTCCCCTCTCACAGCTTTCTAGTTAAAGGGTTAGTTCACAAAAAACTGCCTATGCAGGTAAGAGGCACCTAGATATAAATAAACTGCAACTGTGTAGGCCACCTCCTAGGTCCTTCAATGGACTCCAAAAAAAAAAAGGATTTTCCAGTGAATACATACAAAATTTCTGTTTTGGCATTTAGGAAACTTTAGTTCTCTGTTGTAATGTACTGAACACATATCCATTTGTTTTCTAGATGTATGTCCTACAATTTGCATTGATTTACATTATTCTTCCAGAATCTCCCGGATATATTCCCCCACCCGCAAACTTTGACTGTGAGCAACAAGATGTCCCACCAAACACAGTAGCAGCTGTCCCTGCAAAGAAGGCAAAGAAAGGTACTGTTTACAGTGTATGTTGGGGCAAGGTGCTGTCGTGTATGTGGTGGGGTAGGTGCTGTCATGTACATGATTGTAAAATGGATCAGGGTTCATTTTATTAAAGCGTTTGTAACCCTAAAAAAAAAAAAAGATCCTGTTTCTTTAAAGCATGTTAAACAGCACAAGGCTTGTACAGTGTAATTTGTCCCATTGTATGATGTAAAATACCTGGTTGATCCTGCCTGTTCATGTGTGCTGACCACTGTAATCTTGGCTGCCAATCCAAAATTGCATCAAAATTGCGCATGCTCTTGGAATGGTGACAAACATTGGTACTTAAAAATCCCCATAGGCGACAATTTTAAAAATGTCTACAGGTTACCAGTTTACAGTTACAGAGGAGGTCTAGTGCTAGGATTATTGCTCTCACTCTATTTATCGTGGCGATATCTCACATGACTTGCTTATGCGTTTGCTTTTGTGCACAAGCTCAGAGGGATGGGGCGCTTTAACTTTTTGTTCTTTTCACACAGTTGCTTTACATTTTTTTTTTTTAAATCACTTTTATTCCTATTAGGAATAATTTTCCTATAAGGAATATATATATATATATATATATATATATAAAATAATATTCCTATAAGGAATGTAAACATCCCTTGTAATAGAAATAAGCATGACATGCCTCTTTAATGCGAGATCTGGGGGTCAAAAAAACCTCCGATTTCTCATTTCTACTTAAAAGCAAAAAAAATAAAAAATCTATATATAATTTCTTTTTCTAATATAATTTCTTTTTCTAATAAAAAAAAAATTGACCCTTATGGCCGTTGGGCAGAAGTGACATTTGATGTCGCTCCGGTCCAGTCTGTCACTGGGACCACTTTTATCAGATTCCGGATCACTAGCTGTATAAAAAAAAATACCGGGGTTATGGCAGCTAGCTGCAGCCATCACCCCAGTATTTAACTTCAAAGTACCGACGTATATACACGGTGGGCGGTCCGGAGGTGGTTAAAGTTAGTTTTTACAATTACTGGCAGCCCCTCTGTAATAACAAGATATACTATACAGTGTCTTTGTTTGCATGCAGCTAAATACCTTCTTTCACATGGCCGGTGTGTGATCACGTGACCTCCCGACTGATGTCAGTGGGGAATTTCAGCCCCTCCTGCTGTAGTCCTCAGATTAGGGAAGGAGAGCAGTGGGCGGTCTTCAAGACCCCAGACCAGCAATGTGAAAGAAGGTATTTAGCTGCATGATTTAAAAAAAAACAAAGACACTGCACATTATATCTTATTATTACAGAGGGGCTGCCAGTAATGGTATTAACAAACTTAACAATCACTTTAAAGTGGAACTAAATGTATTTATCCAAAAACTTGCAAGCAGGCAGGCTGTTTATCGCAGAAAAGGCAGCCAATGTCTCTTCTGCGATGAAACACACCTACCAGCCTGCTTGCAGTCTTCTGCAGCATGTAAACTAAGCTAAGCATGCACACCTCATCTTATGTTGCTGGCAGCGTCCCGGTGTGTAGGGATGACTGACTCCTGCATATTTGCAAGAATTGCGTCATCCTGCGCCGGCCAGTGAAGATGCCTAAAGAACGGTACTCAGGAAGGTGATGCCCGTGAAGGCGAGGGACACCTTGCGGACTTCAGACGTTTGAGAGGAACCAAGTATAGTGACTTTAGTTCCACTTTAAGAAAAAAAATAGTACAATGCTTTGAGACTTTCTGACTTGGAGTCTCCATAGGTCGATGGATTTTGAAGTGGTTGATTGTGTTGTAACTCTATTCCAGGCTCTGAAGTCATTTATGCCTCTCTGGGAATGACTACAGCATGATGTGAAGATGCTGCCTGCACCAACACGCAGGCACCCTGAGAGGACAACACACAGAAGACGCGCCTCTGCTCCTCCTACAAGGGAAGTGATTGACAGTGGCTTCCCAGGTAGTGCCTTGACAGCTGCTATTAATCATTTAATTTGAAGGAGGAGGAGAGGTGTGTCTTGTGTATGCTGTCCTCCTAGGCTGCCTGTGTGTGTGTGTAAGTGCAGGCAGCATCATCTCTTCACGCTGTAGTCATTCCTAGAGAGGCATACATGTCTTCTGTAGTCTGGGCTGCCTGGGCCCTTTGGTGCAGGTGGCATCCTCGCAGCCGCCATATTGTATGAATGAAGGAGCACACATACATGCTGGCACTAAGAATATAGGACATGCAGTTCCGAGGAGTGAAATGAGGTGACTAGGGATGAGGTTATGAGTTTGCGCTCTCTTGCTAAAGGTGTGATGGAAGCGGGGCAGAAGAGGCTGGAAAATATATGTTTTTAACTTATCTTAGAGGCATGCAAAAATACAGAATATTGCTGCAATCCTTGGTATCACATCACAGGTATGACAGGAACATAAAAGGTAATGCGTTTCACGCTAATAGTAAGCGCTGACGAAACGCGTTTACCTTTTATGTTCCTGTCCTACCTGTGATGTGATTTTAATACTTTAATAAAGTTACCAAGGAGTGCAGCAATATTCTGGATTTTTGCATGTCTCTGAATCTCAGACGAGCTGTGCAGCACCCTGTGTTCCTGTTCACAACGTGTGAGAGTCGGTCACTCACCTAGAGTGGCATTTCTTTGGCTTTAACTTCTTTAGGACTTTGTTGGAAGTAATCATTTATTTAAATGTGCTAATTTGTATGTGCTCATGAACAAAAAGACGAGGCTTTAGTACCACTCTAAAGGGTTTTGTATCCTAAAGGTAAAAAGCGCAAAACGACAGATACAAAGAACTCCTCTGAAGAAAGTTCCCAGATAGAAGAGCAGCTGGACACAGAGACTGAGAAGACCCAGCTAGACAAGGTGGAAATTCAATGCTTGGTATTGTGGTCCTCCTGAAAGTGTCACATCGCACAGTCATCATCATCTTCCTTCTTCCATTAGGCTTACCCTTTTCCAGTCACAGCTCCAGGGCTTCTCAAACTTCCCATTTGTTGTCAGGGGTTCACCGTCCCTCAGGTCTTCAAAACAAACTCCAGCCAGCAGACATATAAAAAAGCTCAGGCTGGGAGAGAGTCACCAGTGAGTTGTGCTGCTCATGTTCTAACAAGAAACATGCTGCTAGGAGGAGAGAGCAGAGTGACAGGGAGATCAGCTTGTTGGCAAGTTTAGTCTTTTTTTTCTCCACTACAGGTGGCACTCATTTGTAGCGGCAATGGAGGTGGAGGAGAAAGTCGAGATGACCCTAGTTCCTCTATGGTTTTCTCAGTTTGGATGCGGGCTCCCCATGTGCCTTTGGTAGCCATCTTGGCTCAGGCTAAGTCTATTTAAGACCTTGGCATCCTGGGTTTGGCGCACATTTTATGTGTGGCTAGAGTATGGACAGGTCACCTGTCTGTCAGGGACAGTGATAGCATCAGGGAGAGGTTCCAGAATAGCAGGGAAAGTGCTTGGACACGCCATCCGAACTCGAAGGCTCCGCACTTGGGTACAGAGCATCCAGGCCACATTCCGTCCCTCGAGACAGATGCTATCAGCACACCTGAGACCTTTTGCTACTATTCATCGCTGTTACATACAGTGAGTGCTCCTGATCGGGTTGCCTTTCCACCAGGCTTGTAATTTGCCGAGCTTCATTTTTAATACAGTTCTGTTTCCCGCATCGGGGACTCAGTGTTTTTCTGCCGCTGCATCTACCCACAAGCTCACCAATCTGATGCTTCTCTTTTTACTGTCGAGTCACATTCAGAGGGAGTTACAAGACCCGTAAGGGCTTATTCAAACGGGATTCCCTTTGTATAAGAGCAGTGTGTACAAGGAGCTTGTAAGAAGTTTTTCTGTGTGTGTCCAGGCGCTGAATGGAAGACAACCAGGTGGCAAATAGTTGAATTGATAACCCTCTGCAGCTAGAGGGGAACCGAAACACAAGGGATGGTGTTATGCAACAAATGCAAATCACAAAAGGTTCCTCTTGATCCAGCTCTGGGTGATTGGTTGGTAAAAAACACTAAATGCTTGTAGTGGCAAGGAAGGCATGAGAGTGGCAGTACCACAGGTTGTATATATATAAAAAAAAAAAAGGTTTATTTCATTAAGTGCAAAGTCAGAATATCCATAAAAATAAATAAAACCTGACAGCCAATAACAATGACAGTCACATGTCTCAATCTCACCTAAACCAAAGGCAGGGTGACTCCTGCATGCCAGTGCTGTGGTGCTGAGGGACGGCCAAAGGAGGTGCTGGACCCGATGTCACATGGGCAAACCCTACATGATGGAAGGGATGGGTGGTCACTGGTGTATGCGGTGGGGGTGAGCGGTGTGCAAAGACCCACTGTAGACCCGGGCAGGGGATACTGGGAAGCCGGTGTGTGCAGCCAGAGTGGATGGGTGGTGTGCCGGATGTGATGTCACCAACACCGAGTAATACCGGGCCGACTCAGCCACGAGGCTAGAGATGAAAAACGGATGTGATGGTGGGGCTGTGAGAGAGGCTGTCATCAGGCTGTAGCCACGACAATGCGTTTCAGGCATGGCCCTTTATCAGATGAACTGATTTGATAAAGGGCCATGCCTGAAACATGTTGTCAGGACTACAGCCTGCTAACAGCTGGTCCAGCACCTCCTTTGGCAGTCTCTCAGCACCAACAGAGCTTTCAGTAAGCTTTGTTGAAGCTCTTTCCAATCAGCTCCAGTTTGGAAATGTTAGTGGAAGTTCTGACTCTCCTATATATTTGTATGTTGTAGCTTTATTTGTACAGTTTATTTGTATGTCCTGACTTTGTGTAATTCTGCAGAATAATGCGGCATTCATCAGTAACGCCTCCACTAATAATAAATGTGTTTTCTACAAGGAACCTGAAGAGATTGGAAAACCTTCCGTCAACCTGAGCCGCTTCCGTCCATTCTTCCGGGAGCTGGATCTCGAGGTATTCACCGTTCTCCATAGCGGACTGCTCACCCGATCTCTCCTAGACTCCGAAATGTGCACAAAGGTAATGAGACAATGCTGTTGAGCAATTGTCAGGATAAAATGACAGGTTCAGCCTATGGCCCGTTTTATCTGGTGCTAATACTGGCTGGGCATAATGACAGGTTCTTTTTAGGAGTAACAAAGTGTAAAATTCCTGACCTTCAGTGTGAACATTCTCAACAGCTCAGCTGCTCCATGTGCTCTATGTGACCCCTTTCAAACCTTTGCGCTGCAGTAGCACATTGTGCATGCATTATTCAATTTGAATAAAGCTGCAATGTATTAACCACTTACCGCATACTAACGTAGGGGTACGTCGGTAAACTTTGCGGTAGTGTACCGGGATGATACCTCTAGCTAGAGGCATCATCCCGGTACCGTGGTTTAGAGCCGACGGTTGGCTTTCCGTCGGTACCGACCGATGCGGCTCGGGAGCTGCTCGATCATTACCCGGGGGCGGGGGGGGCCTTCCGTGGCTTTTACCGGGTCTCCCGTCCCACCGGGAGCCCCGAGCACCCAGCCGGCACGTCCGCCGGCTGGATGGAGTCCCGATCCATGCCGGAAACGGCTTTTATCGGGTCTCCGATGACGTAACCCGGAGGCGGCGTCCATGACGTCACTTCCGGGTTACTGTGCTGCAAAAGGAGGCAAATTTGAAAAACGGCTGTATGCAAAAACGCTGTTTTCTGCGTTTTGCATACAGGGAAGTGCAGTGGAGGGGTTTGGGGTCTTTTAGCCCCTCGATCCCTCCATAAAGTGTACCTGTCACTGCATATTGCTGTCACAAGGGATGTTTACATTGCTTTTGACAGCAATAAAAGTGATCAGATTTTTTTTTTAAAACTGTAATAAAGTTAAAAAAAATAAATAAAATAAATGGGGGGGAAAAAAAAAATGTTAGCCGCCCCCGTCACCGTTAGCTCGTGCACAAATAAAAACGTATACGGAAGTCGAGCCGCAAATGAAATCGCTATTCAAACCACACGTGAAGTATCGCCGCGATCGCCAGAGCGTGGGCAATAATTAAAAATAAAAGAGCTACACTCTAACTCTAAACTGGTAACTGTTAAATAAATTTAAAGCGTCGCCTATTGAGATCTCTATTGACCGTAGTTTGTCGCCATCCCACGGGGGGGCACAATTTTAAACCGTAACATGTTGGGTATCTATTTACTCGGCGTGACATCATCTTTCACAATATAGAAAAAAATGGGCTAACTTTACTGTTTAGTATTTTTTAAATGCAGTGAAATGTGATTTTTCTAAATTTTTTTCCAAAAAAAATTGCGTTTTAAAGACCGCTGCGCAAATACCGCGTGACAAAAAATATTGCAATGACCAACATTTTATTCTCCAGAGTCTTTGCTAAAAAAATATATATAATGTTTGGGGGTTCTAAGTAGTTTTCTAGGAAAAAATACTGATTTTAACTTGTGAACAAAAAGTGTCCGAAATAGGGCTGGGGCTTAAGTGGTTAAGGCAACACACATTTTGCAGTGTGTTGCAACGCATGGAAATGCAGTAACGGGTCATGTGATTACCTGTGTGCTGGGGTGCATTGACGGCTCATTTCAATTACATGGGCTGCCTTAACCCTGAGGTCTGAAGCCAGCCGGAGGCCTGCAGCTGCTTTGCTGAGTGTTGTAAATGGCTTATGGTGGGACTAGGCTTTGCCCGAGAAACATGGATAATATTTGTGTAGTGGAATTCAGGAAATACTGGGTGCTTAATAGGATAAATGACTGACAGTAGAACAATAGGCACATTTTTTTTTTTTTCAAAAAAACTTACAGGGGTTCTAATCCCTCTCCTCTCTATCCAAAGCTAAAAAACAAATAAAAGTTTTTGCCTTTGGTTAGAATTGAAGTACAGGCACCTTGGGATGGCTGCAATGTGGTGGCTTAGGGTTCAGGGTGGTTGAGGCTACATTATTTTATGCCAATACGTGTAAAGAAGGCTTAATGTGAGAACACAACTACAAAAAGCAATATCAAAGTGATAATACAAAGGAAGGTGAAAGGATCAGGGCTTGGTATAAAGGTGGAATGAAAGGATAAGAGTCTGTATGAAAGTGAGAGTGAAAGGATCGAGGCTCGATATATAGATGAGAGTGTTGAAGGATAAGGGCTCTATGCGAAGATGAGTGTGGGGGGATCACGGCTCACTAAGAGGCAAGGATGATAGGATTAGTGTTTGGTATACATGTGAGGGTAGAGGGGTATAGAAGAAGGCAAGGGTAGAAGTATTAGGTCCCAGTACAGAGGTGAGGGTGGAAGAATCAGGGCTCTATGCGAAGATGAGGGTGGAAGAATCAGGACTCAGTTTGAAAGTGAGGGTGGTAAAGTTTGGTATGAAGGTGACAGAGGAAGGATCAAGGCTCACTAGGTAGGTGAGGGTGGTAGGATCAGTGCTCAATATGAGGGTGAGGGTGGTAGGATTAAGGTTCTGTATGAAGGTGAGGGTGGTAGGATTAGGGTTCTGTATGAAGGTGAAGGTGGTAGGATTAGGGTTCTGTATGAAGGTGAAGGTGGTAGGATTAGGGTTCTGTATGAAGGTGAAGGTGGTAGGATTAGGGTTCTGTATGAAGGTGAAGGTGGTGAGATTAGGGTTCTGTATGAAGGTGAAGGTGTTAAAATCAGGGTGCTGTATGAAGGTGAGGATGGTAAAATGTTGGTTTTATATGAAGGTGAGGGTGGTAAGATTGGGGTTCTGTATAAAGGTGAGGGTAGAAGTAGCAGAACTTGGTATAAAGCTGATGGTGAAAGGATCAGGGTTTGGTATGATGGTAACAGTAGAAGTATCAGGGCTCAGTGGGAAGGTGAGGGTGTAAGGTTTAGGGTTCTGTATGAACGTGAGGGTGGTAGGATTAGGGTTCTGTATGAAGGTGAGGGTGGTAGGATTAGGGTTCTGTATGAAGGTGAGGGTGGTAGGATTAGGGTTCTGTATGAAGGTGAGGGTGGTAGGATTAGGGTTCTGTATGAACGTGAGGGTGGTAGGATTAGGGTTCTGTATGAAGGTGAGGGTGGTAGGATTAGGGTTCTGTATGAAGGTGAGGGTGGTAGGATTAGGGTTCAGTATGAAGGTGAGGGTGGTAGGATTAGGGTTCTGTATGAAGGTGAAGGTGGTAGGATTAGGGTTCTGTATGAAGGTGAAGGTGGTGAGATTAGGGTTCTGTATGAAGGTGAAGGTGTTAAAATCAGGGTGCTGTATGAAGGTGAGGATGGTAAAATGTTGGTTTTATATGAAGGTGAGGGTGGTAAGATTGGGGTTCTGTATAAAGGTGAGGGTAGAAGAAGCAGAACTTGGTATAAAGCTGATGGTGAAAGGATCAGGGTTTGGTATGATGGTAACAGTAGAAGTATCAGGGCTCAGTGGGAAGGTGAGGGTGTAAGGTTTAGGGTTCTGTATGAACGTGAGGGTGGTAGGATTAGGGTTCTGTATGAAGGTGGGGGTGGTAGGATTAGGGTTCAGTATGAAGGTGAGGGTGGTAGGATTAGGGTTCTGTATGAAGGTGAGGGTGGTAAAATGAAGGTTTTGTATGAAGATGATGGTGGAAGGATCAGGGTTTGGTATGAAGGGGGCAGTAGAAGGATCAGGGCTCAATAGGAAGGTGAGGGTGGTAGGAGCAGAGCTCAGTATGAAGATGATGCTGGAAGGATCAGGGTTTTGGTATGAAGGTGACAGTAGAAGGATCAGTGCTCAGTATGAAGGTGAGGGTGGTAGGATTAGGGTTCTGTATGAAGGTGAGGGTAGTAAAATTAGGGTTTTCTATGAAGATGATGGTGGAAGATCAGGGTTTTGTATTAGGGTGACAGTAGAAGGATCAGGGCTCAATCGGAAGGGGAGGGTGGTAGGAGCAGAGCTCAGTATGAAGATCATGGTGGAAGGATCAGGGTTTGGTATGAAGGGGACAGTAGAAGGATCAGGGCTCAGTGCTAAGGCAAGGGAGTTAGGATCAGGGATCAGTACAAAGGTGAGGGTGGTAGGATTTGGGTTCTTTATGAAGGTGAGGGTAGAAATAGCAGAGCTCAGTATGAAGAAGATGGTGGAAGGATCAGGGTTTGGTGTGGAGATGACGACAGAAGAATGGGGGCTCAGTATGAAGACGGGGGTGCGTAGCATCAGAGCTCCATTAGAAGGTGACAGTGGAAGGATCAGGGCTTGTACAGTTGTAAGAGTGAAAGGATCAGGGCTCAGTAAGAAGGGAACTTTACCACAAATACACTTTCATTTATTTTTATGTTTAAAAATTAACTTCCTATCTCTGTATGCAGAAAACAAAACTTTGGCACATCCTCTGTATCTGAATAGTACCTGAGGTATTTTATCTGTCATTGTATGGACATTGTACACTGTAGCTAGTTAAATGCTGATGTCTGTGTGTGCTTTATAGTTTTCTCATAAACACAGAGGTCACTTTTTTACTGATAGATCTGTAAGGGTCAGAATGAGTGATGTGGTGCATTGTGTAGGTGGTTCATGTTCATCATTACGAAATGTTTGTTGACAGGCGACAGAAGTGGTGCAGCTGGGACCAGCCGAGCTAGTATTCCTACTGGAGGACCTTTCCCATAAAATGGAGCACGTCCTCATGGCTGCAAAGAGATCACCACTGATGAAGGTATGGCGCCTAAATAGAACAACATTCTCCCACAGGATGGATGTGTAAACCATACACTGTAAATCTGCTGAAAGGCAAGCAATGACTTCATTAGGTTCATTGAGGGTCTCTTGTGCTCTCACCATGTTTCTGAACAACCTTCAGATTTGTATCCATCACAAGCTGCCCGTGACACTGTTGGTTCCTGACTTCATGGGCTTCATTATGAGGAATAGTTGCTCCACCTGGAAGATGGCAGTGTACTTTGTACATATTAACCACTTTACCACCGGAGGATTTTGCTGTCTTACGTCTGAGCCACTTTTTGCCATTCGGCACTGTGCGACTTTAACTGACAATTGCGCGGTCATGGGACGCCGTACCCAAATTAAATTTACGTCCTTTTTTCCCACAGAGCTTTCTTTTGGTGGTATTTGATCACCTGTGCGATTTTTACTTTTTGCGCTATAAACAAAAAAAGAGCGACAATTTTGAAAAAAATAACAATATTTTTCACATTTTTTTTATTTGAAATTCCCCCCAAAATAATGTAAAAATCAAAATTTTTTTAAATTTTTGGCCAATTTGTTTTCTGCTACCTATGTTTGGTAAAAAAAATCGCAATAAGCGTATTTTGATTGGTTTGCGCAAAAGTTATTGCGTTTACTAACTAAGGGAAAGATTTATGTCATTTTTGGTGTTTTTTTTTTAACGCGTAATGGCGGCGATCTGCGATTTTTTTTTTTTTTTTTCTTGCGGGACTGCGACATTGCGGCGGACAGATCGGACCCTTGACTGACATTTTTGACACTTTTGGGGGTACCAGTGACATTACCACAGTAATCAGTGCTATAAATATGCACTGTTACTGTAAAAAATGACACTGGCAGGGAAGGGGTTGATTTTTATTGGTGATCAAGGGGTTAATGTGTGCCTGGTGCTTACTGACGTGTGTGGGGGGAGGGGACTATGTGACACAAGGACAGATCGCAGGTTCAGCTATGCTGAACCCTGCAATCTGACCCTGCCTGTCACTTAGGAGATCCGCCCGCTTGTGTTTACACAAGAAGGCGGATCTCCACACTCGATTCCCCCGACGATCGGGGAAGAGCGGCGGTGATCACCGTCGCTCCTCCCCTGGCCCGACTCCCACTGTGACTGAATACAGCGGGAGCGAGCCTCCGGCGGCTCGTGCGCGCCGCCGAGACAGGGGAATGTCTGGTGACGTAGATTTAAGTCGCCAGACGTTATCGAGCCACTTTGCCGCAGTAGAGCTCTAGTGAGCAGTGCGGAAGTGGTTAACAGGTGCTCCTAAAGAGTTCCAGCATAAAGGAAAAAGAACAATAAAGTTCTGAGCCACAGTAACCTTATTATGTGTTTTACTGCAAAGGTTGTTATTTAACTGACATTACTTTAGGATTTATTTTAATTGGCCAGTATGAATTTAGGTAACACTGAGCAGAGTTCTTCTTTCACGTGTCTTGTTTGCCCAGGTGAAGGTATCCAGGAACTCAGAGTTCTCCCATTTAAAGCAGAAGACTCCACAGGAAGTGGTAAAATTTGTGGTGCAGCTGCTGAACCCTCTGTGCAACCACATGGAGAACACCCACAACTATTTCCAGGTTAGCAGACACAGCTCATTAATTAATATGTGATGCTGGTACTGAGTACTCTGTATTGACCTGGTTAGTACACTATAAGAGCAGCATGCCAGTACCGAGTGCCCATATTACTTGACATGGATCTGATTAGCATACAATGGGAGCAGAATGTCAGTACAGTTTTGGTGTGTTCAACACAGGCGACATGGGTCACTCAAGGCAAAGGGTCTAAGTGACATCTTGGCTTCCCCAGAGCTCCTGAAGTTGAAGATGGGCCAGAGACCCTAGTGTTCCTGGTTTGCTTTGATGCAACTGTCAGAGAAGAGTAGTCAGGTCTAGGCAGAGGTCTTGGCAGGCAGAAGAGTAGTCAGGTCCAGGCAGAGGTCTTGGCAGGCAGAAGAATAGTCAGGTCCAGGCAGAGGTCTTGGGAGGCAGAAGAGTAGTCAGGTCCAGGCAGAGGTCTTGGCAGGCAGAAGAATAGTCAGGTCCAGGCAGAGGTCTTGGGAGGCAGAAGAGTAGTCAGGTCCAGGCAGAGGTCTTGGCAGGCAGAAGAGTAATCAGGTCCAGGCAGAGGTCTTGGCAGGCAGAAGAGTAGTCAGGTTTAGGCAGAGGTCTTGGCAGGAAGAAGAATAGTCATGTCCAGGCAGAGGTCTTGGCAGGCAGAAGAGTAGCCAGGTCCAGGCAGAGGTCTTGGCAGGCAGAAGAGTAGTCAGGTCCAGGCAGAGGTCTTGGCAGGCAGAAGAGTAGTCAGGTCCAGGCAGAGGTCTTGGGAGGCAGAAGAGTAGTCAGGTCCAGGCAGAGGTCTTGGCAGGCAGAAGAGTAATCGGGTCCAGGCAGAGGTCTTGGCAGGCAGAAGAGTAGTCATGTCCAGGCAGAGGTCTTGGCAGGCAGAAGAATAGTCAGGTCCAGGCAGAGATCTTGGCAGGCAGAAGAATAGTCATGTCCAGGCAGAGGTCTTGGCAGGAAGAAGAATAGTCATGTCCAGGCAGAGGTCTTGGGAGGCAGAAGAATAGTCAGGTCCAGGCAGAGGTCTTGGGAGGCAGAAGAGTAGCCAGGTCCAGGCAGAGGTCTTGGCAGGCAGAAGAGTAGTCAGGTCCAGGCAGAGGTCTTGGCAGGCAGAAGAGTAGTCCGGTCCAGGCAGAGGTCTTGGCAGGCAGAAGAGTAATCAGGTCCAGGCAGAGGTCTTGGCAGGCAGAAGAGTAGTCAGTTTTAGGCAGAGGTCTTGGCAGGAAGAAGAATAGTCATGTCCAGGCAGAGGTCTTGGCAGGCAGAAGAATAGTCAGGTCCAGGCAGAGATCTTGGCAGGAAGAAGAATAGTCATGTCCAGGCAGAGGTCTTGGGAGGCAGAAGAATAGTCAGGTCCAGGCAGAGGTCTTGGGAGGCAGAAGAGTAGCCAGGTCCAGGCAGAGGTCTTGGCAGGCAGAAGAGTAGTCAGGTCCAGGCAGAGGTCTTGGGGCCCAGAAGAATAGCCAGGTCCAGGCAGAGGTCTTGGCAGGCAGAAGAGTAGTCAGGTCCAGGCAGAGGTCTTGGGAGGCAGAAGAATAGCCAGGTCCAGGCAGAGGTCTTGGCAGGCGGAAGAGTAGCCAGGTCCATTTTGGGTTCTTGGCAGGCAGAAAAATATTCAGGGTCAATCAAGGTCAGCAGTGAGGTTAGTATAATAGCTTATATTTAACAGCAAGATTGTAGCTGGTGAGAAGATCCCGCACACACCACTTCAAAGGCTGAAGCTTAAATACCCATCTGGCTAGTGGATACACCCAGCGCCATTTTAGAGAACTTTGGAAGTCTTGTCAGGAATTCTGCAAGTTCCATTGGAAGTACTGACAGGGATTGTATGAGTTCTATTGGAAGTACTGTCAGGGATGCTGCAAGTACCATTGGAAGTCCTGGCAGACATTCTGCAGGTACCATTGGAAGCCCTGGCATAGATTCTGCGAGTAGCAATGGAAGTACTGGTAGGGATTTTGTAAATTCAATTGGAAATACTGGCAGGGATTCTGTGAGTACCATTGGAAGTTCTGTTAAGGATTCTGGAAGTCCTAGCAGGGATTCTGGAAGTTTTCTAATGGGTACTGCTGAGACTGAGTGCCCATAGTACTTGGTATTGATCTGATTAGTATATAATGGGGAGCAGCATGCTGTTCCTGGGTATTGATCTGATTTGTATATATCGGGGAGCAGCATGCTGTTCCTTGGTGCTCATAGCACTTGGTATTGATCTGATTAGTATATAATGGGAGCAGCATGCTGTCTTGGTGCTCATAGTACCTGGTATGGATCTAAATAGTATATAATGGGGAACAGCATGCTGTTCCTGGGTGATCATAGTACTTGGTATTGATCTCATTAGTATATAATGGGAGCAGCATGCTGTTCCTGGGTGCCCATAGTACTTGGTATTGATCTGATTAGTATATAATTGGAGTAGCATGCTGTTCCTTGGTGCTCATAGTACTTGGTATTGATATGATTAGTATATAATGGGGAGCAGCATGCTGTTCCTGGGTGCCCATAGTACTTGGTATTGATCTGATTAGTATATAATTGGAGTAGCATGCTGTTCCTTGGTGCTCATAGTACTTGGTATTGATATGATTAGTATATAATGGGGAGCAGCATGCTGTTTCTGGGTGATCATAGTACTTGGTATTGATCTGATTAGTATATAATGGGGAGCAGCATGCTGTTTCTGGGTGATCATAGTACTTAATATTGATCTGATTATTATATAATGGGGAGCAGCATGCTGTTCCTGGGTGATCATAGTACTTGGTATTGATCTGTTAGTATATAATGGGGAGCAGCATGCTGTTCCTGGGTATTGATCTGATTTGTATATATCGGGGAGCAGCATGCTGTTCCTTGGTGCTCATAGTACTTGGTATTGATCTGATTAGTATATAATGGGGAGCAGCATGCAGTTCCTGGGTGCCCATAGTACTTGGTATTGATCTGATTAGTATATAATGGGGAGCAGCATGCTGTTCATTGGTGCTCATAGTACTTGGTATTGATCTGATTAGTATATAATGGGGAGCAGCATGCTGTTCCTGGGTGATCATAGTACTTGGTATTGATCTCATTAGTATATAATGGGAGCAGCATGCTGTTCCTGGGTGCCCATAGTACTTGGTATTGATCTGATTAGTATATAATGGGGAGCAGCATGCTGTTCCTGGGTGATCATAGTACTTAGTATTGATATGATTAGTATATAATGGGGAGCAGCATGCTGTTTCTGGGTGATCATAGTACTTGGTATTGATCTGATTAGTATATAACGGGGAGCAGCATGCTGTTCCTGGGTGATCATAGTACTTGGTATTGATCTGATTAGTATATTATTGGAGCAGTATGCTGTTCCTTGGTGCTCATAGTACTTGGTATTGATCTGTTAGTATATAATGGGGAGCAGCATGCTGTTCCTGGGTGTTCATAGTACTTGGTATTGATTTGATTAGTACACTTTTGGAGCTGCATGGTGGTATTGAGTTCCCCAAAGTACTCTGATCTGAATAGTACACAATGAGAACAGCATGCTGGTCCTCAGTGCCCAGTGTACTAAATAATGACCTGATTAGTATACAATGGGAGCAGCATGGTGGTCCTGAGTGCGCCTAGGGCTGTGTATTGATCTGATCTGATGCCAGTGTTGGGTATGTTGTGTGCTGAGCACAGTGTCTTCCTTCTTCTCAAAATTCAGACTCTGCTGACAGAGAAGAATGGCGTAGTGGATGCCCTGGGGATAGACCTTAAAGAACATACCTACATGTCCTCCTGCTACCAGCTGCTGCTTCAAGTGTTCCACGCCCTCTTTTCCTGGTTTGTCATCTCTCCGCTATACATATCACATATATATATTAATATTGGCATTGGTCACTGAGCCATGATCCTGTGTGTGTATATAAGCCTGCACATGCGTCCAGGTAATGCTGTGACTGTGTTTTATTCAGGTCTGGATTCTCTCAGCTGGACAACCGCGCTTTGCTGAAGGCAGCACTGGGTATCCTGGTGGGAAGGCTGAAAGAGACGGACTCAGATCTGACGATAGAAGAGCTGGTCAGGTAAGAAGATCTTAACACTGTGGGGTTGAATTACTAAAACTGGAAAGTGCAAAATCTGGTGCAGCTCTGCATAGAAGCCAATCGGCTTCCAGGTGTTTTTTTTTTGTCAAAGCTTAATTGAACAAGCTGAAGGTAGAAGCTGATTGGCTACCGTGCACATCTGCACCAGATTTTGCACTCTTCAATTTTAGTAAAGCAACCCCACTGTGTGACTGACAGATTTGTGGCTTCCCAGAATTCATTGCTCTTCCCTCATCTTTACTCCCAGCCACAGTTTCAGCTACCTGCAGAACCTTTGCAGCAGTGTCCCGAGCATCCGCTGCGCCCTGTGTCTTACACAGCTGCTGATCAGCATGGCAGAGAAGACTGACGCCCTTCCATATCACGGCAAGATAGGTATAATGGGCACATCCTGACGTCTCCCCTATACTGCCTGACCTAAACATGCGTGTAACCTTGTGTAATCTTTCACTGAAACAGCTTCCATTGTGAAACGTTTCCTGTGCCAGTCCTGGGTACAGCCCAATGGTGAGCGTGAGAAGGGAATACGATTTCATGAGAACCTGCAGAGCCTACTGTGGTGAGTGAAGTGAGGAGACATTATCATAGCGAGCTGCACAGGGCACTCTACGTGGTGAAATATATGAAAGCGGTATTAAAGCGGAGTTCCAGCCCCCCTCTAAAAATTAAAAGTCAGCAGCTACACATACTGAAGCTTCTGACTTTTAATATTAGGACACTTACCTGTCCTGGAGTCCAGAGATGTCGGCACCGCAGCCGATGTTTCCAATGGCTGTCGGGTGATGCCGCCACCATTGCCGGTAAGGGAATCCGGCAGTAAAGCCTTGCAGCTTCATGGGCGGGTCCCTAAATTGATGAGCTAATAATAGCCCCACACCTAGGAGGATGGAGCAAAAGCAGAAAAGCTCCCCCCCCTCCCCCTTTGGATAATGCCACACTTCCTCCACAGGAGAACCCCTCTGAAAAAATTGACTCCAGAGCCAAAACCACCACCCCCACCCTTCCAGACCTCATTCTTCCTGGGCCTGTAAATGGGGGTAATGCTTATGCCAGAGGTCTGCTGGCATAAGCTGCTTCTGCTGATGATTTCCAATGAGTACCGTACATATCTGTGTGACATGTTTCAAGTCCAGTCAAAATCGCGGCAAAGAATCGTGCCACTTTTAGGTCGCACAAGTGTGAAAGGGGCCTAATAGTGAATGATCTGTCCTATCTTCCAGGAAATACTTGCAGTACACCGATGTCCTCAAAGCCGTGGAAGACATCTGCAGTGTTGGAGTGTCAGAGTTGACGAACGCCTCAAAAGATGGACATTCATCTACGTATCCAACCCTAAACAGGTGATATATCATGAGATCATCAGCTCACGCTCTTGTGCCCTTGTCACATTTTTATTTATTTATTACAGGTACTTGTATAGCCCAGTCAATTTACGCAGCTCCGGAAGGTTTTACCTCCTTCAAAACCAGAGCATTTTTTGCTATTCAGCACTGCGTTACTTTAATTGCCAATTGTGGGGTCATGCAAAACTATACCCAAATAAAACAAATTTCATAAAAATCTTTTTTTTTTTTTTTTTTTCACACTAATAGAGCTTTCTTTTGGTGGCATTTGATCACCACTGCGTTTTTTTTATTTTTTGCGAAATAAATGAAAAAAAGAGTAAAAATGTTGAAAAACAACTATATTTTATACTTTCTGTCATAAAACATATCCAATAAAATCAAATTTTGTTATAAAATTAGGCCAACATGTATTCTGCTACATGTCTTTGGTTAAAAAAACAAAAAAAAAAAAGTACATATATATTATTTAGTCTGTAGGAAAGTTTTATAGTGTCCGCAAAATATGGTATATTTGAAAATTGATCAGTCGTTCCTTGAGGCCCTTAAAATGTCAGGACAGTACAAGTACCCCCAGAACTACCCCTTTTTTGGAAAGTAGACAGTCTGAGGCATTTATTAAAAGACATGGCAAGTTTTTTCGAAACTTTTTATTTTTGTCCAAATATTTTCAAAAATGAAGAAATTAAATAAAATTTGTATTTTTTTTACAATTAGTTTTTTTTTAATTTTTACATACCATTACCAGCACAGTACAGCATCATGATTTAACTGGTGTGGCTGTGATCAGGGACACTGACTGGTGACAGCATGTAAAAAAATAAAAAAAAATTTAAATCATTTTTTTATTCAACATTATAAATATCATTTTATTTAACATTATTTTTTTAAATACTTTAATCAGAGTAGTTCAATGTTACTATAGTAATATTGTATTACTCTGGGGGGTGATCAGGGATTTTTGTTTTGTTTTGTTTTTTTTTTTACACTTTGATTGCTGGCACAATAAAGATTGTTGTATCAGCAATGCTTTTAACTGTCATGAATAGGTCAAGTTCATGACAGCTGAAAATACTAGTGATCTGTGATTGGCTACAGCTAATCACATGGTACAGGGTGCTGTAATTGGCCCAGGTACCATGTGATAGCTGTGGGCCAATCACAGATCACTAGCAAAGCTGTTATGAATCTTATTGATTCATAACAGCTTTGTTGACATTGTGATCATTGAATGGCATAGCAATCACACGATCGCTAGGCCCCAAGTATCGGGATCTGCATTCCACTTTGCCAGGTGGTCACATTGCTTTAGGGTTGCCACCTCATCCCTTTAAACCAGGACACACATTGATTACACAGGTTCTGTGGCTGATTAAGGTGGTAATTAAACTCACTTAGTGCCTTTTGTGCATTATATCAGCCTCAGAACCTGTGTAGGTAATAGGTGTCCTGGATTAAAGGGATGAAGAGGCAACCCTACATCTGTTAACCACTTAAGCCCCGGAAGATTTTACCCCCTTCCTTACCAGGGTTTTTTTTGCGATTCGGCACTGCATGACTTTAACGGACAATTGCGCGGTTGTGCGACGCTGTACCTAAACGATTTTAACATATATATATATAACAGATTTTAACATATATAATAGCTTCTTATGTTCCATGTCTTCAATGTATAGACAGGTAGATGGTTATAGAGGGGTCATTTTAGATGTGTGGGGGGGTTTGTACTAACAATATTTTTCACATTTTTTTATATGAAATTCCCCCAAAAAAAAGTAAAAATCAAAATTTTTTAACATTTTTGGCCAATTTGTTTTCTGCTACCTATGTTTGGTAAAAAAAAAAAAATCACAATAAGCGTATTTTGATTGGTTTGCGCAAAAGTTATTACGTTTACTAACTAAGGGAAAGATTTTTGTAATTTTTATTGTTTTTTTTTTAACGAGTAATGGCGGCGATCTGCGATTTTTTTTTTTTTTTTTGCGGGACTGCGACATTGCTGCGGACAGATCGGACCCTTGACTGACATTTTTGACACTTTTGGGGGTACCAGTGACATTACTACAGTAATCAGTGCTATAAATATGCACTGTTACTGTAAAAATGACACTGGCAGGGAAGGGGTTAACTTTATTGGGGAAGGAGGGGCTAAGTATGTCCCTAGGGGCGTGTTTCTAACTGTGATTGGACATGGCTACTGGTGTAAGAACAGAGATCAACGGTCCTACATAGTAGAACCGTGTGATCTCCATTTTTACACAGGGGAGAATGACAGGCGGCTTTGTTTACATTAGCCGCCTGCCTTTCTCCCTTCACGGCGAACGATCGCGATTGACCGGTGGACATCGGGTCCGCCGGTCACACGCACTGACTTGTTAGGGAACGAGCCGGGGCTATTGGCTCACAAGCAAGTGACAGGCTAGTGACGTACCCATACGTCACTTTGCCTGGCCGGGGCTGACCGCCGCAGTATATGTACTTAAGTGCGCCTGTGTCTGTGGGCAGTCGGCAAGTGGATATTGTATGTTCACATCTGTCCCTGCCCATCTGTCCCTGCCCTCAGGGAGCTTACAATCTAAGGTCTCTAACTCACATTCATACATTCACATACTAGGGCCAATTTAGACAGGAGCCAGCATGTCTTTGTGTGGGAGGTACAGGGAGAACATGAAAACTCCAGACAGATAGTGTCATGATTGGGATTTGAACCGGCGACTCCAGTGCTGCTAGGCGTAAGTGCTAACCACTGAGCCGTTGTGCTGCCCGTCACATGACCATGTGGTCTAATGGTCCAAATTCGAATGTTCTGGTCCCATGGCACAGTGTCGTCTGACAGCTCTCTGGTTCTGGTTACCTGAGACTGATGTCACCAGGGAGTGATTGTGAAACGTGACTTCATACAGAAACTGTGCTCATCCCACTCTTCCTGTCCATTTCTCTTCTTGCAGACAGACCTTTGGGGTGTATTTCCGAGTCTTGATGGACAAGCTGGAAAAGTATGTGAGGAATATTCCAGTTGGGAAGAAGTTGGACAGCCTGGAGGTGTGTGTAGATCTTTGCTTTGTGTACAAATCGTGTGCTTCCATTACTTATCCCATCACGGGGTTGTTGTGTTTCTTCTAGGTTCAGGCAGAACGTCTTCTACAGTGGAGCTTAGCAGTCCGCAATTTCCACATCCTGGTCAACCTGATTAAAGTGAGTTACACTTACTGTGCATTTCCCACTCAGATGAGGACCCCTGGGGGGGTTTATGTACAATGCAGGCAACATGGGTGACATGTGCAATAGAGATGGGCTGAACGACCCCCCTCTAACCCGAACAATGAACCACATTGAAGTCTATGGGAGGAAAAATCAAAAGTGCCCATTTTGAAGGCTTATATGCAAGTGTTTGGCCATAAAAAGGGTACTGGGATCCGGGTACTGCCCTCGGGAACATGCATCAATGCAAACATTTTTCTTTTTTAAAAACTAGTTTTTTCAGGAGCAGGGATTTTAATGATGCCTAAAGTACAACAATAACAATTAAAAATGGATTGAAATATAGTGCCTGGGGGGGGGGGGGGGGTGTGGTGGGGGGTCCCCTTAGTCTGCCTGTAAAGTGGTACATCTGTACCCTGTATAGAACCTGCTGCAGCTAAAATTACATTTCTAATAATAGAGTCAAATCATATTTAAATTGCAATTGCCAGCACCCGGCTATTTAAAAAAACGAAAGGAAAAAAAAATGCAGACCCTTATTCGACTATTGCAGCCTGGCAGAGAGCAAGCGTCCCACCCCTCCTGAACTATACCAGGCCACATGTCCTCAACATGGGGGAATGCGTGCTTTGGGGCAGGGGGGACTCTGCCTTGTTAATGTTGACATGGGTCTCTTCCAGACAACCCTGGGCTGTGGTTGTTGGGGTCTGCGGATGGGGGGGCTTAACAGAATCTGCAAACCCCCTTTAACAAGGGGGCCCCCCAGATCTCCCCTCTCCCCATGTGAATGTGTTCCCATTCACCAAAAAAGCGTACAAAAAAAAAAGAAAACCAGAAAAACAGGAGACAAATTTTTGACAATTCCTTTATCAAAATAAAAAACCGTGTCCCTTGATGTAAAGCCATCCTCAATCCCACCGCTCTGCCTACTAGGATGGCCACCCGCCGAATGCCTCCTCCGTGCTTTGACAGTTCTTATATAGGTGAGGATGAGGCCACCTGGTGATGTCAGCTGAGGCCCCACCCCCTTGTGACTACACCAGTCCATGACATTACAAGGGGGCGTGGCCACCAGGTGACATTGCCAGGTGGCCCCGCCCTTTCCTATATAAGAACTATCAAAGCACGGAGAAGTCATTTAGTGGACAGACATGCTAGAAGGCAGAGTGGTTTTTTTTTCTCGGGTCGACAGTGTGACGGGCGGCGTGATTAACGATGAATTTATATCAAGGGACACTTTTTTTTTTTTTTAATAAAGGAATTGTCAAAAATGTATCTCCTGTTTTTTGGTGGTTTTTATGTACACTTTTTTAGTGAATAGGTAGGGGTACTATATACCCTGCCTCAAAGAACCCACCCCCCCATGTGGCCGGGTATGGTTCAGGAGGGGGGGGGGGCACTTGCTTGCCCCCTCCCCCTTCTTGACCTGCCCAGCTGCATGCTCGAATAAGTGTCTAGTGTGGACTTTGGGAGGTCCCCACGCCATGTGTTTTTTTTTCGTGTGGGGTTCCCCTTTAAACCCATAGCAGACCTGAGAGGCCTAGTATGGACTGAGGGGGGACCCCACACCGTTTTTGTTTTATTTTTTAACTTTTTTTTTATTCACGTCAGCAGGGAAGCCCATTAACAGCTGATGACTCATCCATTTAGTAAGGAGGCCATGGCCGGGTTCCCGACCCGTTCCTTACACTGCACCCTGATTGGGCAAGGTTTTGCCCAATCAGGGCGCAGAATGTCCAGGGCGGGGCGAACACCCTGCAAATTTGGGTGTTCAGCGAACGGCCGAAGAGGCAAATGTGTCACAGAGAGGCCTTTGACAATATGTGTATGTGACACAGAGACCAGGCCTACATGTTTCATGTATGGTGTATGTCACATGGAGACAAGGCAGAGGGTTACACATGTCTGCTGTGTGTAACACACAAACACTGTATAGCCATGTGTCCCCACCAATCATCTGTATTGCTGTGTGTCCCTATCCACTTATCCATCTCCTGTCACTGTTTTCTTTTGTAGATATTTGACACAAGGCCAATGTTAAGCATTTGTCTAAAGGTAAGTCGGATCGCTCGCCCCTTCTTCTTATGTACTAATGTGATATGACAGCCTGCTTCACCTCTGTTTTTTGTCTGCAGTATGGCCGCCTCTTTGTGGAGACATTCCTTAAAGTGGGTATGCCTCTCCTGGACTGCAGCTTCAAGAAGCACAAGGTGAGATGGAAGACAGCACATTGTTCTCTGACATCTCAGGTCTCACCCCTAATCCATCTGTGTGCTCCCTCCTTTCTCAGATCTCACCCATAATCCATCTGTGTGCTCCCTCCTTTCTCAGGCCTTACCCATAATCCATTTGTGTGCTCCCTCCTTTCTCAGATCTCACCCATAATTCCATCTGTGTGCTCCCTCCTTTCTCAGGTCTCACCCATAATCCATCTGTGTGCTCCCTCCTTTCTCAGGCCTTACCCATAATCCATTTGTGTGCTCCCTCCTTTCTCAGGTCTCACCCATAATCCATCTGTGTGCTCCCTCCTTTCTCAGGCCTTACCCATAATCCATTTGTGTGCTCCCTCCTTTCTCAGATCTCACCCATAATCCATCTGTGTGCTCCCTCCTTTCTCAGGTCTCACCCATAATCCATCTGTGTGCTCCCTCCTTTCTCAGATCTCACCCATAATCCATCTGTGTGCTCCCTCCTTTCTCAGGTCTCACCCATAATCCATCTGTGTGCTCCCTCCTTTCTCAGATCTCACCCACAATCCATCTGTGTGCTCCTTTCTTTCTCAGGTCTCACCGATAATCCATCTGTGTGCTCCCTTCTTTCTCATGTCTCACCCATAATCCATCTGTGTGCTCCCTCCTTTCTCAGGCCTTACCCATAATCCATCTGTGTGCTCCCTCCATTCTCAAATCTCACCCATAATCCATCTGTGTGCTCCCTCCTTTCTCAGGTCTCACCCATAATCCATCTGCGTGCTCCCTCCTTTCTCAGGTCTCACCCATAATCCATCTGCGTGCTCCCTCCTTTCTCAGGTCTCACCCATAATCCATCTGCGTGCTCCCTCCTTTCTCAGGTCTCCCCCATAATCCATCTGTGTGCTTCCTCCTTTCTCAGATCTCACCCATAATCCATCTGTATGCTCCCTCCATTCTCATATCTCACCCACAATCAATCTGTATGCTCCCTCCATTCTCATATCTCACCCACAATCCATCTGTGTGCTCCCTCCTTTCTCATATCTCACCTATAATCCATCTGTGTGCTCCCTTCTTTCTCATGTCTCACCAATAATCCATCTGTTTGCTCCTGCCTCAGCTATTCTCTGTAATGTTCCTGTAAGTTCCCTGATTGTATGTAGCAGTGACTCTTGTCGGCCCAAAACTCTTTACTTTCCTTAATTAATTGAGGGACACAGGAATTCTATTGGAGTGGCCTTTACTGCCGCCTACAGGTGGTTGGGAAACTGGCAAACAGAAAAAAAAGTTTTAAGCCACCCCAGTATTCTATTATTGTATCTTGCAGGACGATGTGCAAAACCTGCTGAAAATCTTGCAGCTGTGCACTCGGCAGCTTCACCACATGTGCGGTCACTCCAAGGTATGTGTTCTGTCTTTTCTTCCCTTCAGTGTCATTCTGCCAGGTACAACTCTGTACCATCAGGTCCTGACACTGGCTGAGGCCACCAAGATCTGCTGTGTTAGCTGGACTTTATCTCTTCTCCATTAGATCCGCCAGGATGCCGGGCTCACCACACACGTCCCTCTCTTAAAGAAGACCTTGGAAATGTTTGTGTACAGAGTAAAGGCCATGCTGACGCTGAACAATTGTCAAGAGGCCTTCTGGCTGGGGAACCTGAAGAACAGAGACCTCCAGGTGAGAGCTGGGAAATACTGCAATCAGCATCTGCTGCCCTTCACTTATCAGCAGCTATTCACTACTAATGGGGCTTTTCTGTATTTAGGGTGAAGAGATCTTATCACAAACTGCACAGGAAAGCGAAACGGAGGAGGAGGAGCAAGAATCACAGCTTCCTGCAGAGGAACAGGAGGCTGAAGAGGTACAGGGTGTGTCAGTAAAAAGGGGAAGCGGAGGTATAGGGGGGGATTTACTAAATTGGAGAGTACAGAATCTGGTGCATTCGTACATAGAAACTTATCAGCTTCCAGGTTTTATTGCCAAAGCTTAATTGAACAAGCTGAAGTTAGAAGCTACAGTCCGGTCCATAAATATTGGGACATTGACACAATTCTAAGCTTTTTGGCTCTATAATAAATTAAACAAACATGATGTGCTTTAACTGCAGACTTCCAGCTTTAATTTGAGGGTATTTACATCCAAAAAGGTGTAGGAATTACAACAGTTTGTATATGTGCCTCCCACTTTTTTAGGGACCAAAAGTAATGGGACAATTGGCTGCTCAGCTGTTCCATGGCCAGGTGTGTGTTATTCCCTCATTATCCCATTTACAAGGAGCAGATAAAAGGTCCAGAGTTCATTTCAAGTGTGCTATTTGCATTTGGAATCTGTTGCTGTCAACTCTCAATATGAGATCCAAAGAGCTGTCACTATCAGTGAAGCAAGCCATCATTAGGCTGGAAAAAACAAAACAAACCCATCAGAGAGATAGCAAAAACATTCGGTGTGGCCAAATCAACTGTTTGGAACATCCTTAAAAAGAAAGAACACACCGGTGAGCTCAGCAACACCAAAAGACCCGGAAGACCACAGAAAACAACTGTGGTGGATGACCGAAGAATTCTTTACCTGCCGAAGAAAACACCCTTCACAACAGTTGGCCAGATCAAGAACACTCTCCAGGAGGTAGGTGTATGTGTGTCAGAGTCAACAATCAAGAGAAGACTTCACCAGAGTGAATACAGAGGGTTCACCACAAGATGTAAACCATTGGTGAGCCTCAAAAACAGGAAGGCCAGATTAGAGTTTGCCAAACAACATCTAAAAAAGCCTTCACAATTCTGGAACAACATCCTATGGACAGATGGGACCAAGATCAACTTGTAGCAGAGTGATGGGAAGAGAAGAGTATGGAGAAGGAAAGGAACTGCTCATGATCCAAAGCATACCACCTCATCAGTGAAGCATGGTGGTGGTAGTGTCATGGCGTGGGCATGTATGTCTGCCAATGGAACTGGTTCTCTTGTATTTATTGAGGATGTGACTGCTGACAAAAGCAGCAGGATGAATTCTGAAGTGTTTCGGGCAATATTATCTGCTCATATTCAGCCAAATGCTTCAGAACTCATTGGACGGAGCTTCACAGTGCAGATAGACAATGACCCGAAGAAAACTGCGAAAGCAACCAAAGAGTTTTTTTAAGGGAAAGAAGTGGAATGTTATGCAATGGCTAAGTAAATCACCTGACCTGTTCCAATTGCACATGCATTTCACTTGCTGAAGACAAAACTGAAGGGAAAATGCCCCAAGAACAAGCAGGAACTGAAGACAGTTGCAGTAGAGGCCTGGCAAAGCATCACCAGGGATGAAACCCAGTGTCTGGTGATGTCTATGCGTTCCAGACTTGAGGCTGTAATTGACAGCAAAGGACTTGCAACCAAGTATTAAAAAGTGAAAGTTTGATTTATGATTGTTAATCTGTCCCATTACTTTTGGTCCCTTTAAAAAGTGGGAGGCACATATACAAACTGTTGTAATTCCTACACCGTTCACCTCATTTGGATGTAAATACCCTCAAATTAAAGCTGAAAGTCTGTAGTGGTGTATAGAGCCAAAAAAGATTAGAATTGTGTCGATGTCCCAATATTTATGGACCTGACTGTAATTGGCTACCATCCACAGCTGCATCTGATTCTGAGTGCTCCACTTTTAGTAAACCTCCCCCTTTGTGTCTGTTTGTTATGGGGAAAGGGGGTCTGCAGACTCCATACTTGTTAGGAGGGAGGGGGTCTGCAGGCTCCGTACTTATTGGAGGGAGAGGATCCGGAAACTCCATGCTTTTTAGGAGGGAGGGGTCCGCTGACTCCATGCTTTTTAGGAGGGAGGGGGTCCGCTGACTCTATGCTTGTTAGGAAGGAGGGGGTCTGCAGACTCCATGCTCGCTAGAAGGGAGGGGGTCCGCAGCCTCTATACTTGTTAGGAAGGAGGGGATCTTCAGACCCCATGCTTGTTAGAGGGAGGGAGGAAAGTGATTTTCAGACTTTCTGGTCGGTGGGGTTTGTCTGCAGACTCCATGCGTGTTGGGCAGATTTTGGACTCTATGCTTGTTTGTGGGGGTAAGACTCTGCAGACTCCATGCTTTTTAGAGGAAAGAGGGGAATCAGTGTGTATGAAGCATTATAGTGGAAGGGTATAGTGAAGTTGTGTTCTTAAAGTGTCACAGCAGAGGCAGTGTGTATGATACATCATAGGTGAAGGAGAACGGGTTAGTGGCTTGTATGTAGTACCCCAGCAGAGGATGAATGTCGTA
This sequence comes from Pelophylax lessonae, assembly GCF_965119305.1. Classification (NCBI taxonomy): domain Eukaryota; kingdom Metazoa; phylum Chordata; class Amphibia; order Anura; family Ranidae; genus Pelophylax; species Pelophylax lessonae. Next base: position 19,431,885 of record NC_138775.1, on the reverse strand, counting down.
GTGGGGGAGTATTGGGATGTGAAAATTGGGTTGTAAGAATCCTTATATAACATATCATGAAAACAGTATCTGACTGTCAGACAGGGGTTGGAAGGTGACACTTTCTTCTATCTCCCCTGATGAGTTTGGGGTTATTAGGGACTGCAGGAAGATCGCCCTGAAAAACAACTGCTGATTGTGTCTTTGTCTGCAGGAGGAGGAGGAGAGCGAGGAGGAGGAAGAGGAGGAGTCAGACTAATGGTCATCTTTACCATTCTAGTTGATCTATTTTTGTCTACACCGCTGACAGGAATTGTCTCATCTCTGTAGAAAAGAAATAATAAGGATAATTCCACAGCATCTAATAGACTGCATGTTGTCACCGCAGGGCCAGCCTTCCTTACAGCGGCCAATCAGAGAACAGCTGCTGGCAATTTAAAGCATTTGCAATGAAGACGTTGGGTATTGGATGTCTTACTGGAGAACCGGCTGTGCTTTGATCTCAGCAGCCAATCAGTGCCCACCTTTTATGTTATAATCTGCTTTGGCACAAGGAATAGGAGAAGCTGATTGGTTGCTGGGATGGAAATATGGATGGAACTGTCCCCCTTATGATGTAAAAGCCACATAGTTCTGTTCTGTAAGGGGGATTCCCCCTGTTTTTGTGTCTGTCACACATTGCCGTTACTATAAATGTATGTGTCACGCATCTTTTATGTTTATTGTATTGTATTGGATGGAGGACAATAAAGTTGTTGATCTGTAGATATAATGTTTTATGAGCCAATCTGCCCTTCCAACGGTAGTCCTTTAATTATCAGCAGGCCTGAAATAAGAACTGCCTGTGTTACCTCCCAGTAACCAGTCAGCTTGCAGCTGTCATTTGTCTTGCAGACAATGATAGATGTGCTCCCCATCAGCTGCTTGTGGGTGACTGGATCACATGATCTCTTATCTACAACAGATCTTGATTTGCACATACACAGCTCTATTGAACATGTTTATTATAGGAATCTATCGGGGAACAGGAAATGAACATTCATCAGCTATATTTTGGAAGGTTTGTCATTCATTGCAGGGTTACTCTTTGCATGTTGTAGAGTAAACACACATTTCTTGTAGGTGGTGTACAGCAGAAGAATTGCATACAGTAACTGCCTGCATATCTTATTGACCAGCTGCATACGTACAGCGTCCTGCTCTGGTGGCTCCAAGTACAGCTTGCTGACTACCTTGCTGAACGCTGACTTCTCTGACACATGGAAGGTTCCGCTCCATTTCGGTGGCTGCGCCGTAATCATGTCACGAAACACCACGTCCAGTCCTCGCAGAGCTATTGGCTTTGGTGCCATTACATCCCTTGGGTACCATGTCTTATTTCTGTTTTTGATGTGGGCTGCCAGGTTAAAGACCAGTGGGCATCCTGGGAGCCTTCTACCTAAAAGTCGGGACAGTTTGAACTCTTCTGTATCCGAGGGATTCATCGAGCTGTGGTACACTTTGGGCTTTGGTGTAGCTCGTCGCAGCCATTGTAAGCTTTCATCTAGCGGAGTCCACGTCCAGAGCTGGTACATCTCCATCCTGTTATCTGTAGGGGAGAGAGAGAGAGAAACGTCAGAACAATGATGATAGAAGATGGCAACTAGAGCTGGTACATCTTCATCCTACTATCTGCAAGAGAAAGAGAGGAACATCAGTACAATGGTGATAAATTATGGTGACTAGTACTGGTATATCTCCATTCCATTATCTGTAGGAAAGAGTCAAGACAATGGTGATGGAGAATAGTGACCAGAGCTAGTAAATATCCATCCTACTATCTGCAGGGGAAAGTGGAATGTCATTACAATAGTGATAAAAGATGGTATCCAGAATTGGTACATCTCCATCAGCAGGAGAGAACGATAGAGGAATGTCAGTACAATGGTGATGGAAGATGGCAACCAAAGCTGGCACATCTCCATCCTACTATCTGCTTGAGAGAGAAGAATAATAATACAATGGTGATGGGAGAGGTTGACCAGAGCTGGTACATCTTCATCCTACTATATGCAGGAGAGAGAGAGGAATATCTGTACAATGGTGATGGAAGACAACAACCAGAGCTGGTATCCATCCTATCAGTGGGAAGAGAGTGAGGCCTGTCAGTACAGTGATGATGGGAAGAGGGTGACCAGCACTGGTACATGGCCGTCCTGCCATCAGTAGGAGACAGAGGAATGTCATTACAATGATGAAGGAAGACAGCAACTAGAGCTGGTACATCTCCATCCAACTATCAGCAGGAGAGCGATAGAAGAATGTCAGTACAATGCGATGGAAGATGGCTTCTAGAGCTGGTACATTGCTATCCGTAGGAGAGAGAAGAATGTTAGTGCAATGGTGATGGAAGATGGCAACCAAAGCTGGTACATCTCCATCCCACTATCTGCAGGAGAGAGAGGAGAATGTTAGTACAATGGTGATAGGGGAGGTTGACCAGAGCTGGTACATCTCTGTCCTACTATATGCAGGAGAGAGTAGAATATCCGTGCAATGGTGATGGAAGACAACATCCAGAGCTGGTATTAGGGCTGCACGATATTGGGAAAAAAATCACATTGCGATATTTTTTCCCCAACGATATATATTGCGATATTTATACCCGCCCCTTCCTGGTGTACATGGTACAGTCGCCTCCCCTCCGTATTTGGTACCTTCTTGGCGGCCTCGGCCCTCGTGCGCTCCCTCCGCCTCTTCTGTTTGTCCCTCATGATCGGGCTGTGAAGTCGGTTCTCTCGGAGGGAGGGGGAATCTCTCTGGCTGGGGGCAGACGGAAACGCCGGAAGTGGGGGTAATGCTGGGAGTTGTAGTCCTCTCCACCCGGCAGCTCCTTCGCACCGGAAGCACACTCCCAGTCCCCACAATACACTTCTGCCCCACAGCACAGCGAACCAATCACGTCGTGAGTAGCGGCACAGCGAACCAATCAGGTGTGCAGGTACGCGTGATGGGTTCGCTGTGCCGCTGCTCACCTCTCAGTCAGGAGAACTAGCTGTAGTGCTGCCTTACATCGTATGTTCGGCGATGTGACTATCGCCCACGCTCGCAGCACGATAGTCGATATCACATTGACTATCGTTCAGCCCTAGCTGGTATATCTCCATCCTTCTATCAGTGGGAGAGAGAGGATTGTCAGTACAATGATGATGGGAAGAGGGTGACCAGAGGTACATCTCCATCCTACTACCAGCAGGAGACTAAGGAATGTCCGTACAATGATGAAGGAAGACAGCGACCAGAGCTGGTACATCTCCATCCTACTATCAGCAGGAGACCAGGGGAATGTCAGTACAATGATGAAACAAGACAGCGACTAGAGCTGGTACATCTTCATCCCACTATCTGGAGAGGAGAGAGAGAGAGGGATATCAGTACAATGGTGATGGAAGGTAGCAACCAGAGCTGATACATCTCCATCCTACTGTCTGCAAAAGAGAAGAATGCATGGTGTTGGAAGAGATTGACCAGAGCTGGTACGTCTTCATCCTACTATTTGCAGTAGATAGAGGAATATCAGTACAATGGTGATGGAAGATGGCTACCAGAGCTGGTACATCTCCATCTTACTATCAGCAGGAGATAGAGGAATATCAGTACAATGATAATGGGAAAGAGTGACCGGAGCTGGCACATCTCCATCCTACTATCTATGGGGGAAAGAGAGGAATGTTAATACAATGGTAATGGAAGATGATAAAAAGGTGTGTACATCCAATAAAATCACATGTATACACTAACAGCGCTTATAAAATAATCAGAACATCACATAGTCCATAATGTGTCATATTCATATTAGTGTGGTAAGTATAAAAGTCCAGCCAACTGCAGCATCTCTGGTAATGGTGTCCCACAACGAATATTCAAATGATTTGTGTAAGTTGTCATGGACCTTCACCACACCGGCATGCCCCCCAAGAAGTGCCCACGTACCTCAATGAGGGGAATAAAATGCCAAACAAGATGTATACAGTAGCAGGATTTCAAATTCCAGAGCAGCTCAGGAACTCCACAGAACTGGTGGCCAGTTCCGGACCTTCCGTCCCATGTACATTTACTGCAGCAGGGTGGCCTCTCTGCGCGAAATCACCTACTTGTATATGATTCACACGCTCGAGTAGGGGGCGCTTGCTAGGGTTGCCACCTCACCCCTTTAAACCAGGACACATATATTTATTATATATAGCGCTTAGCACCGAGTGGGTGAGATAGACAGGCATCCCATTGTAGTGTGCATGCCAGTTTCCTTACTCTTTTTTTCTAGGGTAATGGAAGATGGCAAACAGAGCTGGTACCTCTCCATCCCACTATATACTGGAGAAAGAGATAGAGAAATGTCAGTAAAATGCTGATGGAAGAGACTGAACAGAGCTGGTACATCTCCATACTGCGATCAGTGAAAGAGAGGGAGCACATTGTCAGTATAATGATGGAAGAGGGTGGTCAGAGCTGGTACATCTCCATCCTACTATGTGCAAGTGAGAGAGGAATGCCAGTACAATGGTGATGGTAGAGGGAGATGTACGACTGCTATAACCCTTATGGAGTCTTTGGCTAGTAAACCTTGAATATTCCAGGCATGCAATATATGCAGAAATGTACATGCTGTTCTCCCACCCATCATTTTTCATCTCCTCTCTGTCCTTTACAAGTCTCTGACTATTTAATCACTGTGGCAATTTTTTGCTGAATGCAATGCTGGTCTAGGCAGCCACAGATCACGAATGCACCATAATCCTTAGCAGCTGCACTGGATAACATGAGAACTTTGTTGCATCCTCTGATTCTGTATCATTAAACACTTCAATGCAGACATTTCTGAAAATCTCTCATTTACTGCAACTGAAATTTTGCTGTTTGTTCAGAACTGATAAACTCTTTATGCGTTCAGTATAGATGTCCCTTTTGGATTAGTCCACTCTGCATGTGCACACTGAACATACAATACAAAAATGACCAGCAATAAAAAAAAATACATTGTCTAACACTTTGCAATTTGTGTTTAAAAACAGAGGTGGGGCGGTGATGTCCAATCAAAGAACACTTTGCATCATTCATTCATAATATGCAAAGCAATCTCTAAAGCTGGGTTCACACTGTGTGCAGAATGGCTCATAGCAGGGGGTCTGGTGCGTCCCTGTTCACCGTTTCAGGTCCGAATTGTTGGCTAAATTCAGGCCTGAAACGGACCAGAAGACTTGCAGGAACTTTGTGCAAACCGCTCTGCAGCTGTCCCAGACCGGTGTGAACCGGCTTCTTTGAGAGCTGGTCACAGTGTCCTAAAGTGAATTGGATGCGGGGAAACCGCATGCAATTTGCACCAGTGTGAACCCAGCCTAAATGGCGCCTGTGTTGAGTGACTGACCACCTGTGTTCAGAATGCAGCAGGGCAGCCGCTCAGCACCGGACCCGAAAGCAAGTGGAGATCTATGGTGTAGTGAGGCTTACTTCAGTGATTTCCAGCTTGCAGAGGCTTTTGGCCAGGTATGGTACTGTATATACATAGTTACATTGGTCCAAGTTGGACCAATTTAACTAAGTATAAAATATCTATACTTGGGATTCGTCTTGTAGTAATCTATGCGAATATGAACAGCCTATTGTTAAAGGATAAGTCCAGGCAAAACCTAACTAACACTAAACCTGCCCTGTGCCACATTCTAAAGCTAATCTATCTAACCCTGTAAAGCAGAAATCGCTGTAATTACCTTTTCTGCACCCCCACCGGTCCGGTCTCCAGTGACAGAAGCTGTGTGCAGGAGAGGACCGACAACGGCTGTGAAATGAATAAACTTACTATGGGGCTTCCATTGTCGAGTGCTTTTCCTGCACCCGCCTCCATGCTGAAGCCGCCGCTGACAGTGTGGGACCGGTCCAGATCGGCTGCAGAAAAGGTAAGTACTGTGATTTTTGCTTTACAGGGTTAGATAGATCAGGTTTAGAATGTGGCACAGAGCAGGTTTAGCATTAGGTTTTGCCTGGACTTATCCTTTAACCACTTGCTGTCCGCTCTATACCAGATTGACGACCGTTAAGTGGTTGCACTATCCTGACCGGTCGTCATATGACGGCCAGTAGGATAGACCGCTCTGCGCGCCCAGAGCGGCGATCGGTGCTGCGGTGTGTCACTCTAACTCACCGCCTCTCCGATGACGTAGGCTCTTTACCATGTGACCAGCTGTGTCCAATCACAGCTGGTCACATAGTAAATAGGAAGTGCCGTTGATCGGCTTTTCTCACTTTCGTGCCTGACGGGCACAAGTAGAGGAGAGCCAATCGGTGGCTCTCCTGACAGGGGGGGGGGGGTGTCTGTGCTGGGGGGTGCAACTAGAGCCACCAGGGATTGCCCATCCATGGCCACCAGGGGTGTCCACCCATGACCACCAGGGGTGTCCACCCATGGCCAGCAGGGATGGCAATCAGGGCTCAGGGACCCTTTCAGTGCCCTCCCCATCAGAGCTGCCCATGATTGCCATCTATCAGTGCCACCCACCAGTGCCCAGCATTGCAATCTATCAGTGCCACCCACCAGTGCCCAGCATTGCAATCTATCAGTGCAGCCCACCAGTGCCCATTATTGCCCACCAGTGGCGCCTATCAGTGCCCACCAATGCTGCATATCAGTGCCTATCAGTGCTGCATATTAGTGTCACCCCATCAGTGCCTGTCAGTGCGGGATCATCAGTGCAGGAAAAACCTTATCTATTTACAAAATTTTATAACATACTTTATACTTCATAACATAACTTTTTTTTTTTTTTTTCAAACTTCGATCTTTCTTTTTATTTCTGTAGCAAAAAAGAAAAAACCTTGCGGTGATCAAATACCACCAAAAGAAAGCTCTATTTGTGGGAAATAAATTACATAAATTTGGTTTAGGTACAGTGTTGCATGACCGCGCAATTGTCATTCAAAATGCAACAGCGCTAAAAGCTGAAAATTGGCCTGGGCAGGAAGGGGGTTGAAGTGCCCTGTATTGAAGTGGGTAAAAACCTAGTTATAAAGGAGAGCGGTAGCCATTTTTGTTTAGCTTGCTGTGTGTGGGCACCCCTTACCTGCTCAGACCTATACTTCACTGATATCCAGCCACCAGCAAAAAGATAACCCTGTGTCACACGAGTCCCAGGCTGGCCATAGAAATAAGACTGGACCATCCAATACACAGTGTAAAGTCTGAACCTCCTGCTGCTCTGCTAAATGGGTGAATTAGGAAGAAACAAGCAGAATAGTTTGCATACAGGATCAGATGTGGTTATGGTGCTGCCTATAGAGTGAAGCAAGCATTATCTGGCACCTTGCTATTATAAACAGGCCATAGAGAATTAGAGTCTGGGTATTAAACCCCAATGTGTACCTGAAAATCCCAAGTCTCCAGGAGGTCCTGGGCTTTTGGATGATGTAGTACTTGGTAGAGGTGGTAGCATGCTGTAGTACCTGACAGATTAGGTGGGATGCTGTAGTATCTGGCAGAGGTGGTGGGATGCTGTAGTATCTGGCAGAGGTGGTGGGATGCTGTAGTATCTGGTTGGAGGCGTTGTAGCGCAGTAGGACTTGGCAGTTTCCTTCAGTCAACTGCTGTGTGTAGCAGACAGTTGGAAGAGCTGAGAAAACCTTTATTACTGGATGACAGTGTTGGGCTCAGGGGCTGCCCAGAGTGAAATAGGTGTTAGTTGCAGCACCTCTCTATATACACCATCTAGACAAAAAAAGGGTCTATCCATAAATGCTTTCATGCAAGATTTACACAACATTCACCCACAATTCACACGTTTTTCTAACAATAATATATTGTATACCGCTCAAGAAAAACAGCTCCTCTGCTGTTTCTGCACATAAGACAGGTGCCGACCCTGCATGCATCAGAGACATGTACAAGAAGAAAGTCTGGACGGCCGCACACTGCTTCAATCACCTTTATTGGTTCCAAATATAAAAACGACAATCCATACAGCAAATTAAAGTGGAAGAGTCCAATTAGGAAAATGTGTGCATCTTGGGTGAAAACATTTATACCATTAATAGACCCCTAGACCAGCCTTTCTCAGTGTAATGCAAGTACAGTATTTGGATATTTAAACACCCCTGTGTTCTTTATGATAAAATAATTTTTATTAATAGTCAATTAAAATAAAAGTCTTGTCCAAAAAACATTAGGGGTTGATTTACTAAAGGCAAGTAGACTGTACACTTTGCATGTTGAACTCTGCAAGGGAATTTTCTCCAGAGTTTGGTAAACGAGGGGAAACTCTGCTGCTTTCTATCATCCAATCATGTGTATGTGGAAATGTTTTTTTTTTTTTTTTCTCCTCCTCAACGTGATAGGGTATGACTTTGCAAAGCAAAACATCGCCATATTTACTAAGCTATGGAGCAAATGCCCTTGCAGAGTGCAATCTTTTTTGCCTTTAATAAATCCACCCCACAGACTTCCTTCCTGCTCCTTGCCTTAATGGCCAGTGAGAACAACAATCCTTATTGGGGATCATTGAGAAGAATCCTTCTAACATTGGGGATCATTGAGAAGAATCCTCCTTACATTGGTGCTCAGTGGGAAGAATGCCCCTTACATTGGAGGTCAGTGGGAAGAATGTTCCTTACATTGGTTCTCAGTGGGAAGAATGTTCCTTACATTGGTGGGCAGAGGGGAGAACCCTCCTTACATTGGTGCTCAGTGGGAAGAATGCTCCTTACTTTGGAGGTCAGTGGGAAGAATGCCTCCTTACATTGGAGGTCAGTGGGAAGAATCCTCCTTACATTGGAGGTCAGTGAGAAGAATCCTCCTTACATTGGTGGGAAGAATGCTCCTTACATTGGAGGTCAGTGGGAAGAACGCTCCTTACATTGGTAGTCATTGAGAAGAATCCTCCTTACATTGGTTCTCAGTGGGAAGAATGTTCCTTACATTGGTGGGCAGAGGGGAGAACCCTCCTTACATTGGAGGTCAGTGGGCTGAACACCCCTTAAATTGGAGGTCAATACATATGTATGTCTCCAGAGCTTTCTCAGTGCTTCGTTTGTTGAGTAATGTTTTCTCTTATTGGGTCAGTTTGATTAAAAAGAAACAAAAAAAAAAAACTTTAGTGTGCATTAATAATAGGTATACATTTCTTGCAGGCTCTGTGTGTAAGCTGTTTGGCCGTACATCATACAGTCAAGCAGTTACACATTAACAGGAAACATCAATGAACTACCACCGCGCTCAACAACATTCATTAAGAACTACAAGCCGACAGGCGCAAAGGCTTCCAGACCTTTTAGTTTTCAATTCACAGAACTCTGTGAATGAGTGATGCGTCCACATTCTTTGAAGATCTCCCCGCCACATGTGACATTGGGGGGCCAGGGAAGTGCAGGAGCTGGTAGATTTGTAACCGGTTACATGTTACACCCTGAATATGGGTGTAACATGTTACAAAAGGTGAACTTATCCTTTAAATTTCTCTCCAGTCAGTGCAAATGAGTGCAGATCTTTCAAATTCCTCCTACATTTGATATCTCTGTGACAGTCCTATATCCTCCAGAGTGGCACACCTGGACAGTGTTCATTGTTTGCACTGAAGGAGGCCTGCATAGGGTGACCCTAAACCAGACTCTGGATCTGTGCAGTCACAGCAGCCCTCTTTTGGAACTGGACTCTCTGCTCCAGTAACTTGAGGAAGCCTTGTGTATGGTGATCTTAAGCAGGTCTCTTCAATCCCTTTCCATATGTTCAGAAATAGAAAATGTGTCGGGATTCAAAACCTGTGACCAGCCACATTCCAGGCGGTAGCCCTGCTTACTAGGCTACCGTCCTCTTTGGACATTCCTCCCTGAAGCCTATTATTCAACCCTAGTCTTGCCAAGCCTTGCTCATCACCCTTGATTCCCCACACCTGGTACTTCCCTATATAAGTCCAGCCCCTTGCACTCCAGCTTGCTGATTATTGAGCTCCTGAGCCTTGATCAAGCTTCTCCTCACCTGCTGCTCTTGCCTACTACCACAAATCCACTGCTGACCAGGAATTGACTACCGACTACTCTTCTGCTTTATCCCTACCTACTGAACTGCTACCTCTGTTGCCGATCCGGATTGTCTGACCACGCTTACTGCTGCCCGCCCCGACCTTTGGCTCGTCTGACTTCTCTCTGGTTATCCCTTGTCTGCTCCTCCACCTCCGGACCGAACCTGCACCCTGCCTGGCTGGGTGATCCTGGGGACCGCGACCTGGTGTTAGCTTGCAGCGCAGTCTATCCCCACCATCAGGGGCTCTAGTGAAAACCAACAAGCACTTAGTTTCCGCACCTCAGGTGAACCCGTGTCCTCATCCGAGTACTACCTGGTGTCCATCCGGTATCCAGAACTGCTACCACTGTAGCCAACCCGGATTGTCTGACCACACCTCTGCCAGACTTCCTGCACCTACTACCTGCCTGCGGTCCTTGCCACTAGGCTCCACTCCTACCCCCGGCCAGCAGTCCTCTAACTCAAGTGAGCCTGTAGGATTGTTACAAAATGGCTCTGAAGGCTCACTGCTTTGGGCAGTAGGTTGAGGAGGTCTATATAAGGTGACCCTAAGCAGATTTCTAGATATGTGCAGACCTACTCCTTTTTTTTTTTTTTTCAGATATGTGGCTGGGCTCCGAAGGCTCTCTGTTCCAAGGAGTAAGCTGAGGATATCTGCATATGGTGACCGGAAGTCGCTCTCTAGTTCTGGTCACCGCAACCCCTTTAAAGTTTTCAGAAATGGGTCTTGGCTGTGAAGACGCCTTACTCTGGGTAGTAAGCTGAGGAGGTTGACATATGGTGACCCTAAGCTGGTCTCTGGATCTGGTCACTGGTGCCCTCTACCATGTTTCAGAAACAGGACTTGGCGCTGAAGGCTCTCTGGTACGGGGAGTAAGCTGTGAGCAGTTGCAGTGTTTTGGCCTTCTGTAGAAAAACGGTCCCTTCGCTAGAAAGGTACTAGATCTGTCTATCTGTATATGCCTGATGTGGATCTGATTGGTATTACATTAATATTTCAGCCTTAGGAGCCATATTGTTAAAAAGCTGCTTCTTACATGGACCTGTATGGGCCCGGGGTACAGATGAGAAGAAAGGCAGTAGGTATTGGAATGGAAAGGAGAGGGAAGGTGGTGGGTCTGCTGGATGGAGATGAGGGGGAGGCATGGGTCCCTATGATAGAGATTAAAGGGAAAGGAGGTGGGCCCCAGGATAGAAATCAGAAATTGGTCCCATGGTGGAGATGAGAGGGAAGGTCATGGGCTTTTGGGATAGCGAATAAATAGATGGTGGCATGCTGCAGGCTAGGCATGAGAGAGAAGGTGGTCATACCTAGAGTGTGGATGAGAGGGAATACAGTGGGTCCCAGGATGATGAGAAAAAAAGTGGGCACTGGGATGGAGATGAGAGGGAAGGAGGTGGGCCCTGGGATGAAGATGAGAGGAAAGGAGGTGGGCCCTGGGCTGGAGATGAGAGGGAAGGAGGTGGGCCCTGGGCTGAGATGGGAGGGAAGGAGGTGGGCTCTGGGCTGGAGATGGGAGGGAAGGAGGTGGGCCCTGGGCTGGAGATGGGAGGAAAGGAGGTGAGCCCTGGGCTGGAGATGAGAGGAAAGGAGGTGGGCCCTGGGCTGGAGATGAGAGGGAAGGAGGTAGGCCCTGGGATGGAGATGGGAGGGAAGGCGGTGGGCCCTGGGCTGGAGATGAGCGGGAAGTAGGTGAGCCCTGGGCTGGAGATGAGAGAGAAGGAGGTGGGCCCAGGGATGGAGATAGGAGGGAAGGAGGTGGGCCCTGGGCTGGAGATGGGAGGGAAGGAGGTGGGCCCAGGGATGGAGATGAGAGGGAAGGAGGTGGGCCTTGAGATGAAGATGAGAGGAAGGGTTGGTGGATCCCAGGGGGACATAAGAGGAAAGGAGGTGGGCCCTGGGCTGGAGATGAGCGGGAAGGAGGTGAGCCCTGGGCTGGAGATGAGAAGGAAGGAGGTCGGCCCTGGGATGGAGATGGGAGGGAAGGAGGGGGGCCCTGGGCTGGAGATGGGAGAGAAGGAGGTGGGCCCTGGGCTGGAGATGGGAGGGAAGGAGGTGAGCCCAGGGCTGGAGATGAGAGGGAAGCAGGTGGGCCTGGGATGAGGATGAGAGAAAGGGTTGGTGGATCCCAGAGGGACATAAAAGGAAAGGAGGTGGGCCCTGGGCTGGGGATGAGAGGGAAGGAGGTGAGCCCTGGGCTGGAGATGAGAGGGAAGGAGGTGAGCCCTGGAATGGAGATGGGAGGGAAGGAGGCAGGCCCTGGGATGGAGATGAGAGGGAAGGAGGCAGGCCCTGGGATGGAGATGGGAGAGAAGGAGGTGGCCCTGGGCTGGAGATGGGAGGGAAGGAGGTGGGCCCTGGGCTGGAGATGAGAGGGAAGAAGGTGGGCCCTGGGCTGGAGATGAGAGGGAAGGAGGTGGGCCCAGGGATGGAGATGGGAGGGAAGGAGGTAAGCCCTGGGATGGAGATGGGAGGGAAGGAGGTGAGCCCTGGGCTGGAGATGGGAGGGAAGGAGGTGGGCCCTGGGCTGGAGATGAGAGTGAAGGAGGTGGGCCCTGGGCTGGAGATGAGAGGGAATGAGGTGGGCCCTGGGATGAAGATGAGAGAAAGGGTTGGTGGATCCCAGAGGGACATAAGAGGAAAGGAGGTGGGCCCTGGGCTGGAGATGAGAGGAAAGGAGTTGGGTCCAAGGAGGAGATAATAGGCTGGGACCAAGCTGGAGATGAGATGAGATGAGATGAGAGGGGAGCAGGCAGGTGGTGGGCCGCAGACTGGAGATAACGGAGGGTAATTGGTAGATAAATAAATAGTGTAAAGTTGGTCCCATGGTGGAGATGAGAGGGAAGGAGGTAGGCGCTGGGAAGGAGGTGGGCGCTGGGATGGAGTCAAGAGGGAAGGAAGTGGGCCCTGAGATAAGAATGAGAGGGAAGGAGGTGGGCCCTGGGCTGGAGATGAGAGGGAAGGATGTGGGCCCAGGGATGGAGATGGGAGGGAAGGAGGTGGGCCCAGGGATGGAGATGGGAGGGAAGGAGGTGGGCCCAGGGATGGAGATGGGAGGGAAGGAGGTGGGCCCTGGGATGGAGATGGGAGGGAAGGAGGTGGGCCCTGGGCTGGAGATGAGAGGGAAGGAGGTGGGCCCTGGGATGGAGATGAGAGGGAAGGATGTGGGCCCAGGGATGGAGATGGGAGGGAAGGAGGTGGGCCCAGGGATGGAGATGGGAGGGAAGGAGGTGGGCCCAGGGATGGAGATGGGAGGGAAGGAGGTGGGCCCTGGGATGGAGATGGGAGGGAAGGAGGTGGGCCCTGGGCTGGAGATGAGAGGGAAGGAGGTGGGCCCTGGGATGGAGAAGGGAGGGAAGGAGGTGAGCCCTGAGTTGGAGATAAGAGGGAAGGAGATGGGCCCTAGAATAAAAATGAGAGAAAGGATTGATGGATCCCAGGGGGACATAAGAGGAAAGGAGGTGGGCCCTGGGCTGGAGATGAGAGGGAAGGAGTTGGATCAAAGGAGGAGATAATAGGCTGGGCCCAAGCTGGAGATGAGATGAGAGGGGAGCAGGCAGGTGGTGGGCCGCAGACTGGAGATAACGGAGGGTAATTGGTAGATAAATAGTGTAAAGTTGGTCCCACGGTGGAGATGAGAGCGAAGAAGGTGGGCGCTGGGATGGAGACAAGAGGGAAGGACGTGGGCCCTGGGATAAGAATGAGAGGGAAGGAGGTGGGCCCTGGAATGGAGATGAGAAGGAAGAAGGGGGGCCCCGAGTTGGAGATGAGAGGGAAGGAGAAAGGGGTGGGCCCTGGGCTGGAGATAAGAGGGAAGGAGTTGGGTCCTGAGCTGTATATGAGAGGGAAGGAGTTGGGTCCTGAGCTGTATATGAGAGGGAAGGAGGTGGGTCCTGGGCTGGAAATAATAGGGACGGAGGTGGGCTGCAGATGAAAGGGAATGTGGTGTATCCCAGGAGGAGATGAGAGGGAAGGAGGTGGGCCCTGGGCTAGAGATGGGAGGGAAGGAGTTGGGTCCAAGGAGGAGATAAGAGGCTGGGCCCAAGCTGGAGATGAGAGTGGAGGCAGTGGGCCCCCAGGGTATAGATGAAAGGTATTGGTGGGCCCCTGAGGGGAGGTGGTTTGCTTCATAGAAGACATTAGAGGGAAGGTTTACATCCCTGGGCTAGAGATAGGCTAGGTGGTGGGCGCCTTGGGGTAGACATGAAAAGGGAAGTGGGGGGCCCCTGAGGAGCAGGCAGGTGGTGGGCCTCAGCCTGGAGATCAGGGAGGCTAATTGGTAGATAAGAAAATAGTGTAAAGGATAATGGGCTATAGTATCAAGGTAAAAGGCTGATAACTTCCTGTTCAGAGAAAGTTGTTGGGTGTGATGGGTGGACAGGATGGAGTAGAGTAGTGAAGGGAGCCTGCCCATCCCCCCCACACAGGCCCTTTAAAAAATTCTGACCCCTTTTGCCTTGGGGGGGGGGGTGAATGTCCAGGCCGAGAGAGGGAGACAGAACTTCAGAACTTACAGGGGTGGATGAGGCACAATAGGAGCCCCAACCAATGTATGTGGGGGAAATTAAAATAATAGCAAAGTAAATTAGAAATTAAAATAATAGCAAAAAATATAATGAGGAGGGGCGGGGAGTGAGACTGGACCACCCCCAGCACAGAAGAAATGTGCAGCTGGGGAGGAAAAAAATAATATGCAGAGAAGATGAACTGGGGGGCATGGAGGGGGGGGGGGGGGTACATGAGGGGGCGGGGCTAGACTCTATGGGGCAGAACCTAGGTATGAGGCATTACCATCCTATTGGCTGACAAGGGAGGGGATAGACTCCATCAGGGCATTGTATGGCTGACAAGCAGACACACCCTCATAATAAACTGCAGATGATAGAATCCGCTGTGATAGCAGAACACTGATCTGTCCTCAGCAAGGAGGAGGGAGGAGCACAGGACACACCTCCTACAATGCCCCCAAGGAGGATTTATGCATAGCTGGCACCTCCCCTCAGCAGTGACAGGCTCCGCCTCCAGCACAAGGTCTGACCACACCCCTTACCATCTCTTTCTGTGGGTACTTAGCCCCGCCTATATGTAACTCCCATGGTCCTGCCCCGCCAGGTGTTCTATCAGACACTGGCCCTGGGAGCTATACTCTTATTGAATGCTCTTCCCAAATCAAACATGGCGGCCCTTACTGCTGTCACTATGGAGACTTACGAGTACCAAGGGTGATACCCCGCCTCTTCCTGCGAGTCTGCGCTGTGATTGGTCGGGTTTTCTAGTATTGTTGAAGAGCGGAAGAGTGACAGCTGAAGATACCAATCAGCGTGAGGAGCTCCGGCCAATTAGAGTGTCTGCTGCGAGTCCAACAAGGGGCCCGGCAGGAGGAGGCTGAGAGGGGAATCCGGTGAGTGGTAATGGCTTCATCTGTATCCTGTCATCCCCATCCCCCGGTGTCCGTCCCCTGTGTGTGCCGAGACACCCCCATCTTCATCCTCATCTCCTCCATCCCCATCATCACCTCTATCCCCATCATCTTCATCCTCCTCTCCTCCATCCCCATCATCATCCTCTATCCCCATCATCTTCATCCTCCTCCTCTCCTCTATCCCCATCATCCTCCTCCTCTATCCCCATCATCATCCTCCTCCTCCTCTCCTCTATCCCCATCATCATCCTCCTCCTCCTCTCCTCTATCCCCATCATCCTCCTCTCCTCTATCCCCATCCTCCTCCTCTCCTCTATCCCCATCCTCCTCCTCTCCTCTATCCCCATCCTCCTCCTCTCCTCTATCCCCATCCTCCTCCTCTCCTCTATCCCCATCATCCTCCTCTCCTCTATCCCCATCATCCTCCTCTCCTCTATCCCCATCATCCTCCTCTCCTCTATCCCCATCATCCTCCTCTCCTCTATCCCCATCATCTTCCTCTCCTCTATCCCAATCATCATCATCCTCCTCGTCTCCTCTATCCCAATCATCATCATCCTCCTCGTCTCCTCTGTCCCCATCATCATCCTCCTCGTCTCCTCTGTCCCCATCCCCCTATCATCATCATTATCCCCATCACCTGATCATCCTCCCCCTATCATCATCATCATTCCCCTATTATCATCATCATCATCATCCCCATCATCATCCATCATCATTCCCCTATTATCATCATCATCCCCATCATCATCCCCATCATCATCCCCATCATCATCCATCATCATCATCATCCCCATCCCCTGGTGTCCATGTACGTCCGCTGTGTGTGTGCTGAGAGACCCACATCATTGTCCTCATCCTCTCCTCTATCCTCATCCTCTCCTCTACCCCCATCATCCTCATCCTCCCATACCTATGTGTGCAGAGCCAGACACAGGAAACCTCAATCATCACCTCCTCCTCCTCCATCATTATCATAATCCTCCTCCTCCATCATTACCCTCTCCTCAATCTTCATTCCCTTCCCATCATCACTGTCCTCCTCGTATCATCATCATCATCATCCTCCTATCTTCCTCCTATCCTCCTTATCATCGCTATCCTCCTCCTCCTATCATCATCGTCATCCTCCTCCTATCATCATCATCATCAACCTCCTCCTATCATCATTGTCATTCTCCTCCCCCCTCCTCCTATCCTCATCATCATTGTCATCCTCCCCATCATCATTATCCTTCTCCCTCTCCATATCATCCTCTGCCTATCATCATCCTCCTGCTCCTCCTCCTCCCCCTTTAATCACCATGATCCTCCTCCTATCATCCTCCTCCCCCTATCATCCTTCTCCTCCTCCTCCTCCTCCTCCTCCTCCTCCATCCATCACTATGTGTGCAGAGACAGACATAGGAGACCTCAGTGATCACCTCATCCTCTTCCTTCATCTTCGTTCCCCTGTTTGTCTATATCCCCTGTATGTCATGGCAGTGTGTGTAGAGACCCCAGTCATCATCATCCCCCCCCCTTCCCTGACTCTTTGTCTGTCCTTATCCCTGGTAGTTGGCTGCACTGATGTTTATACATCGGGATCTCGGTTGTTCTGTGGAGGAGGAGATTTGCTCCTCGGGGGTGGGGCATTGGGGGGCAAAGCCACAGAGATCTGGCAGATATGGCCCCAGCCATCATCCTCGGAGTGAAATCTTTCCAGCTATGGTTACAATACTTTGTATATTAATATGTAATGTCAGGTCCGAAAAATAGAAATCCCTCAGCACATGGGCCCCCTTCACACATTGTGGCCCCTGGAGTGTCTGGCTGCTATGGCTGACCTCACAGATTTCAGTGGTTTATGATAACTCCATCACTCCGCACCCTGAGCCTGTCCTAGTAGCAGAGAGCCCCCTTATTCCACAAGGTTTCTGTTTTTCTGACCTCCTATGTATTTGTGACATTTCTTGTGTTTTTATTGTCCCAGCTTATCACCATGACCGAGCCGGAGCTCCTCCTGGATTCCAACATCCGATTATGGGTGGTGCTGCCCATCGTCTTCATCACCTTCTTTGTGGGGATGATCCGCCATTACGTCTCCATCCTTCTCCAGAGTGACAAGAAACTAACGCAGGAGCAAGTGTCTGACAGGTGGGGGCGCCATGGAGGCTGGACTACCCCATAAGATTGGGCCTTACTGCTCCCTGGAATTCCTCCATCATACTGCTCGCCGTATCTTCCCAAATTTCCCTTCCCTGTTATATGGCTCCCCAGAGTTCCCCCATCATACTGCTCTCCATATCGCCTGGACACTGTGCTCCGTATCTTCCTAGAGTTCCTAGAATCTTGCCGGAGTTCCCTTTCCCATCATACTCCACCCAATATCTTCCTGGAGTTCCCCCATCACGCCGCTCCCAATGTCTCCCGCAGGATTTCCCCATCACGCCGCCCCCAATGTCTCCTGCAGGGTTCCCCCATCATACCGCTCCCAGTGTCTTCCCCAGAGTTCCTCCATCATACCACTCCCAGTGTCTTCCCCAGAGTTCCGCCATCATACCGCTCCCAGTGTCTTCCCCAGAGTTCCGCCATCATACCGCTCCCAGTGTCTTCCCCAGAGTTCCGCCATCATACCGCTCCCAGTATCTTCCCCAGAGTTCCTCCATCATACCGCTCCCAATGTCTTCCCCAGAGTTCCTCCATCATACCGCTCCCAGTGTCTTCCCCAGAGTTCCTCCATCATACCGCTCCCAATGTCTTCCCCAGAGTTCCTCCATCATACCGCTCCCAGTGTCTTCCCCAGAGTTCCGTCATCATACCGCTCCCAGTGTCTTCCCCAGAGTTCCTCCATCATACGGCTCCCAGTGTCTTCCCCAGAGTTCCTCCATTATACTGCTCCCCGTAGCTCCTCACAGATCCGCCATCATACCGCTCCCAGTGTCTTCCCCAGAGTTCCTCCATCATACGGCTCCCAGTGTCTTCCCCAGAGTTCCTCCATCATACGGCTCCCAGTGTATTCCCCAGAGTTCCTCCATCATACTGCTCCCCGTAGCTCCTCACAGATCCGCCATCATACCATTCTTTGTATCTTCGCAGAGTTCCCTCCTACTACTCCACAGAGTTCTTCTCCTCCCCATCATACTGCTTCCCGTATTCTGCTATAGTTCCACCATCATACTGCTTACCCCTTACTTTATCTTCTTGGAGTTCCCTATTATACTGCTTCCTGTACTTCCCCATCATACTGCTCCTTGTATCTGCTTGGAGTTCCCTTCCCCATCATACTGGGTCCTGTATCTCTCTGAAGTTCCCTTCCCTGCCATACTTCTGCCTGAATTCCCTGCTCTACCCTCTCATGGTTGTCCCCTCTCTCTTCTCTTCCAGTCAGGTTCTGATCCGCAGCAGAGTCCTCAGAGAAAATGGAAAATACATTCCAAAGCAGGTAAGGGCCAATGATCATTCAGTGTACTGTCCAATGTGAGCTTAGGATTTTGGAGCTTAAAGCCTCGTACACACGCGTCGAAAATCGGCAGGGAATTTTCGTCCGACGACCGATCTGCCGATTTTCGGCTTGTTAGTATGAATTTTCGGCCGAAAAAAATCTGGTCAGTACAGATTTCGACAGGGAAAAATCAAGTCTGGGCATGCTCAGAGAAGAAAGAACACAAAGAAAGCAAACCAACACATGACATCACTTCTGAAGTAGAATTTTGTCTGGCGAGAAAATTCGTGTGCAGTCTAGGCACATTCCAACCAACAAAAGACGGACGACCGGTCGGCAGATAATCGTTGCGTGTGTACTAGGCTTTAGACTTTCTCCTCCACCCAGACATAATCATCCTCTTCTATATTTCCAGTCCTTTCTCATGAGGAAATTCTTCTTCAACAATGCAGAGGATGGTTTCTTCAAGAAGACCAAGAGGAAGGTGGTGCCACCCTCTCCCATGACGGGTATGGATTGTGATGAAACAATATATTTGTGCCCTCCTCTGATCCTCTATAACCAGTAATAATCATGTGACTTTTCTTCCAGATCCCACCATGCTGACAGACATGATGAAGGGGAACGTCACCAATGTGCTGCCCATGATCCTCATCGGTGGATGGATCAACATGACCTTCTCTGGGTTTGTGACAAGTAAGAGGTGGGATTGGAGGGTGATGATGGGGGGGTATACAGAGATTTGTGCGAAGTGTGGAAGGGGGTTATACACAGATTGAGGGGTAATGATGGTGGTCGGAGATATGGGGTGGACGATAGCGGTTGTACAATGACGGTTGGGGATATGTGGTGGAAGATGGCGGTTGTACAATGCCGGTCGGGGATATGGGGAGGACGATGGTGGTTGTATAATGATTGTCAGGGATAAGTGGTGGACGATGGCGGTTGTACAATTGCGGTCGGGGATATGGGGTGGATGATGGCGGTTGTATAATGCTGGTCGGGGATATGGAGTGGACGATGGTTGTTGTACAATGCCAGTCAGGGATATGGGGTGGATGATGGCGGTTGTACAATGCCAGTCGGGGATATTGGGTGGACGATGGCGGTTGTACAATGCTGGTCGGGGATATGTGGTGGAAGATGATGGTTGTACAATGACGCTCGGGATGGACAATAGCGGTCGGGTATATGGGGTGGACGATAGCGGGTGTAAAATTACGGTTTGGGATATGGGGTGGACGATGGCGGTTGTACAATTATGGCAATACGGTGTGAATGATGGCAGTTGTATGTTAACGGTTGGGGACCTGGGGGGGGGGGGGGATGATGGCTATGCAATGAGTGTTGGTGATATGAGGGGATGATGGTGGTTGTGCAGTGACGGTTGGAGATATGGGGTGGACGGTGGTGGTTGTACAATGACTGTCGGGGATTAGAGGTGGACAATGGCAGTTGTACAATTATGGCAATATGGTGTGAATGATGGCGGTTGTACAATGATGGTCAGGGATATGGGGTGGACGAAGGCGGTTGTACAGTGACGGTCAGGATGGACAATGGCAGTTGTAGAATGACAGCCGGGGATGTGGGGTGGACGAAGGCGGTTGTACAATGACGGTCAGGATGGACAATGGCAGTTGTACAATGACGGTCGGGGATATGGGATGGACGATGGCGGTTGCACAATTATCGCAATATGGTGTGGATGATGGAGGTTGCATGTTAACGGTTGGGGACCTGGGGGGTGGGGATCATGGTGGTTATGCAATGGGGGTTGGTGATATGAGGGGATGATGGTCGTTGTGCAATGACAGTCGGGGATATGGGGTGGACGGTGGTGATTGTACAATGACGGTCAGATATATGGGGTGGACCATGGCGGTTGTACAATGACAGTCGGGGATATGGGGTGGACATGGGTGATTGTACAATGACGGTCAGGGATATGGAGTGGACCGTGGCGGTTGTACAATGACAGTCGGAGATATGGGGTGGACGGTGGTGATTGTACAGTGAGGGTCAGTAATATGGGGTGGACCATGGCGGTTGTACAATGACAGTTGGGGATATGGGGTGGACGTTGGTGATTGTACAATGACAGTCAGGGATATGGAGTGGACTGTGGCGGTTGTACAATGACAGTCGGGGATATGGAGTGGACCATGGCGGTTGTACAATGACAGTCGGGGATATGGGGTGGACATTGGTGATTGTACAATGACGGTTAGGTATATGGAGTGGACCATGGCGGTTGTACAATGACAGTCGGGGATATGGGGTGGACATGGGTGATTGTACAATGACGGTCAGGGATATGGAGTGGACAGTCGGGGATATGGAGTGGACGGTGGTGATTGTACAGCGACGGTCAGGGATATGGGGTGGACCATGGTGGTTGTACAATGACAGTTGGGGATATGAGGTGGGCGATGGTGTTTGTATTTACGACGGATGGGGACCTGGGGTGGGGGGGGGGGTGATGATGGTGGCTGTGCAATGATGGTTGTTGATATGAGGGGATGATGGTGGTTGTATGAGGGGATGATGGTGGTTGTATGATGGGTTTCCTTGACTTGTGTTTCAGCGAAGGTCCCGTTTCCACTGACGCTGCGCTTCAAACCGATGCTGCAACAGGGAATCGAACTGCTTTCTCTGGACGCTTCATGGTAAGAAGAAAGAATTGTGGGAACTTCAGATAGACAGCTGGTGTGCAGGGGGTGGGGGGGTGGATTACTATTTACAGACATTAGGAAACGTCTACAGTCACTGGAAGTGGTTAAAAAAAAAAAAAAAAACACCAAATATAAAATTGATCTCTGGCCATTATATGCTCTGCAGGGGCCAGTGTGGTCAGACTTCGGCCGGTATTGATGGCCTAGTTAGAGAAATCGGAGATTGTTTACAACTCATTGACAGGTGCATGTGACCTGCAGTTGACCTCTCTCTGACCTGCAGTTGACCTCTCTCTCTGACCTGCAGTTGATCTCTCTCTCTGACCTGCAGTTGATCTGCTTATTGCTGGTTGCATATTTCCATTGACTTGTATGAAAATAAATGCAGACTTGAATAAGAATCCAAAAACCGCTTGAAGTGAACAGCCTGTTGACACAGACCCTTACTCGCCGCTGATAAACATTTCAGTGATTGTGTACAGTGGAAACCATTCTAACCAACTCCAGAGCTGTACAGCGTCAGTAGCAGCCAATTTCAGTTGTCATGGGCATAGAGTTCTGAGAGAACTAGAAGATGATTTCTGATCATTTCTCATCTCTGATATCTGACAGTAATCAATGCAAGGTGTAGGGATGGCAGATGCCGTGTGACTCCTCCTCTCTGTTTTTACAGGGTGAGCTCCGCCTCCTGGTACTTCCTCAATGTCTTTGGCCTAAGAAGCATCTACTCACTGATCCTTGGGCAGGATAACGGTAAGAAAGGCTTGTGTGGACTAGTCACCCCAAATTTTACTTCTGCCACTGGTCACTTGACTGTCCCTTTCCCCTCTGCCGCTGACCCGACTGTCCCTTTCCCCTCTGCCGCTGACCCGACTGTCCCTTTCCCCTCTGCCGCTGACCCGACTGTCCCTTTCCCCTCTGCCGCTGACCCGACTGTCCCTTTCCCCTCTGCCGCTCACCCGACTGTCCCCTTCCCCTCTGCCGCTCACCCGACTGTCCCTTTCCCCTCTGCCGCTCACCCGACTGTCCCTTTCCCCTCTGCCGCTCACCCGACTGTCCCTTTCCCCTCTGCCGCTCACCCGACTGTCCCTTTCCCCTCTGCCGCTCACCCGACTGTCCCTTTCCCCTCTGCCGCTCACCCGACTGTCCCTTTCCCCTCTGCCGCTGACCCGACTGTCCCCTTCCCCTCTGCCGCTGACCCGACTGTCCCCTTCCCCTCTGCCGCTCACCCGACTGTCCCCTTCCCCTCTGCCGCTCACCCGACTGTCCCCTTCCCCTCTGCCGCTCACCCGACTGTCCCTTTGTCTCTGCCGTTAAAAAGGACTTCCCATGTCCCTCAGTGGACTCTGAGATAAAGATTTTATGGCAGTTACAACAAAAAAAATTATGCAGGTGGAATATTGGCTCTCGGCTACACAGATTTCCTGAGTACAGTCTTCTATCTGGTTGTGAATTGTCCCCAGCAGGGGGTGCTGTAACATTCAATCAGGCTCTTTGCTCAGCAGGGGGCGCTGCCATCATTTAGTTGGGCTCCTCCGTCTTCTCTTCCCCTCCTGCAGCTTTCCTGCCCTGTTTGTATTTTTGACAGCAAGTCATTGAATCCAGAGGCAGCCAGGCACAGAGAAGTTTCAGGAAGTCTACAATGGCAGCTTGTATATATCTCTCAGCACTGGGTTCCTTTAATGATTTGTGTATCTGATGTTCCAGCCGCTGACCAATCCCGCGTCATGCAGGAACAGATGACCGGAGCTGCCATGGCAATGCCGGCTGACACCAACAAAGCTTTCAAGGTAAAATCACAATTGAGGTGACGTTTGTCATCGCTCTCCTTGTGTTGTCACTATTCTTACTGAGCTGCCCTATATACTACCTACTGCACCACCCTTCATCCACCACACCCTATATACTACCCACTGCACCACCCTTTATCCACCACACCCTATATACTACCTACTGCACCACCCTTCATCCACCACACCCTATAAACTACCCACTGCACTACCCTTCATCCACCACACCCTATATACTGCCTACTGCACCATCCTTCATCCACCACACCCTATATACTACCTACTGCAACACCCCTCATCCACCACACCCTATATACTACCTACTGCAACACCCCTCATCCACCACACCCTATATACTACCTGCTGCACCACCCCTCACCCACAAAACCCTATATACTGCCTACTGCACCGCCCTTCACCCACCACACCCTATATACTACCTGCTGCACCACCCCTCACCCACAAAACCCTATATACTGCCTACTGCACCGCCCTTCACCCACCACACCCTATATACTACCTACTGCACCACCCCTCATCCACCAAACCCTGTATACTATCTACTGCACCACCCTTCACACACCACACCCTATATACTATCTACTACACTACCCAACATCCACCACACCCTATATACTACCTACTGCACCACCCATCATCCACCAAACCCTATATACTACACTATGCACTACCCATTACTCACTACTACACACTGCTCTACCCCACACCCTATGCACCACACCCCATATACTACACAATTCAGTGCCTATTACTCACTACCACACACTGCTCTACCCCACACCCTATGCACCATACCCCATATACCACACAATTCACTACCTTTTACACACTGCTCTACCCTACACTCCGTATGCTATACACCACATCCTGTATACTACACACTACACCCTGTACCAGCCACCATCCACCACTTACTTATACTCTGCACTGCTCTACCCTACATTTTATACACTACACCTAGTTTACTACACACTGCGCAACCCAACATCCACTGCACACTTCTCCACCCCATACCATATATACGCCATACCCCGTACACTATATACTGCACTACACATCATATACTGCACACTGCTCTGCACCACACCTTATATACTGTACATCACACCCTGTATACTACACACTGCACTATTTTACATCCAGCACATGCCTGTACTACATATTACACTCTGCTTTAATCCCTACACACCACTCTGTGTATTGTTCCCCTCTGGTGACACATGTTCTCTGGTCACCTTTCTGCCCAGACGGAGTGGGAAGCTCTGGAACTGACGGATCATCAGTGGGCGTTGGACGACCTGGAAGAAGAACTGATGGGGGCCGACCTCAACTTCGAGGGGATGTTCAAGCGAGAGCTGCCGGTGGCCATGTTCTAAGACTTTATGCACTCCTGGAGTTCACATCCCTCCGCTCTTTTCTCCTCCCCCGCACTCAAATCATGTATTCAGTAGCTGATTGCAGTGACTTTAAAGTAGAACTCCAGCCATAGAGCGAGGGAGTGTTAGAACCTCTTCCGGTGATCCATTTGGAAAGGATTTCCTCCCACTTTTTGTTCTGTCACAATGACCAGAAATCCAGCAGGGACACTTACAGTAATAAACAAACAATGAGGGGAAAGAAGCTTCGCCAGCTTTTTATTGTTGTATCTGTCCCTTCACTTCCTGTTTTTGGTGATACTTGGTCATGCTGTCATAAACCGGACGGGAAGCAGGAGGGTCACTGTCACAATGGAGACCAGACAGGGGTGAAGATCTGAAAGGACGTCTAGCTTTTTCCTTACCAAAAAAAGGGCTGGGAGAGGGAGGAGACCCCCCCCCCCTCCAACCTAGGATCCTTCTGTACAACCTGCTCCCCCACATCCATACTACCTTCAATATAATATCCAGGTATATGGCACTTCAACACCAAGAAGATCTACACACAAATGTCACCTCCACCTTGGTCCAGACCTATAGACACTGATAGAGAAATAAGGTCAGTATATGGTGTATAAATCCAGAGAGATACCATCCAAGGATCTTCCATGTCTCCACTATCAAAGAAAGCTCCAGCTTATCCCACCGCCAGTGCCTCTTTAAAGGTCCCACTTATGTCTGTAGACAGAGATGCCATTTATGTCATGGGGGCAAAAAAAAGGCAATGGGCCCAGCATAGCAAATTTTAATGTGGGAAGAGGCCGTCATTTATGGTATATCTCACCCTAGTTTAGTCTATTGGCAGAGATCTATTGACGACATCTTCTTCCTATGGAGTGGGGTTGAATGTTCTTTAAAGGGTCAGTTCACTTTTACCAAGCGACTGCCTATGGAGGTAAGGGGGTGCCCGTAGATAGACACAAACTGTACAGCTTTGATGAAAGTTAAATAATGCCTTTGCTGAAGGTGTAGGCCATTTACGTACCCCCCCACAGCTTGGACAAAAACCTAGAGATGATATCATCCCATATCCTGCCTTGTTGTTGGGATGTTACTAAGACACTCCCAGTTGATTCAAACCTCCTCACACATGCTGTCTCCTCTGTTGTAGTAGCTCTGGACTTAGGCTCCGTTCACATGTAGGCGTTTTGGGGCGTTTTTGGGGAGTTTTTCTGCTCTAGGATCAGCTCTCAAAACGCCCAACAAGACAAATCCTATTCATTTCAATGACCCCTGTTCACATCTGAGCGTTTTGACGCTGTAAGCAAAACGCCCAACGCTCAAAAAAGTACATGAGCTTCTTTTTGGGCAGATTACAGGCGTTTTCCATTGGTATCTATTCAATCAAAAAACGCCTGTAAATCGCGGTAAAAAACGCGCGAAAACGCTACGCTCAGGTGTGAATGTAGACTTAGTGATTCTGCCACAGAGGAGATAGTGGACTATGCATGTGCGGGAGTTTGAGCGCTCACTTCTGTGGTGGTGGGGGTTAGCAGTAACGGCTTGGAGTGTCTTAGCAACGTCCTATCAAAAAAGAACAGGATGATGATGCCATCTATGGGTATTTTTTATCCAGGCTGCAGGAGGTACAGTATGTAAAAACCTTACCCCTATAGCAAGGGCATTCTTTAACTTTAGTCACAGCTTGTTTTTATCTACAGAGGCCCCTTTTCTGCATAGGATTTTTTTTTTTTTTTTGATAAAGGTGAACTAACCCTTTAATAAGTTTTATAGATGAGCTTAGTTTTATGTTCCTAACATCAGAAATAAAGAATGAGTTCACCCCCCCCCCCCCAAATACAAATTAAAAGTCAGCAGCTACAATTACTGTAGCTGCTGGCTGTTACTATTGGGGTGGGTACTTGTCCAGGCATCCAGCGGTGTCCTCGTCTGGGCCTATTCTTGAATCGGCTCTTAGGTAATCCCCCTGCCATCTTGGCTAAGGGAAACTGGCAGTGAAACCTGGCTTCACAGCCGGTTTCCTGCTGTGCGAATCGCGCTGCACTTTTTGAGTGGGCTGGCTGCGGAGGAGGATGGGGCTGCTGCGGCGGCAGCGGCGAACTGAGCCGGAAGTGGGAGCGGTACCTGTCAACCCCTCAAAGGGTGCAAAATGTGGCAGGGGGGGAGGAGGCAGATAAGCAGTGCTTGCTCTTTTGGGTGAGGCTCCACTTTAAAATATAAGCATAATAAACAAAGTATTCATTCTTTAGGCCCTGTTCATCCCATGCTCTTGGGTGCCATTATTTTTTAACCAC
The DNA here is from genome assembly GCF_965119305.1 of Pelophylax lessonae. Classification (NCBI taxonomy): domain Eukaryota; kingdom Metazoa; phylum Chordata; class Amphibia; order Anura; family Ranidae; genus Pelophylax; species Pelophylax lessonae. The sequence goes on along the minus strand of NC_138775.1, from coordinate 19,404,861 downwards.
TTGCCAACCGTCAGCCGCAGTTTTACTGCGACAGGCTGGCTTTGCTGCGCAAATCGACGTAGGGGTACGTCGGTTTGCGGGAGTGATGCTCGGGGGCGAGCGCACGCTCCCGCCCCTACTCGGCAGCCGGGATCCCGATTCCCTTCCCTGCCAGTGTCCTTTATTACAGTAACAATGCATCTTTTTAGCACTGATTACTGTAGTAATGTCACTGGTCCCCCCCAAAAGTGTCAAAAATGTCAGTTTGGGGTCCGACCTGTCCGCCCCAATGTCACAGTCCCGCTAAAAATCGCAGATCACCACCATTACTACTAAATAAATGGAAAAATGACATAAATCTTTCCCCTAGTTTGTAGACGCGATAACTTTTGCGCAAAATACGCTTATTGAGATTTTTTTTTTACCAAAAATATGTAGCAGAATACAAATTAGCCTAAAAGGATGAACATTTTTGATTTTTAAAATTTATTTTTTTGTTATATAACAGAATGTGAAGGGAAAATTTTATATATATTTATATTATTATTATTTTATTTTTGAGAATTGTCGCTCTTTTTTTGTTTATAGCACAAAAAATAAAAATCGCACAGGTGATCAAATACCACCAAAAGAAACCTCTATTTGTGGGAAAAAAGGACATCAATTTTGGTACAATGTTGCGCAACCGCGCAATTTTCCGTTACGTAACGCAGTGCCGAATCACAAAAAAATGGCCTGGTCATGAAGGGGGCAAATCCTTCTGGTCCAGAACTAGTTAATGGCACCCCAAATGTGTTGCGATCCTGCTTTGATCATGCGGCAAAACGCAAATTTGCTATGCTTACATAGAAACATAGAATGTGTCGGCAGATAAGAACCATTTGGCCCATCTAGTCTGCCCAATATATCTGAATCCTATGAATAGTCCCTGGCCCTATCTTATATGAAGGATAGCCTTATGGCTATCCCATGCATGCTTAAACTCCTTCACTGTATTTGCAGCTACCACTTCTTCAGGAAGGTTATTCCATGCATCCACTGCTCTCTCAGTAAAGTAATACTTCCTCATATTACTTTTAAACCTTTGCCCCTCTAATTTAAAACTGTGTCCTCTTGTGGTAGTTTTTCTTCTTTTAAATATGCTCTCCTCCTTTACTTCCTTTGCTTGTTGCCCAAGAAGGGCCAGGAGCTTCTTTTCGGGGTGACAAACGCGCATAGGGCAGCCCACAAAGTGAATGTGCAACACGCAAAATCATGGGCAAATTGCTCAACCAAAATCGCGAGTGGGAACGCTTGTACCTACTACGCAAGTGTGAATGCAGCCTTACACCTTACTATTTGTGTAGGTGAGGATGAACCTAATATAGATCATAAAAGTTACAAAAAAACAAAAAAGTTGCCATCGGCCTAGTTGGGTATGTGACATCCCAAGAGGCCAAATTATCCGGATGTGACAAAATGATGGAAATTTGTCAGATGAACTTAAAGCGGAGTTCCGGGCACAAAAAAGATTTTTTTTTTTTTTTTTTTTTGTGCCCCTCCGCTAGGTATGCCTCACCTGAAAAGGAATTGGATAGTTATTTTTTTTTTTTTTTGTTTACTCACCTTTTTATTGAAGATCGTAAATACTCACCTATGACAGCTTCCTCCTCCAGCGCCGCGGCTCACCCCGTCACTTCCTGCCTCGCGATGATTCCTGGGAGCTAAACGTCATCGCTCCCAGGAATCAATGCGCCGCACCGGCCCCGCTCGTCATTTCCGGGCGACGCCGCATTCCCCTGCTAAACAGCTTCTGGGCATGCCCAGAAGCTGTTCAGGAATGCGGCGCCGCACCGGAAGTGACGAGAGGGGCCGGTGCAGTGCATTCTGGGACACAAAGACGCGGAAGAAGACAGAGAAGAGGACCGCGCCGGCTTCAGCTGCCCACAACCGAGATGGAAACGCTGTGGAAGAAAATTTCTAAGTAAGTATTTCTTCTTACAGGTAAGTGCGAACCGGGACAGATCAGAGGCTAGCCATTGTGGAATGTGCTAGCCCTGACTGTCCCGGGGGTATGTTCAGAAAAAAAATCGTTTCTCTGCCCGGAACTCCGCTTTAAACAAGTAAAAATATTTGAAGGGAAGATTCTTGAAGAAAGGATATGAAGAGGACATTCTAGAATCTAGATAGAGAAATATCACTATAGTAGGAAATCTAGAAGGGGGACTACTATGATCAATGATGGATAATGATCATATAAATCAGAGGAGTGTGCTTTTATTACAGGTTTCTCTGATTTAAACACTTTGTCTGATTTTAAAGAGAGATCGAGTGCTTTTGAAGATATTACCAGAGCGCCCTCTCCTGGTTTCTAGGAATATAAAATCAAGTACGATTCTTTTGGTTCATAATGTAGTTCAATAATTGCACAAAACAACCTTTTTAGATTTAAAAGGCTTTTGTCCAAAGTCCAAAAAAAAAATCTAAAAATCAAAGGGTCAGGTGGTGGTAAAAAAATTCAGGCAGTGAATATAGTAGGGAAGGACTCACAAGATATCTTCCAAATATTTCAATTTAGGTGACACTAAAAGATATCCTTTTTCTCCTAAAATCATCCATGCTCATCTACTACTTAATGGCCCTGTCATCTATTTTTCATGAAATCGTTTGTTCCTGTTTTTCTGCCTCGTCAGAGTCCATAGTCCATCTGAGAAGTTAGAAAGAGAGGGGGGGGGGGGGCTACGTTCCTACATACAGTGGGACCATGGAGAATGTCCAGGAAGACTCATCACAGCAGCAATAAATTAAATTTAGAGATCTGAAGGAGTCTGAGAGCAATAGAAAGGGACTTTTTTGAGTTAAGAATACTGGAAAAAATTTTTTTTTTTTTTTTTTTTTTTTTTTTTTTTTTTTTTTTTTAGTTTAGTGTCACTTTAAAGACATCTGGTGATACATGAGAGAAATCTACAGACATAAGTGAGACCAGTGAGGGGGAGCTTTTGGCAGGATAATTGCGTCTTTGGGTGACCACCCTCTGGAGTTATACACTGTGCGCATACTGACTAATTTCTCAATCTGGGGTCAGTAGGTCTGGAGAGTTTCACCTATGAGCATTAAGGTGGAGGTCACATTTGTATATCTATATCGTTGTGGTGGTGTTTTATTCTGGCGGATGCACTATATACCTGGATATTCTATTACTGTGGACTGCATAGCGTCCTTATGTTAGCAGCTATTTAGGATCATAGACTGAGGAGCAGAGTTTATTCCTTTACCATATTACCTTAAAGCCTCCCCCTCCTTTCTATACACCTCATTTTTTAACCTGCACCCCCTCCTCATCGATCCCCCCTGTAGAGCGGTAAGGATCTCTTTATGAGATCATACTGTCCTCCCTTTTCGGGGGTCAGGATGACCTTCGTCTCTGGGGTCTCATTGTCTCCAGGGTCATGCTGTCTCTGAGGTCACATTGTTCTCTGTCTCTGGAGTCGGACTTGTCTTCGGGGCTATGTTGTCCCCAGGGTAGTGCTGTCCTCTGTACCTGGAGTCAAACTGTCCCTGGGGTCACACTGTTCTCTGCCTCTGTAGTCTGGCCTCTCTCTCCGGGGCCATTCTGTTCTGTCTCTGGGGTTAGGCTGTCCTCTGTCTCTGGGGTCAGGCTGTCTCCAGGATCGTGGTGTCCTTCATCTCTGGGATCATGCTGTCTCTAAAATTGTGCTTTCCTCCATCTCTGCTGTCTCTGTGGTAATGCTGTTTCCAGGGTCATGCTGTCCTCTGACTCTGGGGTCTGGCTGTCTTCAAGAACATGCTGTCCTCCATCTCTGGGTCAAGCTGTCTTTGAGGTCATGCTGTCTCCAGGGTCAGGCTGTCCTCTGTTTCTGGAGTTGGGCTATCTCCGGGGCCAGGCTGTCATCCGTTTCTGGGGTTGGGCTGTCTCCAGGGTCAGGCTGTCCTGCTTTTCTGGGGTTGGGCTGTCTCTAGGGTCAGGCTGTCCTCCTTTTCTGGAGTTGGGCTGTCTCCAGGGTCAGTCTGTCCTCCTCCTTTTCTGGAGTTGGGCTATCTCCAGGGTCAGGCTGTCCTCCGTTTCTGGGGTTGGGCTGTCTCCAGGGTCAGGCTGTCCTCCTTTTCTGGGGTTGGGCTGTCTCTAGGGTCAGGCTGTCCTCCTTTTCTGGGGTTGGGCTGTCTCTAGGGTCAGGCTGTCCTCCTTTTCTGGAGTTGGGCTATCTTCAGGGTCAGGCTGTCCTCCGTTTCTGGGGTTGGGCTGTCTCCAGGGTCAGGCTGTCCTCCTTTTCTGGGGTTGGGCTGTCTCCAGGGTCAGGCTGTCCTCCTTTTCTGGAGTTGGGCTGTCTCCAGGGTCAGGCTGTCCTCCGTTTCTGGGGTTGGGCTGTCTCCAGGGTCAGGCTGTCCTCCTTTTCTGGGGTTGGGCTGTCTCTAGGGTCAGGCTGTCCTCCTTTTCTGGAGTTGGGCTATCTCCAGGGTCAGGCTGTCCTACGTTTCTGGGGTTGGGCTGTCTCCAGGGTCAGGCTGTCCTCCTTTTCTGGGGTTGGGCTGTCTCCAGGGTCAGGCTGTCCTCCTTTTCTGGAGTTGGGCTATCTCCAGGGTCAGGCTGTCCTCCGTTTCTGGGGTTGGGCTGTCTCTAGGGTCAGGCTGTCCTCCTTTTCTGGGGTTGGGCTGTCTCTAGGGTCAGGCTGTCCTCCTTTTCTGGGGTTGGGCTGTCTCTAGTGTCAGGCTGTCCTCCTTTTCTGGGGTTGGGCTGTCTCCAGGGTCAGGCTGTCCTCCGTTTCTGGGGTTGGGCTGTCTTCAGGGTCAGGCTGTCCTCCTCCTTTTCTGGAGTTGGGCTGTCTCCAGGGTCAGGCTGTCCTCCTCCTTTTCTGGAGTTGGGCTGTCTCCAGGGTCAGGCTGTCCTCCGTTTCTGGGGTTGGGCTGTCTCCGGGGTCAGGCTCTCCTCTATTTCTGGAGTCAGGCTGTCTCTGTGGTCATGCTGATCTCTGTGTATGGGGTTATGCTGTCTCCAGGATTGCACTGCCCTCCATCTTTGGGATTAGGCTGTGTCTGGAGTCATGCTAGCCTCTGTCTCTGGGGTCAGGCTGTCTCCAGGATCGCACTCTCCTCGGTCTCTGTGCTCTCTCTCCCTGGGGCCACCCTGTCCTCTGTCTCTGGGGTCAGGCTGTCTCCAGGGTTGCGTTGTCCCCTTGGTTCCTTTTTATTTATCATCACAATGTTATTTATCACGTTTTACATTAATGTTATTACATGTCAGAGTTTGTTTTATAATAAAGTCATTTCTGTGTTTTACCCTCCGTGTTTCTCCTCACTATCCACACACATTGTACATCTTTTATTTATGTGATTGTAACTCCAGACACACATTACACATCATCTGTTTTTATTTTACAGATACGTTTTATTGTATATTATTATTATTCTTTTCTTTTTTACATACATAGATATTCTCTTCAGTGTTCCCTACATTTCCACCATGACCTCCAATATCCATCTCATATTCAGGCTTGTTCAATAATCAACTAGGAGTTCCACATTCTTCACTAATTGTAAAAGGAGAGCCAACCATAGTTTTTATTTTAGTTGTGGATGGAGTGGGGGGAGGGACTCTGAACTTTTGTCTGTGTCCCCATAAGGACTTTCTTTGTTGTCTGCGGGACAGGAAGTGGAGTGCCCACTCATATCAATGTGTAATGCGCAGAGGAGAGGCGTACATGGGTGGGGCAAAAAATATATAAAAAAATCCCCAATGCTCCACTCAGATTGTCAACACAAAAAATATCTCCAAAAGATAAAAAAAAACAAAAACCCCAACATAAAATGTTAAGCCCCGTACACACGAGTTGAAATTCGGCGGGGAATTTTCTTCTGACGACCGATCTGCCGATTTTCGGCTTGTTAGTATGGTGCTTCCGACAACCGACTCCGACTTTTCGGCCGAAAAAATCCTGGTGTGCAGGCTATATAATTTTTGTCAACCATCAAAACACGTCCGATTTTCGTCTCATTAGTACAGATTTCGATGGGGAAAAATCTTATGAGCAAGACTAGGCATGCTCAGAGATGAAAGAACACATACAAAGCAATCCAACACATGACATCACTTCTGAAGTAGAATTCTGTCGTGTGGGAAAATTTGTGTGCAGTCTAGGCACATTCCAACCAACAGACACCACTCTGGACAAAAGACGGACGACCGGTTGGCGGAAATTTGTTGCGTGTGTACGAGGCTTTAGTAGAGCTCCTACTACTCCACCTACTCCAAAACTGCTGTGTATTCAGGCTTCAATGGAAGCAGCTGTTCCCCATTCCTACCAGAACAACAGCTAGGTTCAGCCAAAACCATAATGTGGCAGAATTGGTTTTTGGTGTCTCCAGCCATGACACACAATGAAATCTCATATCCCTAGTGCTGGGCACTGCCATCATCCCCTATGGGGCATTAAATGGAAAGGTGTCCATGGTCAGTGCCATCTGTGTCCACCCACACTAATCTCCAGTCATTCAGCTTAGTCCTCTTTATTGACTCCAATTGTTGGGAAGTGGCCCCGGGGCCTCCATTGTGACCTGTATGTTCAGAGTAATGGTCCCTGGGGTACCTTCAGAGGAAACGCATTATCCCATGAACACATGCATCTCATTGGCTGCAGAGGAATTGGGATATACAGCTGTAGATTAGGATGAGTATGCCGGCATATAATGAGGAAGCCTTGCCCACCAGGGTATTTTCTTAATCACTATGGGCTGGCCTCAGGAACCAATCACCTTCCGTGTTATTACTCCCTGTAAGTTGTGCTGGTGAAAACCTTATTGGAATAAGGAACTAGGGGCAATGCAGACACTCCTGTATAGGAGGGCAATATTACAGTCAGTGCTGTACATTTCCTGAGAAGTGTATTGTACCAGGTTGGTATTTTGGATGTTCTGCCATAGATATAATGTGTAATGTTCTGGAGGTTTCTCGGCCGTATGGACTGTTCACGGTGAGTTCTGACGGTCATATTATGGGCAGGTCATGCCGTAGAGGTAGAGGGTTTCCACTGCCACTCACAGATTTTGGCACACAGATAGCCGACTAGGGCAGTCATTAGAATTGCCACAAGCCCCGCAGCCTTCAGCAGGATACAAATTTTGTGAGTCTTCTGTGAATCCTCTAAGAATACAAATAAGAAAACAATTACCAATCAAGGGGTTTTATAAGGCAAAACATAACCCCCAATTATTGTATTTCCCTGATTGGTCCATCTGGTGGCTCAATAAGGGAAGGAGAATGACTAGCTTCTGCCTTTGTAGTTCCCTTTAGATCTGATTTGCAATGTGATGACTCAGAGAGACCTCATCACCAGGTTATCGGATGTCAAGAGATAAGAGGAAACTATACAAAACCCAACACCTATCCTACAGATGACACCACAACAGATGGGAGAGACCCAAACTCAGATTTCCCCATCTTTTGGAATATAATCAATATTGGCTTAAAGTAAGACAATGAGCCTCCAAGGACAATGGCCTCCTCTGCAGCCCTCTGTCATTATCATCATCATCGGGAATTCATGCTGTGACGTGCTATATGAAAAGTTGGAATTCCTAATGAAACGCCAGGAAACCTGCGGTGATGTTGGTTGTCGTGTTGGCAGTGGCAATGTTTGATATTGGCAGTCCTGATGGTGATGAAACCGGTACTGGTGGTGTTGGAAGTGATGGTATTGGGAGTATTTGATGATGGTGCCAGGAATTCTGGTAATGGTTATGGTGCTGGTAGTGGCAGGGGTTGCTAGTGGTGGTGGTGGTGCAGATGGTTTTGGTAATGATGGTGTTGTTAGTGGCACTGATTAATGTTGGTGGTGCAGATGGTTCTGTTAATGATGGTGTTGATAGTGGCACTGATTGATGTTAGTGGTGCAGATGATCCTGATAATAATGGTGTCTGTAGTGGCACTAATTGGTGTTGGTGGTGCAGATGGCTCTGGTAACTATGGTGTTGATAGTGGCACTGATTGGTGTTGGTGGTGTAGATGGTTCTGGTAATGATGATGTTGATAGTGGAAATGATTGGTGTTGGTTGTGAAGATTGTTCTGGTAATGATGGTGTTGATAGTGGCAGTGATTGGTGTTGGTGGCGCAGATGGTTTTGGCAACTATGGTGTTAATAGTGGCACTGATTGGTGGTGGTGCAGATTATCCTGATAATGATGGTGTTGATAGTGGCACTGATTGGTGTTGGAGGTGCAGATGGTTCTGGTAACGATAGCGTTGATACGGTAGTTGCAGTGTTTTAGTGTTCGAGGCGCAGATGGTTCTGGCAGCTATGGTGTTGATAATGGTAATGATTGGTGTTGGTTGTGAAGATTGTTCTGGTAATGATGGTGTTGATAATGGCAGTGGTTGGTGTTGGTGGCGGAGATGGTTTTAATAGTGGCACTGATTTGTGGTGATGCAGATGATCCTGATAATGATGGTGATAGTGGCACTGATTGGTGTTGGAGGTGCAGATGGTTCTGGTAACGATGGTGTTGATAGTTGCAGTGTTTAGTGTTCAGGGCGCAGATGGTTCTGGCAACTATGGTGTTGATAATGGTAATGATTGGTGTTGGTTGTGAAGATAGTTCTGGTAATGAGTGATGGTGTTGATAGTGGCAGTGGTTGGTGTTGGTGGCGCAGATGGTTTTGGCAACTATGATGTTGATAGTGGCAATGATTGGTGTTGGTGATGCAGATGGTTCTGGTGATGATATTGCTACCAGTGATGGTGCTGGTTGTAGTGGGGATGGTGTTGTTGATAGCAGCACTTTATGATGAGGGTGGTGGTTGGTATTGGTGGGCGTTCTGTGCCAAAGAGACATATATATATATATATATATATATATATATATATATATATATATATATATAGTGGAATTTTTCATCAGTAGTCGAATTAAAGGAAAACTCCATTACTGCAAAAAACAAAAACGCCTACAGTATACCAGCTACACCAGCCATGTTGTAATGTAATGTTTTCAAAACGGCCTTTTTATTTCAATCTGCACCTATCTGGATTTTAAAACTGCCACTTCCATGTAACTTTGACAACCTGGAGGTGTCGTGAGCACTATCTGTCTTTAGAACCCCCCCTAGGATTGACATTTCCAATTCACTACTTCTCCTAGTAGTTTCAGACCCACTACACCAGTGATGGCGAACCTTGGCACCCCAAATGTTTTGGAACTATATTTCCCATGATGCTCAATTGCATATTGCATGAGCATCATGGGAAATGAATGTAGTTCCAAAACATCTGGGGTTCCAAGGTTTGCCAGCACTGAAGTACACTATTGAAAGGGATCATGTGACTTTAGAAGGCAGACACTCCTACTTAACAGTGAGGAAGTGCCTGGAATCCTTGTGTCAGTATCTACAGAGCAGAAAGAGGTAAGAATCTCCAAAGGCTTGAAGAGGATTGGTTCTTTCCTCAACAAAAGTGACATGGACTGCAGTAGACTGTTCATTTCTCCTTCTCATCCCTGGCATGAGACATTAAAAGGTTCTCCTTGTGGTTTGACTTCTGGGTCAGTGGCATTGTGTCCTTTTCCTTGGACCCCCCCCCCCCTCACATTTACATCACATACTCCCTGACCTTGAAAAGACATTACTTACCTGAGGAGCACTTGCAATCCAAGTCTTGCCATGGGTCATCCATGGAACCTGCAACATAGGCTGGAGTTAGCTAAGAACAATGGAACGTCTCATCAAAGAGAACCGGCCATTTCCAACAAAACAATGAATTCTCATATCAACTCTCCAGTGTGAGATCTTATGTAATCCTAAATGAAAGGATATCAGATGTTATCTCCACTCTCAGCTAAATAGGGTTAGAATGTTGTCATCTCCTTCCACCACAGGCAGATGGGAGAAGAGACCACTTTTTTTCAGGTGACCAATCAGATTTCAGTAGATATTTGTTATCCCATCACCTAGTACCTAGTGTCAATGGCCATCATCCCGGTAAGTAGAGAAAAGGAGGATACCCCCAATTGTTTGGGACTATGAATGCCACTTGACACTGAAGAACACAACTAATGCCCCATACACACGTGCAGATTATCTGCAGACTTTTGTCTGCAGACTTACCAAAACCATATAATATGAGGTCAAACCTAAACACTTTCAATTTGTATGCAATCCGGCAGGCCCTTGCACTACATAGAAAAGGTAAATCTGCAGACAAAAGTCTGCAGATAATCTGCACGTGTGTATGGGGCATAAGGAGTAAAATATATCAAAACTTTATTTTGTACAAAGAAAAACAGATTGTCAATACAACCAATATACAAATGGTAGGCGAAAAAAGTTAAAAATTGCATGCAAGGACAGATCACCCTCAATATGGAAGACTCCCAGGTACAAATGGTGAGGAGAACTGGAAAAGACCCTACGCGTTTTGGGTGAATACCCTTCTTCAGGGGTCAGCCAGAGTTTAGAACACGAGATGTGCCTATACAAGTAAAAATTCTTTGATATTATAGAAGAAATATGTATATAGAGAGAATACATTTCTGTTTAAGATGTCATAGTAGTGAGCACCTACCATTGGGGTCTTCATATAGTGATGACTTAAAAGTTAAAATACCTGTAATAATTACAGGTATTTTAACTTTTAAGTCATCACTCCTTCTTTCTGCACTAATTGTTACTTTTCTCATTACCAAAGTGTTGTTTCTTTTGTATCTTACCTCAGGTTTACAATATTCCTCTATACACCTCTGTAAGGACTCCACTGGGGTTGTCCCTATTGGATCATCTGTGGATCATTGTGGCGCCCATTGGCTCACAGCACTGCAGCCATCCTTTACCTTTCTCAGCACACTTACCCATTAAACTACGTGCATATTGGAAATCAGGCATTCCCTCTTTTCGGTGTACTTACCGTTTTTAAATGACAGCTCACCCCCATCTATATGAAGACCCCAATGGTAGGTACTAACTACTATGACATGTCCCTGCACTTTCCTACTCCTCTGAAACCTTTCACTGATACTACTAAACACTGTCCCTGACAGACAGGTGAGGTGACCTGTCCCTACTCTAGCCAAAAAACATGCGCACCAAACCCAGGAGCCAGGGTCTTAAATAGACTCTGCCTAACCCAAGATGCAAGGTTCTTCTCTAATTCATCAATCACCTGCATTGCTGCTGTGGAGGAGCGCCACCTGCAGTGGAGAAAGTAGACTGCACCTGCCTACAAAAGGTAAGAGAAACTGATGAAGAAACTAGCTGGCTGAGGTCTTGGGTCGGATAAAAACATGAAATGAACCAATAAAATGGTGTGGAGAGCTGCATAACAGGGGCGGTGACTATTGAGTGCACAAAGGTTAGGGGGGTTGGTAGATCATTTGGTGGTCAGTCAGAGGTTGCCTAGAGAGGGTAGAGGAGAGGGAGCAAGTAGAAATGGGATACTTTGTAAAGGGAGAAGGGTCAATGGGAAGAAAAATCTACAAGTCATGTTTAATCGTCTCTGCCAACCCCCCCCCCCCCCCCATACCAGGTTGTTCCTGATAATATAGAGACATTTCCTCATTTCACCGCGCAGGTTCCTGATACTGACTGAGGTTGGGTCCTATTCCTGTCCTGCTTCCCTCTCCAGTATGAGCACATGCAGGTCTCACTTCCTCACCTGGGAAGGGGGGGGGGGTCACAGCTGGTACAATATAGTAACAATATAGGTTTACTGAACCACTTATCACCCTGCATTTGATACACACTATATTGTCAAAAGTATTGGGACGCCTGCCTTTACACGCTCATGAACTTTAATGGCATCCCAGTCTTAGTTCGTAGGGTTCAATATTGAGTTATTGAGTTGGCCACCCTTTGCAGCTATAACAGCTTCATCTCTTCTGGGAAGGCTGTCCACAAGGTTTAGGAGTGTGTCTATGGGAATGTTTGACCATTCTTCCAGAAGCGCATTTGTGAAGTCAGGCACTGATGTTCGATGAGAAGACCTGGCTCCCAGTCTCTGCTCTAATTCATCCCAAAGGTGTTCTATCGGGTTGAGGTCAGGACTCTGTGCAGGCCAGTCAAGTTCCTCCACCACAGATACGCTCATCTATGTCTTTATGGACCTTGCTTGGTGCACTGTTGCGCGGTCATGTTGGAACAGGAAGGGGCCATCCCCAAACGGTTCCCACTTAGTTGGGAGCATGAAATCGTCCAAAATGTCTTGGTATGCTGACGCCTTAAGAGTTCACTTCACTGGAATTAAGGGGCCAAGCCCAACCCCTGAAAAACAACCCCACACCATAATCCCCCCTCCACCAAATGATTTGGACCAGTGCACAAAGCAAGATCCATAAAGACATGGATGAGCGAGTTTGGGGTGGAGGAACTTGACTGGCTTGCACAGAGTCCTGACCTCAACCCGATAGAACACCTTTGGGATGAATTAGAGCATTGTGAGCCAGGCCTTCTTGTCCAACATATGTGCCTGACCAGCTCATGGCATTTCTCTTGGTGGGTTGGACTAGCGTCCAAAAATATTGAATCCTTACAATTCGAATGAGTCAGATTTGATAATATACAGAATACGTTATATAGCAATCTTCCAGAAAAACTGCAAAATTTTCCTAATCCACCTTGACCAACAAATATACGAAATGAATTCTGTAAACAAATCGTGTCAACATAACGAATATGACAAAAACACAACCAAAACTAAACTAAAATTAACGGCATGCACATGTCTAGTTGTAACATTTCGTGAAATCTAAAGGCCTCCTTAGTCCGGCCATAGATGAAGTAATTTCCTTTTCTGCAACCACGGGCCACAGGAAATCGCTTGATTCCCCCACCAACACAGATGTTGATGGGGGAATTCCTCCCGCTGAGCCATTGTGTTCTCTAGGCAGGGGGAAGCCATTCTCTCCGGGAGAACACAGTGATTATTGCTAGTGGCTAGAACAGATGCTAGCAATAATTGCATGTAAAATCCGACAGGCTGGTTGTACCCAAGTGGATCGATCGATCGATCAATAACTTGGGTACATTCATGGTTCAAAACTCAGTCTGTTCCTCAGTGAGGTCACAAAAGTGTGAAAGGGGCCTTCAGTAATCAAGATTTAGAGTGCCCCCTTTCAATGCAGAGTGACCAGCATGTCCCCTTTCAATTCAGAGTGACCAGCGTGCCCCCTTTCAATGCAGAGTGACCAGCATGCCCCCTTCAATGCAGAGTGACCAGCTTCCCCCCATCAATGCAGAGTGACCAGCGTGCCGTGCACCCTTCAATGCAGAGTGACCAGCGTGCCCCCTTCAATGCATAGTGACCAGCGTGCCGTGCCCCCTTCAATGCAGAGAGACCAGTGCACTTACCTGCAGCGGCGGCTTCTCCTCAGTCCCCCGAGTCTCCTCGAGTCCTCCCGCCTCCTCCTCGGCCAATGGCAGGTGTTCGCCTTTCTGACAATCAGGAAGCGGGTCTTGGACTCGCTTCTTGATTGGCCAGGAGGAGGATCCATGTGACAATAGCGAATTTTCATTCGCTATTGTCACACAAATTGGTGGGCTAGGGCGCCCCGGGTCCACCCTTTTCTGAAGCCTATTAGAGCCTCTGGCTCTAATCAGGTAATTCAGAAAAAAAACCCCATTGAACTCCATGCGTCCGGCGCCCCGCATGTAGATTAGGGGGCGGACGCATGGATGGGGGGGGGGGGGCGGCGCCCCTGCGCCCCCAACGTACCAGCTGCCACTGCTGTTCCTGCTATAATGGCCGAGATTCGAACCACCTATGGCCAGCTTTAGAACAAGCTCTCAAATCTGGTCTCTCAAGCTGACTCTGACCTGAACTGGCAGAAAAGCTGGAGTATCAAACAACCTTTCACTCAATACAGGTGATGAAGGACCTTCCCCTGGACAAAGTTGACATGGGGCCTCCCCCTGGATACAGGTGACAAAGGACCTTCCCCCGGACAAGGTGACATTGGACTTCCCCTCAGACAAAGGTGACATGGGACCTTCTCCTGAACACAGGTGACATTGGACCTCTTCCTGAACACAGGTGACATGGGACCTTCTCCTGAACACAGGTGACATTGGACCTCCCTCCCCAAACAAAGGTGACATGTTATCTTCTCCTAAACACAGGTGACATGGGAGCTCTCCCCAGACACAGGTGACAAAGAATATTCCCCCGAACAAAGGTGACATGGGACCTTCTTCTGAACACAGGTGACTTGGACCCCCCAGACACAGGTGACAAATGACCTTTCCGCAGACAAAGATGACATGAGACCTTCTCCTGAACACAGGTGACATTGGACCACCCCCAGAGACAGGTGACAAAGGACCTTCTCCCAGACAAAGGTGACATGGGACCTTCCAATGAACACAGGTTATATGGGACCTTCCCCTGGACACAGATGACAAAGGACCTTCCCCGGACAAAGGTGATATGGGACCTCCCCCTGGACACAGGTCACAAAGGACTTTCTCCTGGAAGAAGGTGACATGGGACCTCCCCCAGAACACAAGTGACATGGGATCTCCCCCTAGACACAGGTGACAAAGAACCTTACCCTGGATAAAGGTGACATTGGACCTCCCCCTGAACACAGGTGACATGGGATCTCCCCCTGAACGCAGGTGACAAAGGACCTTCCTCCAGACAAAGGTGACCTGGGGCCTTCCCATGAACACAGGTGACATGGTATGTCCCCATAGACATGGGTGAAAGGCAACCTTCTACTGAACACAGGTTACACAGGACTTTCCCCTGGATTAATGGGACACTGAACCTTCCCCTGGACAAAGGTGACATGGGACCTCCCCCTGGACACAGTTGATATCAGACCTTCCCCCAGACAAAGATGAGAAGGAACCTTCCCCTGAACACTGGTAACATAGGACCCCCACTTAGTCACATGATCTCCCCTTGGATACCGCTTCAAAGAATTCTCTTACCAGTCACATTGAGAAATGTCCCATTACCCTGTGAAGAGATGTCGCTGCCAATCTGGAAGGAAACCTCACAGTAATACATTCCAGAATCCGAGGATCCCACCCTGTGTAGAACAATGGCGGCTGATCGTTTTTTGATGAACTGATCTGTATCGGCTTTGGAGATTCTGCCAGTTAATTCACTATTGCTGGGGGAGATCTCCATCCTGAAATGATTTAAGCGTTTATACCACTTGTAGGACCCGATGGTGGCTTCCTTCTCACTGCTGATGTTGTAGTCACACGGGATGGTGACCGAACTGCCTTTCACTGCAAATATTTCCGGAATCTGCGATACATGGATCGTCTGTGATAGAAATCCTGGCATAGACAAATGATGCTCGTTACATGGTGAACAAATAATTATGGCACAACACACTTATCCCTGGGAGGACATAATATTGGTCTATTGAGCTATCTGACCTCATTCCCAACCCAAGGCCTCCAAATTCAGAAATTCAGAGCTAACATTGGGAGATTTGGATACAAATTGGCATTACAAAGCATTGGACCATAGATATGAGCCACCAGACTGAAATTCACCTAAACCTTTCTGATATACAATATATTACCAAAAGCATTGGGACACCTGCCTTTACATGAACTTTAATGGCATCCCAGTCTTGGTCCGTAGGGTTCAATATTGAGTTGACCCACCCTTTGCAGCTATAACAGCTTCAACCCTTCTGGGAAGGCTATCCACAAGGTTTAGGAGTGTGTCTATGGGAATGTTTGACCATTCTTCTAGAAGCACATTTGTGAGGTCAGGCACTGATGTTTGACGAGAAGGCCTGACTCCCAGTCTCCGCTCTAATTCAACCCAAAGATTCCCCGGAAGATTGCTATATATTCTGTATATTATCGAATCGGACTGATTCGAATTGTAAGGATTAGATTAAAAAAAAAAAAAACAGGACGGGACTTAGTGAATGTAGTGGGATGGAGCCCACCCACTAAAGCTTGCTTAAATATCATCCTTCATTCCTGAACAACCAATAGGTTTCTATATTCGATTGCAATGCTAACTTTTGCACACCGCCATCTAGTGGTTACATCCTACTCGTAAGGCACAGGAGAATTCTTGCCTCCTGAAAAGGCCTTAAGTTATATGGACCACATCTGGGACAGTGACTGCCGGGACCATATAGGATTGGTAAATTTGCTGTCCCCTCAAAATAACTCAACGCACAGCCATTAATGTCTAAACCGCTGACAACAAAAGTGAGTACACCCCCAAGTGTAAATGTCCACATTGGGCCCAATTAGCCATTTTTCCTCCCCGGTGTCATGTGACTCATTAGTGTTACAAGGTCTCAGGTGTGAATTGGGAGCAGGTGTGTTAAATTTGGTGTTATCAATCTCACTCTCTCATACTGGTCACTGGAAGTTCAACATGGCACCCCCTTTGAGGGGGACAGCAAATTTACACTGTTATACAAGCTGTACACTCACTACTTTACATTGTAGCAAAGGGTAATTTCTTCAGTGATGTCACATGAAAAGATATAATTAAATATTTGACAAAATGTGAGGGGTGTACTCACTTTTGTGACATACTGTAAGCAATTCAATATACATCAGCAGCCTCTTGTGTTGTGAGGGACCTTCGAGGAAACATACAGGGACGTTGGCCTAGACTGCTTCCCCCCCCCGTCATTGCATCTGAACTCAGTGGGGGCTACATCTGAACCTGTCCCTTCATCTAATAGCTATAATTCCTCTCTCACTTCATTTGAAGCAAATGAAGCTTATGTAATCTCCCTATCATACTCCCCTGATGAAAGGATATAAACCTGAAACACGTCGGGTGATATAGAGACCATACCTACACATGATGTTCAACTACTGTAGGATGTATATTCAATTACTTCTATGAGTATATGTGTTTTTGTTATGCTCTGTGTTTTTATATTTGTCCATTGTTCACGTTTTATTATGGTTCAATAAAATTGTATAATTTTCTACTTTCTTGGTGTCTTGCCTGCCCCTAAAGTCTCAATTCCCATTGGGGCTTGTTTTGTTTTGTATACAGACTGGGATGTTGGCAGACAGACACCAAACTCTTTAACGGTGGAAAATCATAGTTTAAGTTATATGGACCAGCTGGCTCTGATGGCTGAATTGAGGTTAGGATTTCCAAGACCAGGGTACCAACCCAATGGCAACAAGTCCAAAGACCGCTAACTGGTCTATTTACCCATTTTGCCAGTCCCCAGGGGAGGATTGGCCCAGGGACAGGGGGAAATTGCCCCGGGCTGCTCTGATGCTCCATTAAAAGGCTGCCACAGACATGCCTAAAGGATTCCTGGTGAAGAGAAGTCCCACCCCTGACCTACTGAGTGCTGGATGAAGACAAGGAAAAAGTGCACCCCCCCCCTCCCCCTCCAGCGTGGATGATGTAAACTGTGTCAGAGCAGAGGCAGGTTCCATGCCCCACAGGAGACTCTCCTCCCCCAACCAGCCCTGACAGAGCTGTCCCAGCTCCCCCCAACTGCCCCCTGCTGGGCAGGTGGGGAACCCGGATTTGATCAAAAGAGAGTACCTGGAGCAGAGCTTCAGCCTGGAATGGGGGTCGGAGGAGGCCAGAAAGAGAGAGAGTGGGAGGGGGGCAGAGTCGCTGGACCATGGGCCTCTGGTTTGTACTTGCCCCCTGGGCCAAAAGTTGCCAGTCAGCCCCTGCCAGTCCCAAAGGTGTTCCATAATACCAGGCCATATTGTTTTGCATCTGCATGTAGCTCCTAATGCGTACTATCAGAATAATTGTGTTCTCCCAACGACTAATATATTGGATTTCCTTAGCGGTGAAACAACCTCTCTGATCTAGGACAAACAGATGATGGTGCCCAGACAGTGCAGAGTCTCAGTTCCTGAAGACCTCTCCTTGCTTGCTGCTTTTGCAGTCAGAGAATCTGTAGGATTCTTTTTAGGGTTTGTAAGGTGATAGTTTGATGACTCTTTTCTACAGCAACTAGCTTACTCATCCTTTCAGAGACTCGGCACTAGGCTGTAGGCCTCCACTGTTTTTTTTTTAATTTTAAATTGTGAACTGTAACGGAACCTCCGACCCACGCTGTACTTGTGGTCTTCCGTCAGTATACGGCTGAACACCGTCACATGAACATTCGTGCAAACTATTGACAACAGAATTAAGAAAATATCACAGTCACCGAGCCCTTGTGTGCCAGACGCCATATCTTCCCTAACCCCCCCCCCCCCTGGATGGCAATCAATATATCTTATCTAATGGTGGGTGTTGGTCGCCTAATCTCACCTCCTCCATGTGCCATCACCATATTTCATTTACCCCTGGGTGCCAGTCACCATATCTTATCACTATTACTCACATAACCCAAGGTGTTGGTCACCTAATCTTACCTACCCCCTTGAGCTGTCACCATATCTCACCTACCCCTCAGAGATAGGGGCATTTAGTTAAATTTAAAAAAACACAAGTAATCATTTGGACACTTTCACACACAATGAAGAGATAATTTATAAACTTGGGTGGCAGAAACCAGAAAGCAAGCTACTCACTAGGGGGGGGGGGGAGGGACCTCTGGGTGAGTCTAGGATGGAAAAGGACCTGGGGGTACTGGTAGACAACAGGCTTGGTAGTGGCATGCAATGCCAAGCCGCTGCAAGCAAAGCCAACAGAGTACTAGGATGTATAAAAAAGGGGATTCACTCCAGAAATAAAGAGATTATTCTCCCGCTCTACAAGACTCTGGTCCGGCCACATCTGGAGTATGCTGTCCAGTTCTGGGCACCGGTCCTCAGGAAGGATGTGCTGGAACTGGAAAGAGTCCAGAGAAGGGCAACAAAAATAATTAGGGGAATGGAGTGCATCGGCTATGAGGAAAGACTACAAGCACTGAACTTATTCTCTTTGGAGAAGAGACGATTGAGGGGGGATATGATTTCAATGTACAAATATTGCACTGTTAACCCTAGCATATGGAAAAACCTATTCAGAGAAAGGAAATACAATAAGACACGTGGCCACTCACTAAAACTAGAGGAAAAACAGTTTACCCTTAAAATACGCAGGGGGTTCTTTACTGTCAGAGCAGTAAGGATGTGGAATTCTCTTCCACAAGCAGTGGAATCAGCAGGGAGCATCGATAGTTTCAAAAAACTATTAGATGGGCACCTTAAAGACCACAACATACAGGGGTATACAATGTACAACATACAGGGGTATACAATGTACAACATACAGGGGTATACAATGTACGGTTAACAGCAAACACACGCACACATCATAGGTTGAACTGGATGGACTGATGTCTTTTTTCAACCTCACTAACTATGTAACTTATTTTCCAAACTAATATAATGGAATCTATGGAAGCAGCCAGATTGGGCGACATCAAATGTTTTTGGGTAAATGCAGGCGCTGCCAATTGTGTCCAGGTATTGTTCTACGTTAATGGGTCACCTCATAGAACATCTTCTACCAAGAGTATTACATAAACTTGAACACTCATCGGTTTCTGAAGACTTTCCACCTTAGTTGGGGTCAGACCCTAACTGCATTTCTAACCAAGGCCTACATTCTATATGTCTGTCCTGCTGATTAGTAAATCCCAGGAGCTGAAGATGGAGACCACCTCTCCTCTAATGCTAAGAAGACAGATTTCACATTGACCTCTTCATCAGTTTTCCCCTGATTTCAACACCCCCCCCCCCATCACAGTGTGCCCCAGTATCAGCATCCCCCATCATATTGTGCCCTCACAATTTCCCCCAATCTCAGCATGTCCCTTTACATCATCCCCATCACAGTATTCCCCAATCACCACATCACAATGTCCCCCACTCACACAATCACCCCATCGGAGTGTCCCCCAATCACACCAACCCCCAACCACAATGTCCCCCCCCCCAATTACAGCATCCCCAAATCACAGCATGCCCCATTACAGTGTTTTCCAATCACACCCCCCATCACAATGTCCCCCAATCACACCCCCCATCACAATGTCCCCCAATCACACCCCCATTACAATGTCCCTCAATAACACACCCCCCATCACAATGTCCCCAAATCACACCCCCCATCATAATGTCCCCCAATCACACCCCCCATCACAATGTCCCCCAATCACACCCCCCCATCACAATGTCCCCCAATCAAACCCCCATCACAATGTCCCCCAATCACACCCCCCATCACAATGTCCCCCAATCACACCTCCCCATCACAATGTCCCCCAATCACACCCCCCATCACAATGTCCCCCAATCACACCCCCCATCACAATGTCCCCCAATCACACCCCCTATCACAATGTCACCCAATCACACCCCCCATCACAATGTCCTTTAATCACGCCCCCATCACAATGTCCCCCAATTACACCCCCCATCACAATGTCCCCCAATCACACCCCCCCATCACAATGTCCCCCAATCACACCTACCCCATCACAATGTCATCAAATCACCCCCCATCACACCGTCCCCCAATCACACCCCCTATCACAATGTCCCCCAATCACACCCCCCCATCACAATGTCACCCAATCACACCTTAATCACACCTCCCCCATCACAATGTCCCCCAATCACACACCCCCATCACAATGTCCCCCAATCACACCCTCCATCACAATGTTCCCCAATCACACACCCCCCATCACAATGTCTCCCAATCACACCCCACCATCACAATGTCCCCCAATCACACCTCCCCCATCACAATGTCCCCCAATCACACCCTTCCATCACAATGTCCCCCAATCACACCCCCCCCCCCCATCAAAGCGTTCCCCAAACACGGTTTCCCTCCACTCCACCCATTACAGCAACAGAATCCCTCCACTCATCACATCCCAGAGTCCCCCCACTTCATCCATAGCAACAGAGTCCCCCCACAGGACCCCCTCCATCCACCTTTCACACCAGAGACCCCCCCAGTAAGCCAGTTGGAGGACCCACCCATCCAAACATCACAGAGTCCCCCCCCACTCCACCCATCACAGAGTCCCCCCCCCCCCCATTCCACCCATAACAGAGTCCCCCCCACTTCACCCTTTACAGAGTCCCCCCCACTTCACCCATCATAGAGACCCCCCATTCCACCCATCACAGAGCCCCCCCCCCACTCCACCCATCACAGAGTCCCCCCACTTCACCCACCACAGTGGAGTCCTTGACCCTCACCTTGCAGGGGTCCCAGCAGTAGAAGGAGAAGCCTCAGTCTCCTCATGATGTCTGGTTGATGGCAGCTCCTTGTGTCCCATCTGATGTGAGATGTGGAAGAACACAGAAGATGAAACAGGAACCCCACCATACATCTCACTCCTTGTATGATGAGCTTCTGCACAACAAGCCACAGAAAGCAGAATATCCTCAGGTGGTCAGTCCCATGTCTAGGACCATTCATTTCCTTATAGTCCCAGAGACACCGCCGTAGTCACCAGTACATAGCAGATACAGACATGGGGACTCCTAGAAATGGGGGTTAGGTGCTCAGTTCCCACCAGAGTTCTACCTCCACAGAGTCTCTGCAGTCTTCCAGTGATGACTCTTCTGTGTTCTAGTTTTCTGCACCAGCACACACCAATACCCAGCACAGTGGTCATAGCAATACCCAGCACAGTGGTCATAGCAGTACATACTAATACCCAGCACAATGGTTATAGCAACACACACCAATACCCAGCACAGCGGTCATAGCAACACACACCAATACCCAGCACAGTGGTCATAGCAATACCCAGCACAGTGGTCATAGCAACACACACCAATACCCAGCACAGTGGTCATAGCAGTACACACCAATACCCAGCACAGTGGTCATAGCAGTACACACCAATACCCAGCACAGTGGTCATAGCAGTACACACCAATACCCAGCACAATGGTCATAGCAGTACACAACAATACCCAGCACAATGGTCATAGCAGTACACACCAATACCCAGCACAGTGGTCATAGCAGTACACACCAATACCCAGCACAATGGTCATAGCAGTACACAACAATACCCAGCACAATGGTCATAGCAGTACACACCAATACCCAGCACAGTGGTCATAGCATTACACAACAATACCCAGCACAATGGTCATAGCAGTACACACCAATACCCAGCACAGTAGTCATAGCAGTACATACCAATACCCAGCACAGTGGTCATAGCAGCACACACCAATACCCAGCACAGTGGTTATAGCAGTACACACCAATACCCAGCACAGTGGTCATAGCAACACACACCAATACCCAGCACAGTGGTCATAGCAATACCCAGCACAGTGGTCATAGCAACACACACCAATACCCAGCACAGTGGTCATAGCAGTACACACCAATACCCAGCACAGTGGTCATAGCAGTACACACCAATACCCAGCACAGTGGTCATAGCAGTACACACCAATACCCAGCACAACGGTCATAGCAGTACACAACAATACCCAGCACAATGGTCATAGCAGTACCCACCAATACCCAGCACAGTGGTCATAGCATTACACAACAATACCCAGCACAATGGTCATAGCAGTACACACCAATACCCAGCACAGTAGTCATAGCAGTACATACCAATACCCAGCACAGTGGTCATAGCAGCACACACCAATACCCAGCACAGTGGTCATAGCAGTACACAACAATACCCAGCGCAGTGGTCATAGCATTACACACCAATACCCAGCACAGTGGTCATAGCAGTACACACCAATACCCAGCACAGTGGTTATAGCAGTACACACCAATACCCAGCACAGTGGTCATAGCAACACACACCAATACCCAGCACAGTGGTCATAGCAATACCCAGCACAGTGGTCATAGCAACACACACCAATACCCAGCACAGTGGTCATAGCAGTACACACCAATACCCAGCACAGTGGTCATAGCAGTACACACCAATACCCAGCACAGTGGTCATAGCAGTACACACCAATACCCAGCACAACGGTCATAGCAGTACACAACAATACCCAGCACAATGGTCATAGCAGTACCCACCAATACCCAGCACAGTGGTCATAGCATTACACAACAATACCCAGCACAATGGTCATAGCAGTACACACCAATACCCAGCACAGTAGTCATAGCAGTACATACCAATACCCAGCACAGTGGTCATAGCAGCACACACCAATACCCAGCACAGTGGTCATAGCAGTACACAACAATACCCAGCGCAGTGGTCATAGCATTACACAACGATACCCAGCACAGCGGTCATAGCAGTACACACCAATACCCAGCACAGTGGTTATAGCAGTACACACCAATACCCAGCACAGTGGTCATGGCAGCACACACCAATACCCAGCACAGTGGTCATAGCAGTACACACCAATACCCAGCACAGTGGTCATAGCAGTACACACCATACCCAGCACAGTGGTCATAGCCGCACACACCATACCCAGCACAGTGGTCATAGCAGTACACACCAATACCCAGCACAGTAGTCATAGCAGTACACACCAATACCCAGCACAGTGGTCATAGCAGTACACACCAATACTCAGCACAGTGGTCATAGCAGTACACACCAATACCCAGCACAGTGGTCATAGCAGAACACAATACCCAGCACAGTAGTCATAGCAGTACACACCAATACCCAGCACAGTGGTCATAGCAATACACACCAATACCCAGCACAGTGGTAATAGCAGCACACACCAATACCCAGCACAGTGGTCATAGCAGTACACACCAATACCCAGCACAGTGGTCATAGCCGTACACACCAATACCCAGCACAGTGGTCATAGTCGTACACACCAATACCCAGCACAGTGGTCATAGCAACACACACCAATATCCAGCACAGTGGTCATAGCAGTACACACCAATATTCAGCACAGTGGTCATAGCAGTACACACCAATATTCAGCACAGCATTCCCATCACAGGGAACTAAACATGCATTGTTTCTTCTTGTGCCCCTGCTGGAGTCCACTGAATAAACAGACTGAACAGCAAGCAAGACAAGAGGTAGAGGCATGTACCCTACCCAGCACAGCGGACATAGCAGCACACACCATAGCCAGCACAGTGGATAAAGTATGCACCATACCCAGCACAGTGGGCTCAGCACATATAACACCCAGCAAAGTGTACATATCCGCAAGCACCATACCCAGCACAGTGGGCACTGCATGTATCACAATGTTATGATGTGTACTGTGTCCACTATGCAGGGTAGATCTGCCCACTGTGCTGAGTATGATATGTGCTGTGTACACTGTGCTGGGTATGATATGTGCTGTGTACACTGTGCTGGGTATGATATGTGCTGTGTACACTGTGCTGGGTATGATATGTGCTGTGTACACTGTGCTGGTTATAGTATGTGCTGGGTATGATATGTGCTGTGTACACTGTGCTGGGTATGATATGTGCTGTGTACACTGTGCTGGGTATGATATGTGCTGTGTACACTGTGCTGGTTATAGTATGTGCTGGGTATGATATGTGCTGTGTACACTGTGCTGGGTATGATATGTGCTGTGTACACTGTGCTGGGTATGATATGTGCTGTGTACACTGTGCTGGGTATGGTATGTGCTGTGTACACTGTGCTGGTTATAGTATGTGCTGGGTATGATATGTGCTGTGTACACTGTGCTGGGTATGATATGTGCTGTGTACACTGTGCTGGGTATGATATGTGCTGTGTACACTGTGCTGGGTATGGTATGTGCTGTGTACACTGTGCTGGTTATAGTATGTGCTGGGTATAGTATGTGCTGTGTACACTGTGCTGGGTATGATATGTGCTGTGTACACTGTGCTGGGTACGATATGTGCTGTGTACACTGTGCTGGGTATGGTATGTGCTTTGTACACTGTGCTGGGTATGGTATGTGCTGGGTACACTGTGCTGGGTACGGTGTGTGCTGTGTACACTGTGCTGGGTATGGTATGTGCTGTGTACACTGTACTGGGTATGGTATGTGCTGGGTACACTGTGCTGGGTACGGTGTGTGCTGTGTACACTGTGCTGGGTACGGTATGTGCTGTGTACACTGTGCTGGGTATGGTATGTGCTGTGTACACTGTGCTGGGTATGGTATGTGCTGTGTACACTGTGCTGGGTACGGTATGTGCTGTATACACTGTGATGGGTATGGTATGTGCTGTGTACACTGTGCTGGGTATGGTATGTGCTGTGTACACTGTGCTGGGTATGGTATGTGCTGTGTACACTGTGCTGGGTACGGTATGTGCTGTGTACACTGTGCTGTGTACACTGTGCTGGGTATGATGTGGCCCATTGCTGTTGTCAGTGCGGCCCTCGGGCCCCGACACAGGAGTATTGATGATGATGATTATGACGATATGTAATAGCAGTCATCTCATCTCTAGCAGTCCTGGGGTTTCCTGAGTCTCTGACCTCTTCCTGCCACGTGACTCCACTCTGCAACCACAGCTGTAGTAGAATGTCCGCGGTCTCTGACCATCGTCTCTGAACTCTTCAGTCTGTGACAGTCTTCTGTAACATTATATGTAATTGTAGCACTGTCCCCGTAGGAACTGCTGGATATTGACTCTACGGGCTCCCCTGGTTACCGGCACATATTTACTTGGGAAAACCTCAGAATCCCTCCTTAGCCTCGGTTCACATTAGTGCGATTGCGGAGATCGCATGTAATTCGGAGCTCACTGCTCCTAAATTACATGCGATCTGATGTGCGGTGCGAATTTCAACCATACACTTTGTATGGCTGAATTCGCACCGCATCCGCACTAAACTCGCACATGGGGCTTTTTTTTATTCGCAGCAGAATTGGATCTCATGGTGGTTCACACTAGTGCGATCCGATTCTGTGCGAACTTGCAGATCGCACTGCGATATGTGACTGCAACTGGGGGTGTCGTTAACTTTTAATTGACACCCCCTGCGTATCGCATATGGCAGTGTGAACTGCCAGGGGTGCGGATGCGATGTGGGAATCACGCTGCATATTCGCAGCGATCCCGCATCGCACAAATGTGAACCGGGACTTATTCCCAATGGCTGGACACATGAAAGAACAGTCTAGGGTGTTGTTTTGGTTTTGTTGTTTATTTTATAATTTGCATAATTGCCAACTGTCCCATTTTTGCCGGGACAGTCCCAGCAAATAGGAGCCCGTCCCGGGTAATTTACATTGTCCCAGTAATGTACTTATTTACACTTTGCACTTTATATATATTTCCAAATTCCATTTTTTGTATGGTCACACCTGAGCACATTTCACACTTTAGAATTGCAGGGAATTGTGATGAGAATTTTAAACTTTACGTAGTGCAGCTGAATGGGAGAATTATTCCAAATCTGCTACTTTGGCCTCAAATTTAAAATTCCCTTTTCAATTTCCTGTAATTCTCTCTTTATTGAGTAGACCCTATAATCTGATAATAAGTAGGCGGAGATTATGTGGAGTGGGTGGAGCTTCAGGGAAGTGGTTGTGGTAAGTAATTGATAGCTGTGCTGTAAAGTGTTAAATGTTGCCAACTATGGTAAGTATACAGTGGGTACGGAAAGTATTCAGACCCCCTTAAATTTTTCACTCTTTGTTATATTGCAGCCATTTGCTAAAATCATTTAGGTTCATTCTTCTTCCTCATGAATGTACGCATAGCACCCCATACTGACAGAAAAACACAGAATTGTTGACATTGTTGCAGATTTATTAAAAAAGAAAAACTGAAATATCACATGGTCCTAAGTATTCAGACCCTTTGCTCAGTATTTAGTAGAAGCCCCCTTTTGATCTAATACAGCCAGGAGTCTTTTTGGGAAAGATGCAACAAGTCTTTCACACCTGGATTTGGGGATCCTCTGCCATTCCTCCTTGCAGATCCTCTCCAGTTCTGTCAGGTTGGATGGTAAACGTTGGTGGACAGCCATTTTTAGGTCTCTCCAGAGATGCTCAATTGGGTTTAAGTCAGGGCTCTGGCTGGGCCATTCAAGAACAGTCACGGAGTTGTTGTGAAGCCACTCCTTCATTATTTTAGCTGTGTGCCTAGGGTCATTGTCTTGTTGGAAGGTAAACCTTCGGCCCAGTCTGAGGTCCAGAGCACTCTGGAGAAGGTTTTTGTCCAGGATATCCCTGTACTTGGCCGCATTCATCTTTCCCTCGATTGCAACCAGTCGTCCTGTCCCTGCAGCTGAAAAACACCCCCACAGCATGATGCTGCCACCACCATGCTTCACTGTTGGGACTGTATTGGACAGGTGATGAGCAGTGCCTGGTTTTCTCCACACATACCGCTTAGAATTAAGGCCAAAAAGTTCTATTTTGGTCTCATCAGACCAGAGAATCTTATTTCTCACCATCTTGGAGTCCTTCAGGTGTTTTTTTTAGCAAACTCCATGCGGGCTTTCATATGTCTTACACTGAGGAGAGGCTTCTGTCGGGCCACTCTGCCATAAAGCCCCGACTGGTGGAGGGCTGCAGTGATGGTTGACTTTCTACAACTTTCTCCCATCTCCTGACTGCATCTCTGGAGCTCAGCCACAGTGATCTTTGGGTTCTTCTTTACCTCTCTCACCAAGGCTCTTCTCCCCCAATAGCTCAGTTTGGCCGGACGGCCAGCTCTAGGAAGGGTTCTGGTCGTCCCAAACGTCTTCCATTTGAGGATTATGGAGGCCACTGTGCTCTTAGGAACCTTAAGTGCAGCAGAAATCTTTTTGTAACCTTGGCCAGATCTGTGCCTTGCCACAATTCTGTCTCTGAGCTCTTCAGGCAGTTCCTTTGACCTCATGATTCTCATTTGCTCTGACATGCATTGTGATCTGGAAGGTCTTATATAGACAGGTGTGTGGCTTTCCTAATCAAGTCCAATCAGTATAATCAAACACAGCTGGACTCAAATGAAGGTGTAGAACCATCTCAAGGATGATCAGAAGAAATGGAAAGCACCTGAGTTAAATATATGAGTGTCACAGCAAAGGGTCTGAATACTTAGACCATGTGATATTTCATGGCTGCAATATAACAAAGAGTGAAAAATTTAAGGGGGTCTGAATACTTTCCGTACCCACTGTATGTTACCCCTGCCTAAATCTCATTCCCAGAGAACCTCAAAAAGCTCGTTTCTTGCATATATAAATCAGTTTATTTCAATTGTGCGCCATACAAAGTGACAGCCAGCTCCTATCACTGATCGGGTATGACTGCAGCTCTATGGATATCTATTACTGTATGAGGATCCCTCAAAATACCATAAATGAACTTTTCCCACAATTTTTTATTTTTGGGTGAATTATCAGTCTGTTTGGGGTGAATATTCGCTGTACAGGAGAATGGCGCCATGTCTGTGGTTTCGGTGCTTCCTCTATGGTATGACACTGTATAGATCCGTCTCCTGATAACACGGGGAAGTTGGCATCCTCTGGATGTCTCTGTGCTGGAAATACGTATAGTGCTGGTTCTCCATGCTGTACAGGTAAGTGTCCGGAGGCTAAAAAAGAAGAAAGAGGCAACAAAATGACATCACAGGATGGAGAGACCCGATATTCCCATCACTCTTCTCATCAGTCACTCATTACATTTATAAATCTGGAGGAAATAAATCGTATTTAAAAACCAATCAATCAGACATTTCCTTTTATCTCCTATCTGCCATTGGAGGAATGACAGCCGGGATCTCATTGATTAGAGAGCATTTCCTCTCGGGCCACCCTTCAGAGGACTCTATAGAGATACACAGGGCTGCTGTTAGAAATCATGGGGCCCCATACAGCTTACCTGACAGGGCCCCCCTCCCCCAGACGAAAGTGACAGGACAGATTTATCAGTCCCTTTCACTGTAACCTCAGCTGCACAGATGAATGAATAGGAAGTGCTCTGAGGTTTCCTGATCATTCACTAACTGAAGCATAGTAAACAGTTTACTATGCATCAGTAACAAATGGACACAGGAGTGACTGGTACCGATCTCTCACTATGTTCATTCAGGAATGGAAGGCACCCGTATATGACATATTTTCCTGCCAATTTCCCCGCTCTCTACCTTGAATTGTCCCCCTGTGTGCCAACAGCAGAGAGGAGAGGCGGGAAGCCGGCAGCGCTGCAAAGGGAAAGGGGTCCTGGACAACAGATGGAGGGGGGGTAAGAAGAGGAGAAGCTGGCAGTGCTGTAAGGGGAGGCAGAAGAAAATCGGTGTCTGAAATAAGACAGTACAGCTGGACCTCCTGCTCAGCAGGTGCTTGGGCCCCCCTTTTGACTTGATAAAGTCCGGGCCCAGTACAGGAGGGCTGGCTGTACTGCCTTATCAGTGGCCCTGGAGATACACATTGTGTTTGACTGACAATGACAGGACACAATGACTCACATTGACACTGACCAGACACCAAGCTTTGCAGTGGAATAACTTCTTTACAGGATGTCTCCAATTTACAAGCCGACCTCAATGCACTGTTTCATTGGGCAACTATGTGGCAAATGAGGTTTAATGTTGATAAATGTAAAGTTATGCACTTGAGGGCTAAGAATATGCATGCATCATACATACTAGGGGGAGTAGAACTGGGGGAATCCATAGCGGAGAAGTATCTGGGTGTTCTGGTAGATCCTAAGCTTAATAATAGCATGCAATGCCAAGCTGCGGTTTCCAAACCAAGCAAAGTCCTTTCTTGTATTAACAGAGGCATGGACTCCAGAGAGAGAGATATTTTGCCCCAGGACAAATCATTAGTAAGACCTCATCTGGAATATGCAGTTCAGTTTTGGGCACCAGTTCTCAAAAAGGATATCGGGGAACTGGAGAAAGTGCAGAGAAGGGCAACCAAACTGATAAGAGGAATGGAGGAGCTCAACTATGAGAAAAGATTAGAGGAAATGAATTTATTCTCTCTTGAGAAGAGTAGATTGGGGGGGGGGGGGGTATGAACAACATGTATACATGTATAAATACATAAGGGGTCCATAAAGTGAACTTGGTGTTGAGTTATTCACTTTAAGGTCATCACAGAGGACAAGGGGGCACTCTTTACATCTAGAGGTAAATACATTTTATCTTCAAATACGGAAAGATTTGTTTACAGTAAGAGCTGTGAAAATGTGGAATAGACTCCCTCCAGAGGTGGATCTGGCCAGCTCAGTTGATTTCTTTTAAAAAAAAAAAAAGCCTGGATTCTTTCCTGGGTGTACTTAACCTTCTTAGCGGTATTCCCGAACGTGGCTCGGGGTTACATTTCAGAGCCAAAAGCGGTAACCCCGAGCCACACTCGGGGTAACGCCAGAAGCATCGCTGGATCCTGTAAGCAGGGTTACTTACCTTGTCACCAGGATCCAGCGATGTGTCCCGGCGGTGTCTCGCGGCGAATCTTCCTCCCGATCGTCTCCGTGCCCCGGCTTCCGTCTCCTGCGACGTGACGTTCGCAGGGGGGTGGAACCGGCGGCAAATTCAAATGTAAAAACACACCAAACACACTGATACCATTCAAAATAAAAAAAAATCATATTAGTTTGCCCCCCAGTGCCCTTTCCTGCAGTTTTACTGTACTTTTTATGTGTGTATATATATATATATATATATATATATATATATATACGTAATTCTTGTGAATGAGCAGCCCAAACCAACTGTATACATTTTATATATATATATATACACGTTTATATAAATAAATATATATATATATATATATATATATATATATATATAAAATGTATACAGTTGGTTTGGGCTGCTCATTCACAAGAATTACATGCAAAATAATGGTACCGCTTTCAGCACCTAAAATCCAAAAGAATCATACCGCTAGGCAGGTTAATATAACTGTATACTAATATTTTTTAGGTAAAGTTGATCCAGGGAATATCCAATTGCCTCTCGGGGGATCAGGAAGGCATTTTTTTCCCCTGCTGCAGCAAATTGGATCATGCTTTGCTGGGTTTTTTTGCCTTCCTCTGGATCAACTGCGGGTATAGGATTGTGTATATGGGATTGTATGGTTGGGTTTTCTTTGCTGTTTTTGGTTTTATATTGGTTGAGCCAGATAGACTTGTGTCTTTTTTTTCAACCTGACTAACTATGTAGTGATTGACACTGACTGAACACAAAAGAATTACACTGACTGGAAACAATGGGGGGGTTTACTAAAACTGGAGCACTCAGAATCTGGTGCCTTCGTGAATAACAGCGAATCAGCTTCTAACTTTAGCTTGTTCAATTAAGCTTTGACAATAAAACCTGGAAGCTGATTGATTTCTATGCAGAGCTGCACCAGATTTTGCACTCTCCAGTTTTAGTAAATAACCTCCAATGTGTCACGGTCAGGGGACAGGCTTGGAGACCAGTAGTTATAGCAATAGAATGGTTCAGGCAGATCAGCAGCCTAACTAAACAATCAGATCACCTAAGAAGGTGATGTGGGCTCGCCCAAGGCACGGGAACTACCTTGTCTTCCCCAGAGCTCCTGATGGTGGAGATGGGTTTCTTAGTGTGTTAATGACAGGTCATGATCCTCAGGATCTCCCCACCAGCAGATGAGCAAGTTGGGGTCTGGTAACAGATGTAGCAGGTAAGGACCAAGCAGAAGCGTAATAAAGGAACAAGCCAACGGTCGATAACAGGTGGTGACAAGGTTGGGATCAAGTAGAAGCACAGCCAAAGAACAAGCCAAAGGATGGTAAAAGGTGGTGGCAAGTTGGGTTTAAGTGGAAACGCAGTCAGGGAACAAGCCAAGGGTCGATAACAGGTGGTGGCAGGTTGGGATTAAGCAGGAGCATAGTCAAGGAACCAGCCAAAGGTCAATAACAGGTGGTGGCAGGTTCGAAGTATGATTTACAAACAAGCCAATGGTTGGTAACGAGTGGTAGTGAAGATACAGTTTGTGACCCAAACAAAATTTACAGTTGCTGCTCAAGGCTCCATCGGGTCTTCTTTTGTAGCAACTGCTTGGAGTGCAGCTAAGGATAGAGTTGGTCCCAGCTCTAAACATATAATGGAAAAAGGGAAAGTCCTCAAAGTCACACATCTCTACTAAACCCCATAATAAAGTGTATGACAGCCTCAGCCTTGGCAACGTTGGGGGGCATGGCCTGGTTGGAGCCCAGGCTGAGGCTGTCATACACCCTCTTACGGGGTTTTGCAGAGATGTACAACATCCAGAACTTTTCCCTTTACCATTAGTGAAGATACAGATGTCAGCAGAAATGCAAGGAGCAAGATATTGGCTGGTGCTGAGCACAATATTCTTGTAATGGCACAGTAAGATGAGCTACTGCCAGACACAACAGAGTTCCACCGCCGTCTTACTACCAGACAAGTATGGAATAATGCAATTTTGCAACGATATACCAATATAGATGGGCAGTGTGACACTATTTAGCAACCTTCCAGGTAAATACCTTGCTTTTTACCACCACCAACGGGGATCCATCAGACTGCCTATGGATTGCCATGCGAATTTCCATGGCGATCCTACAGTATAGCATATCTGTCCTACACATTGCATAGGTGTACATATCCAGGCATGTTGGTAGTAGTTCTGTCAGGTTCAGCAATAGCTGTGAATTATCATGAACCCTTGGTGTTGTATATTTACCGTGAGAGGAGGATGTGTTGGTCTATGCCGCAATGGCTGAGTACTCTATGTGTGTCTGTACAACTTATAACTTATAATTTATAATGCATAACTTATCATGTGTCAGGAAGGTGATGTTGATTAGCTAATGTACAAGCTTAGCCAGTAGATCTATCGGGTTTATCAATTAAAATCTGCTATGTTCTAGGCAATTAACTGTGTAGCCAGGCCCATATGGGTGGTATCTCCTCCCACATCTCTGAGGGTCATGTTGAGGCCTAGTCTACTATATTTAAGCCATGGACTTAGTCATGGCCTTCAGGCTCTGATGAAGAGGCACGACCTCGAAACGTGTCAGTACTCCGCTTTTATGAGATATTGGACTTCTGTAATGATGCTGCTTTATGGAATTGAAATGCTTGACTTTCACGTATGTTTGTGAGTAGCTGATTTTTACCCTTTTTTTATCAATAAACTCGCTGAGGATAATGCGCTAGGCTGGTGCGCACTTTCTTTGTTTTGTATTTACAGACACAACAGAGGTCCTGGGTTCAGATCCAGATCCTGCCACTGACTGGACGTAGCGACTGACTGATATACTTATGTGGCACAGATGGAAAGATGAATTTTGCCTGTTCTTCGTTCTGGTGTATACCATGTTGGTGGATGGGTGATAACCCAAACCTAATTCATGATTCTGGTCCTGAGCCTGGACTGTGGGAATGTCCAGGGGTAGTGTAAGGTGGAGGTTGCAGGATGGATTAACACAACATGGCCTTACTGTGACCTTCAAGAGGAGACAAGCTGAACAAACTCTGCACCAAAGAAAGTTTCGATGTACATTCCATATCTGGTCTTTTCCAAGAGAACAGCTTTCAAGGGAAGGACAGGAATCTGTCAGAAAGGCATTACTGGACTACATTTGACAGTCTCCCGGACACAAGGGCTACTCTCAGGTCCTCTGCTTGTATGACAGGGACCCTTGATAGAGATGGTGGCATTGGGCACTGACTGTACAGAGCTCCTCACACTCCATTGCACTTCCCACAACCTGCAGAATGAGATTCTGCATAGGTGTCTCAGGTTCTATGACCAGTCCCTGCTACTGTCCATCACACTGTGTGGACCGGCTGAATATGGACATTAGCTCACCATTCACCATTCGTGAAGCAAGCTCACACAA
Organism: Pelophylax lessonae; assembly: GCF_965119305.1. Lineage (NCBI taxonomy): Eukaryota > Metazoa > Chordata > Amphibia > Anura > Ranidae > Pelophylax > Pelophylax lessonae. Next base: position 19,371,246 of record NC_138775.1, on the reverse strand, counting down.
ATCTTCTGAGGTGATCACACACATAAATCCTCCAAATTTTCCCTTTCCCCACCCTCTCTGTTATGACCCTCTGTGAGCCATGTAAAGAGGTCCTGTCACCTCCTGACAGTGATAATAAAAATTAGTGCCAAGAATTTTGACCAAAGTCTAGGAGCAAGTTTTAAAAACTATAAAGCACATAAATGACCAATTGCACCACTAAAATTACAATGTGTGTGTGTCACCAAACACATGAGTAAGGAGGATTATCCCACCACCTTGCAGTATTGCTGTGGCCCTGGGGCCTAATACTGAGAAAATGTCCTATGTCTTATGGTCACTCACCCATCTTCTCATGGTAGCATTTCTCCACTCACCCTCCTGTCTAGCACTATATGACACCAGATAATAGCCCTAGTTTGCCCTCTGCTTGACTGCAGGCGTGTCATCTCCTAAACTCCCAGAATGCACCAAGGGCATATTTGGAGAGCAGGCAGTGCAGTGTGGCAGTGAGAGGGACCAGAAGACATGGAGATGTCAAGCATGATGGTGGCCAGGTCTGACCACGTATTACCCACAACAACAGGGCATCCAACATCTTTGAGATCCTAACCATGACAATACCAACAAGAACCAAAACTAGGGCCTCAATACAACAAAGCATCCAATATCTTTGAGTTCCTAACCATGACAATACCAACAAGAACCAACACTGGGGCTTTAATGGCATCCAACATCTGTGAGATACTGGCCATGATGATATTAAGAACCAACGGCGAGGCTTCAATACCAAAACATGGCATTCAACATTGATAATACTAATACCAATTGAGGCTTCCTTACTGCAACATGGCATCCTACATCTGTGAGATCCTGACCATGATGATGATGATAATATAAACAAACAGGGAGGCTTCAATTCAGCAAGATAGCATCCATCATCACCAACCAAGAATGAGGCTTCAATGCCATACCATGGCATCCAACATCTGTGAGATATTGAATATGATGATGATGGTATCAATGAATATTGAGGTTTCAAAATACCAACATGGCATCCAACATCTTTGAGATCCTAACCATGACAATACCAACAAGAACCAACACTGTGGCATTAATGGCATCCAACATCTGTGAGATACTGGCCATGATGATAATAAGAACCAACACAGAGGCTTCAATACCAAAACATGGCATTCACCATTGATGATACTAATACTAATTGAGGCTTCCTTACTGCAACATGGCATCCTTCATCTGTGAGATCCTGACCATGATGATAATGATGATAATATAAACAAACACAAAGGCTTCAATTCAACAAGATAGGGGGTTGGTTATGATCTCTATTAAGCTTTTAAGTATAAGTGTCTGCCTTCATCCCTGGGAAAATTGAGTATCTGGGTTGGTACCTCATGCCAAGTTAAGTGGGACTTTAGAGGCAAGTAAGTTGTATACAAGATATAAAATATTGTATTTAATAAAAAGAAAGAGAAAAATTGGTTACATCAAACATACAAGATGTTTTTACATAGTCATTGGTGGTGGGTTATAGACCCAAGTGAGTGCTTGAAGGTTAGAAATTATGTGACATGTGTCATAAGGTGACTTATTGTAGGAATATGTGTCTCTGTCTCTCCATGCTGTATGGCTTGGAAGTTTGATCAGAGATAATTCCTGCGTATCCTACACGTTTCGGCTAGAGGTAAGCCTTTTCCAAGGAATATTGTCGCCATTTTTGTAACAGTAGTATACAAAAATATGTATTCATTTTCGGGCTTATTTGTGGTATAAAATAGAGTAGGGTATACATACATAGATTGTTTTGTTCCATGTGTGATTCTTTAGCCCTTTGCTAAACAGCGAGAACCATAGGGAGCATCCTGCAAAAGTATATACCTGCATGTTATGTAAGGTTATATAGAAGAGTTACATAAATTTCGTATCCGATATGTGATTGGAGCACTTACAGTTACGTGCTTTAAGAAACGATTGTTGAGCAAAGGATAGGTTGGGTTCCAATTGGGTCATACACAGCATGAAGTTGGTCCAAACTGGGTCTGGAATTTATTATGTATATATATATGTGGGTTAAAAAGTGAGGCATAAGTATATATATATATATATATATATATATATATATATATATATATATAATATAAAGGGTTATGCTGTATTTACTGACCCAAACTGTTACAATCGCAGATTGGTTGTTTTATGGTGCTAGATGGGAGACCGCGTGACGGACGTCACAAAGCTGATACGTGCGGCGCCTGCGGCGCATGCGCGAACCGGCTTAAGAGTCCAGGGAACTTCTGTCCACCTTCACTTCCCTTGCAAAGAGGGAGAAGGGAGGACTTTCTTTTTATTAAATACAATATTTTATATCTTGTATACAACTTACTTGCCTCTAAAGTCCCACTTAACTCCCTTAGCGGTATCCCCGAGCGTGACTCGGGGTGGTTCTTTCATGCTACTATCTGTATCCCCGAGTCACGCTCGGGGTAGATGTGCAGAGCCTGCAGCAGGGTTCCTTACCTTCTCCTGGGGATCCAGCGATGATCTCCCATTGCTGTGATCGCTGCCGAGATCTCCGCCGCGCCGTCCGTCGCTCTGATGACTTCCTGGTTCCGTTCCCTGCAGCAGCAATGGTGCATGGGAGCGGAACTGGGAGGGAAATTCAAATGTTGCACAAAACACACACACATAAAAAGGAGGTGATACAGTGTAATCTGAGAGGATTACACTGTATCACCTTAGTATCAGAAAAATATCAAATATTATAAATTGTAAATTATAAATTATATTATTTATATATATTATATATGTATTATATATATTATAATATATATATTTTATATTTTATAATATATTTATTATTAATATAATATTTATATTTTATAATATATTTATATTTTATTATATATATATATATATATATATATATATATATATATATATATATATATATATATATATATATATATATATATTATATATATTATAAATTATAAATATCAAAAAATTGTACCGCTTTTGGTACATAATTCCTGACATAATCATACCGCCAGGGAGGTTAACTTGGCGTGAGGTACCAACCCAGATACTCAATTCAGCAAGATAGCATCCATCATCACCAACTAAGAATGAGGCTTCAATGCCGTACCATGGCATCCAACATCTGTGAGATATTGAATATGATGATGATGATGATATCAATGAACACTGAGGTTTCAAAATACCAACATGGCATCCAACATCTTTGAGACCCTGACCATGATAATACCAACAAGAATCAACACTGAGGCTTTAACGCAGAAAACATGGCATCCAACATATTTGAGATCCTGACCTGGATGATTGAAAAAAAAAAAAACAAAAACCAATATCGAGCTTTAATACCGCAACATGGCATCCAACAATAATGATGATACTAATATCAACACACACTGAGGCTTCATTACTGCAATATGTCATCCAACATCTGTGAGACCATAATGAGGATACTAAAACCAACCACCAATGAGGGTTCAATACAGCAAGAAATCTCACCGGCTGTTCCTGTGGTGTGGATCTCCTGTGAGCTGCATCTGCGGATCCTAATAAAGAAAAGGAAGACATGGTGGAATTATCTATAGTAATAGTTGAATGCGTATATATAGGTAGCTGGGAAATGGAATGTCAGATGACAGAACATTCTAAACATCTTCCTTCAGACAATACTGACATTAATGATGACATTTGGCTTCATTTACTAAAGGCAGGGCTTTTTATCAGCGGGAACGTGGGGGAACGCACCTCCAGAACTGAATGTATGTAATGGCAAAGGGTGCTGGGGTGTGCTGGAGGGTCTATTGATGCTGGCTGCTAGGGAATCTATTGTTGCTGGAGGGGATCTATTTTTGCGAAGGGAGGGGGCCGCTATTGTTGCTGGGGAGTTCTTCTGTTGCTCATGGGGGATCTGTTGTTGCTGGGGGGAGGGGGGGCGGTCATTGCTGGAAGGGATGTACTGTTGAGGGAGGGGTCTTTGTTGCTGGTTGCTGGAGGTTCTATTGATGCTGTCTGCTAGGAAATCTATTGTTGCTGGAGTAGATCTATTTTTTCAGGGCGGTCTGTTATTGCTGGGGAGGTCTATTGTTGCTGGTGGGGGATCTATTATTGCTGGGGGTCAATCATTCCAGTGGGGGGGGGGGGGATCTACTGTGGAGGGGGGTCTAATGTCACTGGCTGCTGGAGGGTTTATTGATGGTGGCTTTTAGGAGTCCATTGTTGCTGGGGTGGATCTATTGTCGCTCAGGTGTCCATTTTTATTAGATCTATTTTACTGCCTTTCTGGTTATCATTAACAAATTCCATACAAAATACCTAGCACCACAAAATGATACTTGGTTCTGTATTCTCTAAAAGGAGCGGTACTGGGAGGTGGGTAGGGGGTGGAATCAAGTAAAGGTGCTCGGAGGTGGGTAGGGGGTGGAGTCAAGAGGTGACTCAGGAGGGAGGAGTTCCTGCATCTATTCTCTGAGAAAAAAGAACCCCCGAAAAGGCACATAGACTGTGCATTTGCTCCAGGGCCTATTAAATGAGGGGAAGCTCTGCTGACCTCCATCATCCAATCATGTGAAAACAAAAAATGCTGTTTTTTTTATATTTTCCTTGCATGTGATTGGATATTCTTTGCAAAGTGAAGCTTCACCTCACCTACTAAGCTCTGGAGCAACTGCACTTGCAAAGCACACAGTCCATTTACCTTAAAGGAGTTGTAAAGTCAGAAGGTTTTTTATCTTAATGAATTTTATGCATTAAGATAAAAAACCTTCTGTGTGTAGCAGCCTCCCTCAACCCCCTAATACTTACCTGAGCCCCATCTCTGTCCAACGATGTCCACCAGTCCTTCGGCCATCCGGGACTCTCTCTCCTAAATTGGCTGAAACACAGCCATGACGCCATTGGCTCCTGCGGCTGTCAATCAAAGTCAGTTAGCCAATCAGGAGAAAGAGGGGGCAGGGCCGAACGGCAGCTCCGTGTCTGAATGGACACACAGAGCTGCAGTTCGGCTCGGATGCCCCCATAGCAAGCTGCTTTGCTGTGGTGGCACTCAACAGGAGGAAGGGGCCAGGAGCTCCAGCCAGGGACCCCAGAAGAGGAGGATCCGGACTGCTCTGTGCAAAACCAACTGCACAGAGCAGGTAAGTATAACATCTTTGTTTTTTTTTGTTTTTTGTTTTTTAAACTAGACTTTACAATCAATTTAAGTAAATCAACCCCAAAGTGTATATTTATCATAAAATATAATTACCAAGATATGCCGTTACCTTCTTGTCATTATCAGGGAGATTCTGGAGTGGGTGCAGATCATTGTTGTAATATTATGTGGGATGTGGCATGTAATATTGTGTGGTAGAATATTTCATATCAAATATTTTATTTGTAGTTGGAGTATCTTTGTGTTATGAAATAAATGTTGCTAGATGAGATATACAGTATCTCACAAAAGTCAGTACACCCCTCACATTTCTGTAAATAATTTATTATATGTTTTCATGTGACAACACTGAAGAAATTACACTTTGCTACAATGTAAAGTAGTGAGTGTACAGCTTGTATAACAGTGTAAATTTGCTGTCCCCTCAAAATAACTCAACACACAGCCATTCATGTCTAAACCGCAGGCAACAAAAGTGAGTACACCCCTAAGTGACAATGTCCAAATTGGGCCCAAAGTGTCAAGATTTTGTGTGGCCACCATTATTTTCCAGCACTGCCTTAACCCTCTTGGGCATGGAGTTCACCAGAGTTTCACAGGTCGCCACTGGAATCCTTTTCCACTCCTCCATGATGACATCACAGAGATGGTGGATGTTAGAGACCTTGCGCTCCTCCACCTTTCCGTTTGAGGATGCCCCATTGATGCTCAATATGGTTTAGGTCTGGAGACATGCTTGGCCAGTCCATCACCTTTACCCTCAGCTTCTTTAGCAAGGCAGTTGTCTTCTTGGAGGAGTGTTTGGGGGTTGTTGTCATGTTGGAATACTGCCCTGCGGCCCAGTCTCTGAAGGGTGGGGATCATGCTCTGCTTCAGTATGTCACAGTACATGTTGGCATTCACGGTTCCCTCAATAAACTGTAGATCCCCAGTGTGGGACCATGACACTCCCACCACCATGCTTAACTGTAGGCAAGACACACTTGTCTTTGTACTCCTCACCTGGTTGCCGCAACACACGCTTGACACCATCTGAACCAAATAAGTTTATCTTGGTCTCATCAGACCACAGGGCATGGTTCCAGTAATCCATGTCCTTAGTCTGCTTGTCTTCAGCAAAATGTTTGCAGGCTTTCTTGTGCATCACCTTTAGAAAAGGCTATATGTCTATTTCCCAAAGACAACCCCTGGATATGACGCTGAGCACATGCACTCAACTTCTTTGGTCGACCATGGCAAGGCCTGTTCTTATGGAACCTGTCCTGTTTAACCACTGTATGGTCTTGACCACCGTGCTGCAGCTCAGTTTCAGGGTAATCTTCTTATAGCCTAGGCCATCTTTATGTAGAGCAACACTTCTTTTTTCAGATCCTCAGGGAGTGCTTTGCCATGAGGTGCCATGTTGAACTTCCAGTGACAAGTATGAGAGAGTGAGAGCGATAACACCAAATTTAACACACCTGCTCCCCATTCACACCTGAGACCTTGTAACACTAGCGAATCACATGACACCGGGGAGGGAAAATGGCTAATTGGGCCCAATATGGACATTTTCACTTAGGGGTGTACTCACTTTTGTTGAGCAATGAAAAAGCACTTTGTGTGAAACGCATTTGCTGAACATTGTGGCTCTCCTGTGTGTCATGTTTTAAGCCTGTGAGTGTGGAATACCAATAAACCAAAGACTTCTTTACTACTCTGGATGTGCCGCATCTCTCTTTCTGTTACACGGCGGTTTCGACATTAATGGCTGTGTGTTGAGCTATTTTGAGGGGACAGCAAATTTACACTGTTATACAAGCTGTACACTCACTACTTTACATTGTAGCAAATTGTAGTGTCATTTCTTCAGTGTTGTCGCATGAAAAGGTATAATAAAATATTTACAATAATGTGAGGGGTGTACTCACTTTTGGGAGATACTGTATATTAGGACGCACAGTCCAAAATGACTCAATTTCTGAACAGCACACATTTCTCATATATAATAATAAAATAAATAGTTTCTTACTTTGCGCCATGAAGTCGGTGTAGACGATCGGACCTCTGCAACACAAAACAAGACATAATTAACCTAAATCACAGGTATGGAGGTCTGATTTCATATACACTAGAGTCTTCAAAGCAGCCTTTCTCAACCTTTTTACCCCAAAGAAACCCTTGAAATTATTTTAGGCCTCAGGGAACCCCTGCTAAAACCAATTAATTGGGGGTTACTGTGGAGAATGTCCCTTACATTGGTAGTCAGTGGGAAGAATGCCCCTTACATTGGAGGTCAGTGGGAAGAATGCTCCTTACATTGGAGGTCAGTGAGAAGAATGCCCCTTACATTGGTGGCCAGTGGGAGGAATTTTGCTTGCATTGGTGGTCAGTGGGAAGAAGGCCCCTTACATTGGTGGTCAGTGGGAAGAATGTCCCTTACATTGGTGGTCAGTGGGAAGAATGCACCTTTTATTGGTGGTCAGCGGGAAGAATGTCCCTTACATTGGGGGTCAGTGGGAAGAATGTCCCTTACATTGGTGGTCATTGGGAAGAATGCTCCTTACATTGGAGGCCAGTGGGAAGAATGCCCCTTACATTGGTGGTCAGTGGGAAGAAGGAGGAGGACACACCCAAAGAGCTCTCTGTGAGATCCAGCCTTTTTTCAAGCCTGGGCCTTGCTTGCTAGCTTGGCCCAGGAACAATGCCTGATCCTGGGGGAGGCCCTGGGAGGGATCCCCCTGATGACACAGGGCCTAGTGAGGAGGAGGTGGAGGACCTGTCTGTGGGTCCAGGCCCTGGTGAGAATGCGGATGTCTTCAGCCAGAAGGTTATCAATCGTTTTAGGGCGATTGGGAGAGCGGAAGAAAAACTTAAAGTTTTGAAGGCTGAACACAAATCCTTCAAAACCAAGTATTTCCAGGCCTGGAGTAAAAATCGCACAGCCATGAAGCCTGAGTTACAGGAATTGGAAGAAAAGGTAAAGGAACAATCTTTATTATTGGAAAGGCTGAAAGATAGAAGTGGAGCATTTAAAGAAAAGTTTGACAATGAGAGGCGTTTTACCAGCCAAGCATCAGCAAGTTCTGTGGATCAGCAGGCTCAGTTAATGGATGACCAGGCTCCATCTGCCTCTGCACCTCTCCCCCCATGCCAGAACTGGGAATCACCAGCGGCAACCAGCCAGGGGGTTGAGAGTGGACATGGATCCCTGACATTCATCCAGCAGATGGAGTCACCCCTGAAAGCAGACAAGTTTGTCTTTTCTGATGATCCATCAGAAATCCCTGAGGATGGGCAGAGGAGATACAGGCCAGCAAAGCCAGTAATGGTGGAGAAATCCCAGTACACCATGCTGCCATCCAACATGTCTGCCCCATCTGCTGTAGTGGATGGTGTCCCAGGTGAGAAGGAGCTCTGCATACAGCTACCTATGGGAGTTACCGCTGTGGAGAAACCGACAGACATGCAAGGAAAATCCCTGACCGTGGAATCCCCGGACCATCAGATGAATGTGGATGGACCTGCATTAAACACCCCAGGCATGGATTTTGCTAGTCTGGCTGAGACCAGTAGTCCCACGGCAAGCAAAATGGCTGCCAGCTCCAAAGAGCCTGCTTCATGTTCACCTGAGCCTCCCAGTCTTCCAGTGCTGATTGACCAGCTGAGTGCTGATGGGGGAGGGGATCAACATGGTTCTGGAAGTGGAATTGAAGTAGCAATGGAAATATCCTGCAATGCTTTACCTGCTGCTGTGTTAAAACAGAATGCTATTTCCACAGCTGAAAACCCTGTCCTAGTGGAAGAGGAGATGACAGCTGGAGTTTTTACCAGTGCAGCAGCTATGGATTCTGCTGTGAAGACAACAGCAATAATAAATATCCCAGCAAGTATAAAAAATGACATTAATGTTAAAGCAATGAATGTGGTGGGTGGTGGTGAAGGGGTTAGTAATGCTGGGAAAAATAAAAATGACATTTCTCCTCCTGCTCAGCAGAGGAAAGATTCGATTGCACAGATCAATCCCGAATCTGTGCAATCGTTATCTGCTAAGTGTGTGTCAGATAATTTAAAAAAAACTGATGGATTTTCTGCTGGGAGGAATGTTGGAAGCTATGCTTCAGCTTTGGGGAGTCACACCAGGGTGGGTGGTGGGAATTCTGTTATTGGTCAAAATTCAGGGAGGTTTGGTGGGTATAGGAGGAGGAATGTGGTACAGTTGAGGTGGGTGGGGGATGGAACTCCACCAGTAAGGGGGAGGGTGGCTGAGTTGATTTTGGAAATGGGGTTTAAAGTCTGTGATATTTTTGCTTTAATTTGCCCGGTGGGGAGTTATGAATTTGATTTGTCGTTTGTAAAACCTGAAAGTTTGGATCTCTTCTGGGAGAGATTTAGGAGGTGCAAGGGCCTTCAGCAGTGGAGTGGTTTGGTGCCAAAAGTGATTTCAAGACAGCCTCTGATAAAATCAGTGACCATTTTGGTGCGTAACGAATCCATACCAGAGGCTGATTTATTAGTATGGCTACGCCGATATGGCGAGGTCCTCACTCCACTGCGGAAGGTCCTTGATGAGCATGGGATATGGACAGGGGCCTGGACAGTGTCACTAAAATTGGGGGTGCTGGGCGATGTAGTTCAGCACCTTCCCTGCTCAGCCTTTCTGGGTAGGGATAGGCTGACCATTTTCTACCAAGGTCAGCCTAAGGTATGTAATAAATGTGGTGATAAAGGCCACTTTGCATCGTCCTGCACCCACAAGAAGTGCTCACTGTGCCAGGATTTAGGCCATTTGGCCAGAGAATGCACCCAGATTCGGTGCAATTTGTGCCAGCAGCTGGGTCATCCATATAGCCAGTGCCCAGAGGCACTGCATAACTTGCCAGGTTTGGAGACTGAGCTGCAGAGGCTTGATAAAGAAGATGAAGCAGCTGAAGTTAGAGAGGAAATTGTTGTTGCCCCTCCTGTGTCTGTTGTGTCAGATTCTGTTTCCCCTAGTGAGGTGGTCCCTGAGTCTGTCCTTCCTGTGTCTGTTGTGTCAGATTTTGTTTCCCCTAGTGATGTGGTCCCTGAGTCTGTCCCTCCTGTTGTTCCTACATCTACTGTGCGTAGATCCTCCAGACTAGCGGAAGCTGCTGGGGGGGCGGGTATAGTGGATCTTCCCCCTCGGCCTACTCCACCTCCAGTCCCTGTCTCTCGACACCGCAAACGCGGCCAAGAGGGTGCAGGGGTGCTGGATGGTGGTGGGGTCGATGGGGTTGAGGGAGGGGTGTCCATGTCCCATGTCTCACCCTCTGTTGTGGAGGATTCGGATGAGGAGGGGTGGGAGAGGACAAAGAGGAAGAAAAAGAAGAAGAGGAAGACCAGTAAAGTGGTCGTTTCTTCCTTACAGTTAGAGCCAGGAGGGGTTCCTCTTGGCAACACATTTTCGGTTTTATCAGGGGAGGAGTTGGTGTCGGATTTATCTATTTGTTTATCATCTATGGATGAGGGGGAGTCACATAGTGTAAAGAGAGCTGTCTCGGGTGATGAGAGTGTGGTGGAGGTTAAGAAACGACTACCCCAATCATCCTGATGGCAGTGCCCGCTCTGATAAAGGTGGCGACCATTAATGTCGCCAGCGTGAAATCTGCAAGAGCTCGTGATATTGCCTTATTTTTGCTCAGTGAGTTTGATGCTGAGATTTTATTTTTGCAAGAGACCTGGCTCAATACTTTGGCCGATGTCCATCTAGCAAAAAGGGAGTGGAGATGCGGTCCCTCCTTTTGGTCTCTTGCGGCTGAGCCTTGCAGCGGAGTAGCGGTTCTTTTTAAAACCGATATGGTAACGTGCCGGCGGATAATTGAGGTAGAAATGGGGAGATGCATGGTCTTAGACGTCTCTGTTAGGGGGCAGGACCTGCGCCTGATCAATATCTATGGACCGCAGTCAAAATGGGACAGGAAATGCCTCCTCACAAAGATCAAGCCCTTCCTTTTCACATCCCAGCAGGTTGTCTTTGGAGGGGACTTTAACACCATAATTAGGCCTGAAGACAGGAGGGTCTCCATAGACAGGCTGGGTTATGATAGCGTTTTTCTTAGAGATATGGTTAGACAAGCAGGCCTGGTAGATGTGCACATTAAGCACTGCCCTGGCAGCACGGGATTCACATTTCAGAGAGGGAATAGTCAGAGTAGGATAGATAGGTTTTTTTTAAAGGAGAACTCTGCTTTCTCGGCTCCTGAGTTGAGGGCGGTGGAGTTCTCTGACCACTGTATGCTGTCTGTGACTCTGAATGCCTCGGACACTCCACCCAGGGGAAGGGGTACCTGGAAACTGAATTCGGCTCTCCTGGAAGATGTAGAGGTAAGACAATCCTTTGAGGATTTTTTTCAGGCACAGGTTTCTATTCTGGACTTTTGCAGCAGTAAGTCAGAGTGGTGGGAGCTTGTGAAACAAAGGGCGATTGGACTTTTCAAGGCCATAAGTAAGAAGAAGCAGCTTGGTATGTATATTGCCTACCAGCATTTGCGGAGGAAGCTTGATCGTCTTGTCTCGTATGGAGGAGATCCAGGGGAGATCTCGGAGGTAAAGCTTCTTCTTAGGAAGTGTCAATACGACCGGCATGCCTCTTTGGTTCTGGAGAGAGATTATGGGAAATATCACTCGCCTGATCCTTACCAGAACTGTAAGCAAGGCATAGCAGTTAAGACGGTCATAGGTCTGAGGGATAGTACGGGTTCCCTGGTGAAGTCCAGATCAGGGATCCTGGAGATCTTCAGGTCATATTACGCAGACCTTCTGGGAAGAAAGGACCTTAGTCGGGACAGGATGGAAAGCTTTCTGGATTCTACTCCAGGATTGGGAAATGATACATTGCCTTTGATGGATTTGACGGAACCAATTTCAGCGGATGAGGTAGTTCGTGCTATAGAGAAGCTGGCTACCAAAAAGTCGCCTGGGCCAGATGGGTTGACAGCTGAATTTTACAAGTGTTTTAAGTCCATTCTGGCTCCCTTTTTAGCGGAGGTTTATAACAGCTGTTTAGAAGAGGGTTCTCTCCCTCCCTCCATGAGGCAATCCGCTGTGATTCTTCTGTCAAAAGGTAAAGACCCCTCAATAATTGAGAACTGGCGCCCCATCAGTCTTCTCAATGTTGATAGAAAGATCTTGGCGAAGATTCTTTTTTGGCGCTTGTCGTCAGTAGCAGGCGATTTGTTGTCCAATCATCAGCACTGCTCGGTCCAGGGCAGAAGTACCTTTTCAGCAATTTTAGCTGTCCGGGAGGCTTTGGAGCGATGCAGGGCTGCTGGATGGAGAAAGTACTTGCTGGCATTGGATCAGGCGAAGGCTTTTGATCGAGTCAATCATGAGTACCTGTATTTGCTACTTGGTAGATACGGCCTGCAGGGGAGGTTTATTGATTGGCTGAAAACATTATATAAAGGGGCTGAGAGCTTCCCACTTGTTAATGGTTGGGTTGGACGGCCTTTTGAGGTTGGCTCTGGGGTGCGCCAGGGGTGTCCTTTGAGCCCCCTGCTATATGTATTCGCAATCGATCCCTTCATAAGAAGGTTAGAGAGTGGATCGTTGTGTGGGGTGCCTTTGGGCATTGCTGGTGTGCCGCCTTTGAAGGTCGTGGCCTATGCCGATGATGTGTCTGTTATTATCTCTGGGATGGAGGAGGCGCAGGAGGTGGTCTCTGTGATAGAGCAGTACACTGAGGCTTCTGGCTCTAAAATCAATCATGAAAAGAGTGAAGTTTTCTGGATGGGTGAGGAGGGTGAAAGCTTCGAACTTCCGGATGCCTTCCCAGAGCCCCAGCAGGAAATTAAAGTGTTGGGCATCAAATTTGGTCCTGGTGACTATGGTCATCGAAATTGGGAAAGCAGGTTGTTGAATGCCAATGCCAAGGTGGCAAGCTGGAAGAAATGGAAACTTTCCTTGAGGGAAAGGGTTGACTTGATTAAAACTTACCTGATCCCAATCTTTTTATATGTCAGCTTTGTCTGTATCTTGCCGGAATCTCTCTATGCAAGGGTGTACAGCTGCTTTTTCCAACTGTTATGGGGAAATAGGCTGAACCTGATCAAACGCAATGTAACTTACCTGTCCAGGCGGGAGGGTGGTCTAGGAATGGTCAACCCTATAGTTTTCTTTTCTCTGCTTTTTTTAAAGTATAATCTTGGTAATATGTTAGCAGAGACCCCGCCGGGATGGGTGGGTATTTTTCAATCTTGGTTTAGGCCTTTTCTGCGATGCTGGGAAGATGGCGGGCCAGTGAAAAGTCTGAGAGTCCGACATGGCAAGCTTCCGGCTTATGTTGCCCCGTGTCTGAAAATACTTAGGCAGTGGCAGGTGACAGTGGGGGATATCAAGTCCCTCCCCAGAAAGCTTCTGGAGAAGAGGATTTTGGGCTCTGCTTTCAGTGTGTCGCTGACCTTAAGGGATTGCCCAGGCCCCGTAATGAGGGAGGGGTTGCGTTTAATTAACTTAGGAAGAATCCCTTTGAAGTTTAGGGATCAAGCCTGGCTCGCTTTCCATGGAAGGCTCTATGTGAGAGGGAACCTGAAGCATCGCCCTGTGGATGATCGGGATTGTCCTAGAGCGGAGTGTGTTGGTAAAGTGGAGTCTATGGACCACTTTTTGCTCCAGTGTCCCTTTAACATAGAGGTGTATAAAAGGGTGGGGAGGGCTCTAGGCATCCCCTTTCTCTATCGCATGAGTTATGCGGAGTGGGTGTACGGGGCATTCCCGACTCTCTGGGATTTTGATTTGGATACACTTTTTCTAGTTAGTATAGTTGTCCGTTACTTCACGTGGAATGCACGGTGCCAGATTACCCTGCGGAAGAAAGTCCTCCCTGTCGAGGTGGTGGTGTACGATATTCTGGGTGAGGTTGGGAAGATTCGGGGTCTTGAGAAGGGCAGGGAGCCTCGAGCGGTCTGGATAAGGGCGTGGAGGAATATCAGACCTGCTTTTGGTGAACTGTCCATCTCTGGGTGAAAAGCTTTTTTCCTATGCTATTTCTTTCACGCCCTTAGCTTTTGTTAGTTAATATCTTCATTTTTGAAGAAGGGCTGCATGCATAATGGGAGTGGTTTTTGTTTTTTGACCTCGCAGGTTTGATGTCTGGTGTGGTGGTGTGAGTCTTATTAAGATTATTTTTCCCGGTAATGATGTGTTTCATGATGTGAGTTTTGTTTTTGCTGTAAAGCCATTCTTTATTTGAGAGCAGAACTTGCTATGTATTTTTTTTTCCCTTTTCATGTAAATATGTATATATTTATTTATGTATATTGATTTTATGATTATTGATTGCAAGACTTTTAATAAACAAAAATTGGGAAGAAGGAGGAGGACACACCCAAAGAGCTCTCTGTGAGAACCAGCCCTTTTCAAGCCTGGGCCTTGCTTGCTAGCTTGGCCCAGGAACAATGCCTGATCCTGGGGGAGGCCCTGGGAGGGATCCCCCTGATGACACGGGGCCTAGTGAGGAGGAGGTGGAGGACTTGTCTGTGGGTCCAGGCCCTGGTGAGAATGCGGATGTCTTCAGCCAGAAGATTATCAATCGTTTTAGGGCGATTGGGAGAGCGGAAGAAAAACTTAAAGTTTTGAAGGCTGAACATAAATCCTTCAAAACCAAGTATTTCCAAGCCTGGAGTAAAAATCGCACAGCCATGAAGCCTGAGTTACAAGAATTGGAGGAAAAGGTAAAGGAACAATCTTTATTATTGGAAAGGCTGAAAGACAGAAGTGGAGCATTTAAAGAAAAGTTTGATAATGAGAGGCGATTTACCAGCCAGACATCAGCAAGTTCTGTGGATCAGCAGCCTCAGTTAATGGATGACCCGGCTCCATCTGCCTCTGCACCTCTCCCCCCATGCCAGAACTGGGAATCACCAGCGGCAACCAGCCAGGGGGTTGAGAGTGGACATGGATCCCTGACATTTATCCAGGAGATGGAGTCACCCCTGAAAGCAGACAAGTTTGTCTTTTCTGATGATCCATCAGAAATCCCTGAGGATGGGCAGAGGAGATTCAAGTCAGCAAAGCCAGTACTGGTGGAGAAATCCCAGTACACCATGCTGCCTTCCAGCATGTCTGCCCCACCTGCTGTAGTGGATGGTGTCCCAGGTGAGAAGGAGCTCTGCATACAGCTACCTGTTGGAGATTCTGCTGTGGAGAAACCGAATGCAGACATGCAAGGAAAATCCCTGACCAATGAATTCCCGGACCATCAGATGAATGTGGATGGACCTGCATCTAACACCCCAGGCATGGATTTTGCTGGTCTGGCTGAGACCAGTAGTCCCACAGCAAGCAAAATGGCTGCCAGCTCCAAAGAGCATGCTTCATGTTCACCTGAGCCTCCCAGTCTTCCAGTGCTGTTTGACCAGCTGATTTCTGGTGGGGGAGGGGATCAACATAGTGCTGGAAGTGAAGCAGCTATGGAAGTCTCCTGCAATGTCTCACCTGTTGCTGTGTTAAAACAAGATTCTATTTCCACAGCTGAAAACCCTGTCCTAGTGGAAGAGAAGATGACAGCTGGAGTTTTTACCAGTGCAGCAGCAAATATGGATTCTGCTGTGAAGACAACAGCAATAATAAATATCCCAGCAAGTATAAAAAATGACATTAATGTTAAAGCAATGAATGTGGTGGGTGGTGGTGAAGGGGTTAGTAATGCTGGGAAAAATAAAAATGACATTTCTCCTCCTGCTCAGCAGAGGAAAGATTCGATTGCACAGATCAATCCCGAATCTGTGCAATCGTTATCTGCTAAGTGTGTGTCAGATAATTTAAAAAAAACTGATGGATTTTCTGCTGGGAGGAATGTTGGAAGCTATGCTTCAGCTTTGGGGAGTCACACCAGGGTGGGTGGTGGGAATTCTGTTATTAGTCAAAATTCAGGGAGGTTTGGTGGGTATAGGAGGAGGAATGTGGTACAGTTGAGGTGGGTGGGGGATGGAACTCCACCAGTAAGGGGGAGGGTGGCTGAGTTGATTTTGGAAATGGGGTTTAAAGCTTGTGATATTTTTGCTTTAATTTGCCCGGTGGGGAGTTATGAATTTGATTTGTCGTTTGTAAAACCTGAAAGTTTGGATCTCTTCTGGGAGAGATATAGGAGGTGCAAGGGCCTTCAGCAGTGGAGTGGTTTGGTGCCAAAAGTGATCTCAAGGCAGCCTCTGATAAAATCAGTGACCATTTTGGTGCGTAACGAATCCATACCAGAGGCTGATTTATTAGTATGGCTACGCCGATATGGCGAGGTCCTCACTCCACTGCGGAAGGTCCTTGATGAGCATGGGATATGGACAGGGGCCTGGACAGTGTCACTAAAATTGGGGGTGCTGGGCGATGTAGTTCAGCACCTTCCCTGCTCAGCCTTTCTGGGTAGGGATAGGCTGACCATTTTCTACCAAGGTCAGCCTAAGGTGTGTAATAAATGTGGTGATAAAGGCCACTTTGCATCGTCCTGCACCCACAAGAAGTGCTCACTGTGCCAGGATTTAGGCCATTTGGCCAGAGAATGCACCCAGATTCGGTGCAATTTGTGCCAGCAGCTGGGTCATCCATATAGCCAGTGCCCAGAGGCACTGCATAACTTGCCAGGATTGGAGACTGAGCTGCAGAGGCTTGATAAAGAAGATGAAGCAGCTGAAGTTAGAGAGGAAATTGTTGTTGCCCCTCCTGTGTCTGTTGTGTCAGATTCTGTTTCCCCTAGTGAGGTGGTCCCTGAGTCTGTCCTTCCTGTGTCTGTTGTGTCAGATTTTGTTTCCCCTGGTGATGTGGTCCCTGAGTCTGTCCCTCCTGTGGTTGTTCCTACATCTACTGTGCGTAGATCCTCCAGACTAGCGGAAGCTGCTGGGGGGGCGGGTATAGTGGATCTTCCCCCTCGGCCTACTCCATCTCCAGTCCCTGTCTCTCGACACCGCAAACGCGGCCAAGAGGGTGCAGGGGTGCTGGATGGTGGTGGGGTCGATGGGGTTGAGGGAGGGGTGTCCATGTCCCATGTCTCACCCTCTGTTGTGGAGGATTCAGATGAGGAGGGGTGGGAGAGGACAAGGAGGAAGAAAAAGAAAAAGAGGAAAACCAGTAAAGCGGTCGTTTCCTCCTTACAGATAGAGCCAGGAGGGGTTCCTCTTGGCAACTCATTTTCTGTGTTATCAGGGGAGGAGTTAGTATCCGATTTATCCATTTCATCTATGGATGAGGGGGAGTCACATAGTGTAAAAAGAGCTGTCTCGGGTGATGAGAGTGTGGTGGAGGTTAAGAAACGACTACCCCAATCATCCTGATGGCAGTGCCCGCTCTGATAAAGGTGGCGACCATTAATGTCGCCAGTGTGAAATCTGCAAGAGCTCGTGATATTGCCTTATTTTTGCTCAGTGAGTTTGATGCTGAGATTTTATTTTTGCAAGAGACCTGGCTCAATACTTTGGCCGATGTCCATCTAGCAAAAAGGGAGTGGAGATGCGGTCCCTCCTTTTGGTCTCTTGCGGCTGAGCCTTGCAGCGGAGTTGCGGTTCTTTTTAAAACCGATATGGTAACGTGCCGGCGGGTTATTGAGGTAGAAATGGGGAGATGCATGGTCTTAGACGTCTCTGTTAGGGGGCAGGACCTGCGCCTGATCAATATCTATGGACCGCAGTCAAAATGGGACAGGAAATGCCTCTTCACAAAGATCAAGCCCTTCCTTTTTACATCCCAGCAGGTTGTCTTTGGAGGTGACTTTAACACCATAATTAGGCCTGAAGACAGGAGGGTCTCCATAGACAGGCTGGGTTATGATAGCGTTTTTCTTAGAGATATGGTTAGACAAGCAGGCCTGGTAGATGTGCACATTAAGCACTGCCCTGGCAGCACGGGATTCACGTTTCAGAGAGGGAATAGTCAGAGTAGGATAGATAGGTATTTTTTAAAGGAGAACTCTGCTTTCTCGGCTCCTGAGTTGAGGGCGGTGGAGTTCTCTGACCACTGTATGCTGTCTGTGACTCTGAATGCCTCGGACACTCCACCCAGGGGAAGGGGTACCTGGAAACTGAATTCGGCTCTCCTGGAAGATATAGAGGTAAGACAATCCTTTGAGGATTTTTTTCAGGCACAGGTTTCTATTCTGGACTTTTGCAGCAGTAAGTCAGAGTGGTGGGAGCTTGTGAAACAAAGGGCGATTGGACTTTTCAAGGCCATAAGTAAGAAGAAGCAGCTTGGTATGTATATTGCCTACCAGCATTTGCGGAGGAAACTTGATCGTCTTGTCTCGTATGGAGGAGATCCAGGGGAGATCTCGGAGGTAAAGCTTCTTCTTAGGAAGTGTCAATACGACCGTCATGCCTCCTTGGTTCTGGAGAGAGATTATGGGAAATATCACTCGCCTGATCCTTACCAGAACTGTAAGCAAGGCATAGCAGTTAAGACGGTCATAGGTCTGAGGGATAGTACGGGTTCCCTGGTGAAGTCCAGATCAGGGATCCTGGAGATCTTCAGGTCATATTACGCAGACCTTCTGGGAAGAAAGGACCTTAGTCGGGACAGGATGGAAAGCTTTCTGGATTCTACTCCAGGATTGGGAAATGGTATATTGCCTTTGATGGATTTGACAGAACCAATTTCAGCGGATGAGGTAGTTCGTGCTATAGAGAAGCTGGCTACCAAAAAGTCGCCTGGGCCAGATGGGTTGACAGCTGAATTTTACAAGTGTTTTAAGTCCATTCTGGCTCCCTTTTTAGCGGAGGTTTATAACAGCTGTTTAGAAGAGGGTTCTCTCCCTCCCTCCATGAGGCAATCCGCTGTGATTCTTCTGTCAAAAGGTAAAGACCCCTCAATAATTGAGAACTGGCGCCCCATCAGTCTTCTCAATGTTGATAGAAAGATTTTGGCAAAGATTCTTTTTTGGCGCTTGTCGTCAGTAGCAGGCGATTTGTTGTCCAATCATCAGCACTGCTCGGTCCAGGGCAGAAGTACTTTTTCAGCAATTTTAGCTGTCCGGGAGGCTTTGGAGCGATGCAGGGCTGCTGGATGGAGAAAGTACTTGCTGGCATTGGATCAGGCGAAGGCTTTTGATCGAGTCAATCATGAGTACCTGTATTTGCTACTTGGTAGATACGGCCTGCAGGGGAGGTTTATTGACTGGCTGAAAACATTATATAAAGGGGCTGAGAGCTTCCCACTTGTTAATGGTTGGGTTGGACGGCCTTTTGAGGTTGCCTCTGGTGTGCGCCAGGGGTGTCCTTTGAGCCCCCTGCTATATGTATTCGCAATCGACCCCTTCATAAGAAGGTTAGAGAGTGGATCGTTGTGTGGGGTGCCTTTGGGCATTGCTGGTGTGCCGCCTTTGAAGGTCGTGGCCTATGCCGATGATGTGTCTGTTATTATCTCTGGGATGGAGGAGGCGCAGGAGGTGGTCTCTGTGATAGAGCAGTACACTGAGGCTTCTGGCTCTAAAATCAATCATGAAAAGAGTGAAGTTTTCTGGATGGGTGAGGAGGGTGAAAGCTTCGAACTTCCGGATGCCTTCCCAGAGCCCCAGCAGGAAATTAAAGTGTTGGGCATCAAATTTGGTCCTGGTGACTATGGTCATCGAAATTGGGAAAGCAGGTTGTTGAATGCCAATGCCAAGGTGGCAAGCTGGAAGAAATGGAAACTTTCCTTGAGGGAAAGGGTTGACTTGATTAAAACTTACCTGATCCCAATCTTTTTATATGTCAGCTTTGTCTGTATCTTGCCGGAATCTCTCTATGCAAGGGTGTACAGCTGCTTTTTCCAACTGTTATGGGGAAATAGGCTGAACCTGATCAAACGCAGTGTAACTTACCTGTCCAGGCGGGAGGGTGGTCTAGGAATGGTCAACCCTATAGTTTTCTTTTCTCTGCTTTTTTTAAAGTATAATCTTGGTAATATGTTAGCAGAGACCCCGCCGGGATGGGTGGGTATTTTTCAATCTTGGTTTAGGCCTTTTCTGCGATGCTGGGAAGATGGCGGGCCAGTGAAAAGTCTGAGAGTCCGACATGGCAAGCTTCCGGCTTATGTTGCCCCGTGTCTGAAAATACTTAGGCAGTGGCAGGTGACAGTGGGGGATATCAAGTCCCTCCCCAGAAAGCTTCTTGAGAAGAGGATTTTGGGCTCTGCTTTCAGTGTGTCGCTGACCTTAAGGGATTGCCCAGGCCCCGTAATGAGGGAGGGGTTGCGTTTAATTAACTTAGGAAGAATCCCTTTGAAGTTTAGGGATCAAGCCTGGCTCGCTTTCCATGGAAGGCTCTATGTGAGAGGGAACCTGAAGCATCGCCCTGTGGATGATCGGGATTGTCCTAGAGCGGAGTGTGTTGGTAAAGTGGAGTCTATGGACCACTTTTTGCTCCAGTGTCCCTTTAACATAGAGGTGTATAAAAGGGTGGGGAGGGCTCTAGGCATCCCCTTTCTCTATCGCATGAGTTATGCGGAGTGGGTGTACGGGGCATTCCCGACTCGCTGGGATTTTGATTTGGATACACTTTTTCTAGTTAGTATAGTTGTCCGTTACTTCACGTGGAATGCACGGTGCCAGATTACCCTGCGGAAGAAAGTCCTCCCTGTCGAGGTGGTGGTGTACGATATTCTGGGTGAGGTTGGGAAGATTCGGGGTCTTGAGAAGGGCAGGGAGCCTTGAGCGGTCTGGATAAGGGCGTGGAGGAATATCAGACCTGCTTTTGGTGAACTGTCCATCTCTGGGTGAAAAGCTTTTTTCCTATGCTATTTCTTTCACGCCCTTAGCTTTTGTTAGTTAATATCTTCATTTTTGGAAGAAGGGCTGCATGCATAATGGGAGTGGTTTTGTTTCTTGACCTCGCAGGTTTGATGTCTGGTGTGGTGGTGTGAGTCTTATTAAGATAATTTTTTCCGGTAATGATGTGTTTCATGATGTGAGTTTTGTTTTTGCTGTAAAGGCAGTCTTTATTTGAGAGCAGAATTTGCTATGTATTTTTTTCCCCCCCTTTTCATGTAAATATGTATATATTTATTTATGTATATTGATTTTATGCTTATTGATTGCAAGACTTTTAATAAACAAAATTGGGAAGAATGTTGCTTGCATTGGTGATCAGTGGGAAGAATGCCCCTTAGATTGGTGATCAGTGGAAAGAATGCTCCTTACATTGGTGGCCAGCGAGAAGAATGCTCCTTACATTGGAGGTCAGTGGGAAGAATGCTCCTTACATTGGTGGTCAGTGGGAAGAATGCACCTTATATTGGTGGCCAGTGGGAAGAATGCACCTTATATTGGTGGCCAGTGGGAGGAATTTTGCTTGCATTGGTGGTCAGTGGGAAGAAGGCCCCTTACATTGGTGGTCAGTGGGAAGAATGTCCCTTACATTGGTGGTCAGTGGGAAGAATGTTGCTTGCATTGGTGGTCAGTGGGAAGAATGTTGCTTGCATTGGTGGTCAGTGGGAAGAATGCACCTTATATTGGTGCCAGTGGGAAGAATGTCCCTTACATTGGTGGTCAGTGGGAAGAATGTTCCTTAAATTGGTGGCCAGTGGGAAGAATGTTCCTTACATTGGTGTTTAGTGGGAAGAATTCATCTTACGTTGGAGGTCAGTGGGAAGAATGCTCCTTACATTGGAGGTCAGTGGGAAGAATGTCCCTTACATTGGTGACCAGTGGCCAGTGGTGTATTTAGGTTTTGTGCTGCCCTAGGCCGGACTAAACTTATGCACCCCCTAATTTACCTACGACCCACCCCTTCCTGTCAAGGCCACACCCCTTCCTGTTTCAGACCCACCCTATCATCTGTAAACCACACCCCTTCCTCTTTAGGCCCCACCTCTTCCTCTCTGTATATTAAAAGTGGGTACAAAGTGCCTACTTGTATATTTCGTTGTTTTATATGGGTACGTTGGCTCGTGGGAGCACTCCTGGGGGCCCCCACTAGGCAACGGGGATGCCAATCCACGGGGCCAGCGGCCACAATTGCGGCCGGGCACCCGCGATCGCTCCCCGCTGAGAGAGAACGACGGCCTGCTGTTGTAAATACAGCTGACCGTTGATCTCCCTGAAATGATCACAGAGCGCCTGTGATCCTTCTATATAGGAACACAGGTCTCTATGGTCATTTCACAAGCCCCTCTCCCATACAGTTAGAAAACACCACCTAGGCTCACACTTAACCCTTTGATCACCCCCGGGTTAACTCCTTCCCTGCCAGTGTAATTATTACAGTAACAGGGCATATTTATAGCACTGATTACTGTAGTAATGTCACTGGTCCCCCCCAAAAGTGTCAAAAATGTCAGTTAGGGGTCCGATCTGTCCACCGCAATGTCGCAGTCCCGCTAAAAATCGCAGATTGACGCTATTACTAGTAAAAAAAAAAATTACATAAATCTTTCCCCTAGTTTGTAGACACAATAACTTTTGCACAAACCAATCAATATACACTTATTGGGATTTTTTTTTTTTTTACCAAAAATATGTAGCAGAATACAAATTGGCCTAAAATGATGACAAAATTTGATCTTTACATTTTTATGGGGGAATGTTATATAGCAGAATGTGAAAAACAATATTTTTTTTCCGAATTGTCGCTCTTTTTTTGTTTATAACGCAATAAATAAAAATCACACAGGTGATCAAATACCACCAAAATAAAGTTCTATTTGTTGGAAAGAAAGGACATTCATTTTTTTAGGGTACAGTTTTGCACGAACGTGCAATTGTCCTTTAAAGTAATGCAGTCCTGAATCGCAAAAAATTGCCTGGTCATTAAGGGGGAAAATCTTCCAGGGCTGCAGGCATAGTGCAGGGGCTGCAGACATGGTACAGGAGATGCTGGGGTTGCTGGCATGGTGCAGGGGCTGCGGACATGGTACAGGAGATGCAGGGGTTGCTGGCATGGTGCAGGGGCTGCCGACATGGTACAGGAGATGCAGGGGTTGCGGGCATAGTGCCGGGGCTGCAGACATGGTACAGGAGATGCAGGGGTTGCGGGCATAGTGCAGGGGCTGCGGACATGGTACAGGAGATGTAGGGGTTGCGGGCATAGTGCAGGGGCTGCAGACATGGTACAGGAGATGCAGGGGTTGCGGGCATAGTGCAGGGGCTGCAGACATGGTACAGGAGATGCAGGGGTTGCAGGCATGATGCAGGGGTTGCGGGCATAGTGCAGGGGCTGCAGACATGGTACAGGAGATGCAGGGGTTGCGGGCATAGTGCAGGGGCTGCGGACATGGTACAGGAGATGCAGGCATGGTGCAGGGGCTGCGGACATGGTACAGGAGATGCAGTTGTTGCGGGCATAGTGCAGGGGCTGCGGACATGGTACAGGAAATGCAGTTGTTGCGGGCATAGTGCAGGGGCTGCAGACATGGTACAGGAGATGCAGGCATAGTGCAGGGGCTGCGGACATGGTACAGGAGATGCAGTAGTTGCACGCATAGTGCAGGGGCTGCAGACATGGAGATGCGGTGCTGTGGGCATGGTACAGGAGATGAAGGGCTGTGGGCAGCATGGTACAGGAGATGCAGGGCTGTGGGCAGCATGGTACAGGAGATGCAGGGCTGTGGGCATTGGGCAGCATGGTAAAGGAGATGCAGGGCTGTGGGCAGCATGGTACAGGAGATGCAGGGCTGTGGCCTGTGGGCAGCATGGTACAGGAGATGCAGGGCTGTGGGCATTGGGCAGCATGGTACAGGAGATGCAGGGCTGTGGGCATTGGGCAGCATGGTACAGGAGATGCAGGGCTGTGGGCACTGGGCAGTGTAATACAGGAGGTGCAAGGCTGTGGGCACTGGGCAGCGTAATACAGGAGGTGCAAGGCTGTGGGCACTGGGCAGCGTAATACAGGAGGTGCAAGGCTGTGGGCACTGGGCAGCGTAATACAGGAGGTGCAAGGCTGTGGGCACTGGGCAGCGTAATACAGGAGGTGCAAGGCTGTGGGCACTGAGCAGCGTAATACAGGAGGTGGCTGTGGGCACTGAGCAGCATAATACAGAAGATGCAGGGCTCTGATCAGCATAGTACAGCCGATGTAGGTGCTGCGGGCATGGTACAGGGAAATCTCCTGTACCATGCCCGCAGCACCGGCATCTGCTGCGGAGGAGTCCGAGTCTCACTTACCTTGGGGCGCCTTCCATTTGAAAATGGCGCAGCCCGGCGCCATTACGTCACCGCGCACGCGCCGCCTGCCCGAGAATAGCCGAAGAGGTTCGGGTTTTCCCGAGCGGCACCGGCACATGCGCAGTGCGCATGTCGGGCCGGCCGCGGCCATTTTTTTTTCCTTTCATGTTTTCGTAGTGGTACGGGGGTTTTTTCATGCAGGGGGGCGGCTTTTTTGCCGCCCCCCCACAAAGTGCCGCCCTAGGCCTAGGCCTTGTCGGCCTAGGCCTAAATACAGCAGTGCCAGTGGCACCCTGAGGCTCGCCATACACCCTACAATCTGTACAACCTCATTTAGATCTACTGCTAAGTATGTAGTGCAAGGGTCTCTTTGTTTGGATAAATATTGATTGGATGGATGAGGTAGGTCCTCATATTGTATAGTTTTGGTAAATCTAAAATTAATTGTAAGGACAATATACATTCAGATTGTAACCTGTATGGTGAGCCTGATAGACAGAATGGAGTCAGGCTGCTGACTCTGCCAAGTGCCATTGGCCCCAGAATTATGGAGGTACCATCAGATAGAAGGTCACTCAGACACAGGAACCCCTAGCAAACTCTGCAGGAACCCTGGTTGAGAATGGTTGCTTTAAAATGTCAGGTATGGGTGGATGTTGGGAACCACACAACAGCAAAGCTTCTAGTATACATAATATGGGGAGAAAGGCAGAACTTACACATTTTGGGTGGAGGAGGAAGCTGCGAAGAAGAGAAAAGATAAAATGTTATAGAATACGAGAAGATGTTATATCCTGTATGTAGAATACAGACCCTGCCCCCATATATCTACAACCTCTTTGACCATCTACCTGTCTGTATATTGAAGTGGATGACATGGAATATGAGAAGTTGTTGTTATATCCTGTATATACTGTACTATATAGCCGGGGTTTCCAAACTTTCTAAGAAAAGGGCCAGTTTACTGTCCATCAGACTTTAGGGGGGCCAAACTGTGTCCAGTGGGAGTAAACCATGCCTGATCTTTGGTATTAGGGGAGAAATAATTGGTGCCGTTGGGAGGAATAGTGCTCCATTTTTGTTGTCAGTGGAAGGATTTATGCCCCATCGTTGGTGTCAGTGGAAGGAATAGTGCACCACTGACACCAACTTTGGAACTTTTGTTTTAAATACTCCTGACCCCCTGACATGCCACATTTGGCATGTCATTTTTTTTTGGAGGGCTGGTACCTAATTTTGACAGGTACAGCTCCCACTTCCGCTCGGACCTCATAGGCGGCTCAAGCAGAAGTTCTCCACTCCCCCTTCCTCCCTGCAGTCTTCTGCAACACGTCACAGGTCCCAGAAGATTGCCTGGCCATTCACGACGTGCAGCACGACTCGTGCATGTGCAGTGCGCACCCGGCTGTGAAGCCGCAAGTTGTCACTGCCGGGTGCTCACACTAGAGATGCCAGCACCGCTGAGAGGAGGGGAAGAGAACCGAGGCTCCCGCTGGCCGCATCGCTAGACCGTGGGACAAGTGAGTGTGTTCTTTTTTAAAAGTTAGCAGCTACACTTTTTTTTAACCACTTGCCAACCGCCGCAAGTACATATACTGCGGCGGTCAGCCCCTCCTGGGCAAAGTGACGTTTCGGTACATCACTCGCCCACGAGCCAATAGGGGGCGAGCGCGCACCGCCGGAGGCACGCTCCCGCCCCCGCTCGTTCACTGCCATCACCGCGCGAGTGACCGGCGGCTCCGATGTCCGCCGGTCACTCATGATCTCCCGCTGGAGAGAGAGAAAGGCAGGCGGCTGATGTAAACAAAGCCGCCTGTCATTCTCCCTGATGTAACAGCAGAGATCATACGATCCTGCTATGTAGGATCGTATGTCTCTGTGGTTCCATCACAAGCCACACCCCTTTACAGTTAGAATCACGCCCCTAGGGACACACTTAACCCCTGGATCTCTAATAAAGTTAACCCCTTCCCTGCCAGTGTCATTTTTACAGTAACAGTGCATATATATAGCACTGATTACTGTAGTAATGTCACTGGTAACCCCAAAAGTGCCAAAAATGTCAGTCAAGGGTCCGATCTGTCCACCCCAATGTCGCAGTCCCGGAAAAAAAAAAAAATCGCAGATTGCCGCCATTACTAGTTAAAAAAAAAAAAACAATAAAAATTACATAAATCATTCCCGTAGTTAGTAAGCGCAATAACTTTTGCGCAAACCAATCAAAATACGCTTATTGTGATTTTTTTTCACCAAAAATATGTAGCAGAAAACAAATTGGCCTAAAATGTTAAAAAATTTAGATTTTTACATTTTTTTGGGGGGAATTTCATATAAAAAAATGTGAAAAATATTGTTATTTTTTCAAAATTGTCGCTCTTTTTTTGTTTATAGCGCAAAAAGTAAAAATCGCACAGGTGATCAAATACCACCAAAAGAAAGCTCTGTTTGTAGGAAAAAAAGGACGTCCATTTCATTTGGGTACAGCGTCGCACGACTGTGCAATTGTCCGTTAAAGTCACGCAGTGCCGAATCGCAAAATAGGCCCTGGTCTTTGAGCAGCCAAATCCTCCCGGCCTTAAGTGGTTAACAAACACAAAAAAGAGTGAAACTCCGCTTTAATGGCCAGGTAAAGGCAAGCAAAGGGCCACTATTTGGAGACCACTGCTATATAGAGTACAAACCCCCCCACACATCTAAAATGACACCTCTATAACCATCTACCTGTCTATACATTGAAGACATGGAACATAAGAAGCTGTTATATACCATATAGCAGGGATCTCCAAACTACGACCCTCCAGCTGTTGTGTAACTACACCTCCCATGAGGCTTTGAAAAACTCTGACATTCACAGACATGACTAGGCATGATGGGAATCATAGTTCCTAAACAACTGGAGGGCCATAGTTTGGAGACCCCTGATATATAGAATACAGACCCCAATATATCTACATTGACCTCACTGTGACCATCTACCTGCCTATGTACAGAAGACATAGAACATGAGTAACTGGTATATCATGTATATATTATTAGTGATTATTATTATTATTAGTGATCAATCAATATCGTTTTTTTATTGCCGATACCGATATTTTGGTCATCGCGTATTGGTCGATATTGGGCGATATTTTTGTACATTTAAAAAAATTTTTTTTTCTTTTTTTTTTCTTGACAGGTACTCTTGTGGAGGGATCTGGGGATCTAAAAGACCCCAAAGCCCTCCTCTGCACTTAAAAGCATTCAAAACGCCAAGTTTGGCTGTTTTGAATGCTGTCAGTTTTGTAAATTTGGCGGCGAGTACCCAGAAGTGATGTCATGACATCACTTCTGGGTTTTTGCATGGAGACCCGATCAGAGCTGAATGCGGCTTTGATCGGGTCTTCGGTGGCCGTGCAGGCTGGTTGCCTGGGTCTCCTGGTGGGACGGGAGACCCGGGCGAGCCACGGAAGGTGGCGGGATGGGGGGGACGTCCCCTCCTGTTCCTTGTAATGACAGCTGAGTGGCTTCTCAGTCGCATCGGTTGTCATTACAAGACAGCCGACAGTTGGCTATGGGCGCCAGTATCAGGGTGATGCCTCTAGCTGCAGGCATCACTCTGGTATAAGCACTTTTCCGAAATATCGGCAATATCGGTAACCTCCGGGGCCAATTCGGATATATCGGGGAAAGTGCACATCGGCCCTCGATATATCGGCTTTGCTGATAATCGGTCGATCCCTATATTATATAAACTACAATCATCCCCCCATATATCTACAATGACCCCACTGTGATCAGGTATGGAACATTAAAGTTAATATACCTTTCATCTACTATATAGTATACAGACCCCCCCCCCCCCCATATATTTACAATGGCCCCACTATGACCATCAGAAGACATAGAACAAGCGGCCAGTGTCTGCAGAGGGACATTGGGGTTGATTTACTAAAGACATATAGAAAGTACAGTTGATCCAAGGCTTAGTAAATGATGTAAAGCTTCACTTTGCAAAGAATATCGATTAACATGCAAGGAAAATAAAAAAATCTGGATTTTTCCTTGCACATGATTGGATGATGGAGGTCAGCAGAGCTTCTGCTCATTTACTAAGGTCTGGAGGAACTTCACGCTGCAAAGTTTATTTGCCTTTAGTAAGTCAACCCCATAGTTTGTATACTATAGTGAAAGCTGTTTGCCTGCCATTTCTTTCCTCCACTGATGTGATTGGGCAGATACAAATTCCGACCATTCTATGATAAGGTTGTCTTGAGGAGACTCCAGTGAATGGTAGTACTTACCTTGTTTGGTGTACATATAATATACAGCTGCTGACAAGACCGCCAGAAGGAGGACACCGCCAGCCACTCCGCCAGCCACTATGCCAATGTTGTTCCCGGACTGGTCATTTACAATTGCAGATTGTGCAGCTGTTAAAGTTAGTAAAAAGCAAATGGATTCATTTATTTTTTATAAAAAAAAAAAAGGCAAAATCTATGACGTTAATTAAGAAGAAAATTTAATTTTGTTAGTCTGTACTCTGTAGATACGAAGAGCAAAAAACAAAACAAATCTAACAGACAGAGAAACACACAAATCTCACTTCATTCTGCTGCTTTTTTCACATTTCTGATTCCATTCCCTTCAGGATCTGTTATTGATATCTGCTCTCCCCTCCACTGACATGCTTTGTTCATATCAATAACCAGTTTATAATGTCTGATATGTGATTTTCCATATTAAAGCAAAATTATAACTTACTAAGATGGATTTATTTTCTTATGATCCTGAGCTCCATCTAGTGGCCATTATCCAGTATTTTCCAAATTCACTCTATGTTCACCATGAATGAACCTACCTGGGACGGTGTTCACCATCACTGAGAGTGAGGACAGATACTTGGGGGACACTGAGAGAATGGTTTGGATGGCTTCAGATGGGAGAGTGATATTTGTCAACGGTGTCTCTCAAGAAATGTGGACATTTGATCCCCCCTTGCACTGTGAGACCTGTGGCCTGTTGCCACGGAGTCTGTGACACCTAGATGTGTATTCCATGTGTTTCAATTTAGTAGACGGACAGACTGTCATTGGCAGTCTTGTCCTATTGTAAAATGAAAAAGGTGCGCTGATCTGTGAAAAAGCTGCTACCAGAAAAATAAGTAAATATAATGTGAAGGTATATATGGTGCGCTAAATCCAAATAAATATAAAGGTGATATTCAAATAAAGTGAATCTGGTGCAAAAATCATAAAGTCCAACAGTCCAAAATGAAAATATTTCAGTCTGTGATAATATGATGCAAAATCAAGGTGTAGAAAAATCAAATGATATCAAATTGATAGTTGTGAGATCCCTCCACCTGGTGGATTTCCTCCTTACCCGGCGGACGAGAGGTAATCTATATATATATTATATTTATTTGGATTTAGTCTTGTCCTATTGTCTATCTATTGAGTTAGGGTGTGGATTGCGTTAAGCCTGCCTGTCCCATTGTCAAATTTTAATGACCTCACAGATCTGTTCTGTCCAGATGGCTAGATAATTAGTTCAGGTTAATTCTGTTTCAGTATACAATTTCATCTGCATAGGATAATGTAATCAGGCAACCCCTGACCTATGTGTTGTAATTTGATCAGGAGGGGGATGTGCTCATGTGTGTATAAATTGAGTGTGAAACTGTTGAATAAAGGAGAAGGTTCCAAAACTTGTACGAGCTAAGTTGTTGGCTAGCTTTGTATGAGGGCGGCTGGGAAAATCTGGGATATATGTTCATGACTGCAAGGAAGCCGTATACTGATGGAAGACCACAAGTACAGTGTGGGTCGGCGGTTTCGTTACATTGGTGGCAGTGGTGGGAATAAATCTTCATAGTTCTTGAGAGATATTGTTGATAAATATTACTCTCCCACTTGAAGTTATCCAAACTATTTTCTCAGTGTCCCTTAAGTATCTGTCTTTCACTCCCAGTGACGGTGAATACGTCACACTACCTTTACTACTGTCCACAATATTTAAGGAACATTCGACCAGAAGAGAAAATAGCTTAAAACAGTTTAGTCTGCCCCATTTTCCAACAGCTGGTTAGTTCACAGAGAACAGATATACAGTACACGTCATTTCACTGGAAAAATAGCTATGCACATTTTTTTCATACATTTATTGCCAAGCGTTGTTGAGGAAGGTAGAAGTGCTCACTAAAAACTTGTATCAAAGCAAAATCAGTGTGTGGGGTCGGTGGTTGTTGGACAAAACCACTAAACAAGAAAATTGAAAAGTGACCAAAAGAAAATGATTGTTAATCATGGGAACAGAGCAGACATAGACCAACAACCACCACTACTGATACTAGATTACATTTTTCTTAATATATAAGAAGAATTGGGACGCCTGCCTTTACACGCACATGAACTTTAATGGCATCCCAGTCTTAGTCTGTAGGGTTCAATATTGAGTTGGCCCACCCTTTGCAGCTATAACAGCTTCAACTCTTCTGGGAAGGTTTAGGAGTGTGTCTATGGGAATGTTTGACCGTTCCTCCAGAAGCGCATTTGTGAGGTCAGGCACTGATATTGGATGAGAAGGCCTGGCTTGAAGTCTCTGCTCCAAATTATCCTAAAGGTGTTATATCGGGTTGAGGTCAGGACTCTGTGCAGGCCAGTCAAGATTTATCACCCCAAATTCACTCATCCGTGTCTTTATGGACCTTGCTTTGTGCACTGGTCCAAATCGTTTGGTGGAGGGTGGATTATGGTGTGGGGTTGTTTTTCAGGGATTGGGCTTGGCCCCTTAGTTCCAGTGAAGGGAACTCTAAGGCGTCAGCATACCAAGACATTTTGGACATTTTCATGGGAACAGTTTGGGGATGACCACTTTCTGTTCCAACATGACTGCGCACCAGTGCACAAAGCAAGGTCCATAAAGCCATGGATGAGCGAGTTTGGGGTGGAGGAACATGACTGGCCTGCACAGAGTCCTGACCTCAGCCAGATAGAACACCTTTGGGATGAATTAGAGTGGAGACTGTGAAGTGCTCTAGAATTCCCTGGTAGAGGGCTGCACTGACTTTGGACTTGATAAAACACAGTGGACCAACACCAGGAGATGACACGGCTCCCCAAATCATCTCTGACTGTGGAAACTGCACATTGGACCTCATGCAACTTGGATTCTGTGCCTCTCCACTCTTTCTCCAGACTCTGGGACCTTTATTTCCAAATGAAACTCAACATTTTCCAGAGTCAGTGATTATGTTGGGAGCCATGTCATATTCTGGTGTTGGTCCACTGTGTTTTATCAAGTCCAAAGTCAGCGCAGCCCTCTAGCAGGGAATTCTAGAGCACTTCATGCTTCCCTCTGCTCACCAGCTTTATGGA
Organism: Pelophylax lessonae; assembly: GCF_965119305.1. Classification (NCBI taxonomy): domain Eukaryota; kingdom Metazoa; phylum Chordata; class Amphibia; order Anura; family Ranidae; genus Pelophylax; species Pelophylax lessonae. Next base: position 19,339,652 of record NC_138775.1, on the reverse strand, counting down.
GATGCTGATTTCATTTTCCAGCAGGACCTGGTACCGCCCACACTGCCAAAACTACCAATACCTGGTCACATGATCATGGTATCCCTGTGCTTAATTGGCAAGCAAATTCGCCTGACCTAAACCCCATAGAGAATCTGTGGGGTATTGCCAAGAGGAAGATGAGAGACACCAGACCCAACAATTCAGATGAGCTGAAGGCTGCTATGAAAGCAACCTGGACTTCCATAACACCTCAGCAGTGCCACAGGCTGATCACCTCCATGCCATGCCGAATTGATGCAGTGATTCATGCAAAAGGAGCCCCGACCAAGTACAGGCATACCCCGCTTTTAAGTACACAATGGGACCAGAGCATGTATGTAAAATGAAAATGTACTTAAAGTGAAGCAATACCTTTTTTCATTTCCTAGGCAAGCTGGCTGGCCACAAATAGGATATGTTGTAGTCCTGGGTCCCCCCACATTGCTCCCCAAGTTTGGTATCCCTGTCACTTATGGTTTGGGAGTAATGCCATGTCAAGCTGACCACGATTTCCCATAGACGCCAATGTTAAAAACTGGGAGTAATGCCATGCCAAGCTGACCAGGCTGTGTCCGTACTCGCGAGTGTACGTAAAGTGAGTGTACTTAAAACGGGGTATGCCTGTACTGAGTGCATACTATACTGTACATGGACATACTGCTGTATTAATAATCCTTTTTTTTTATTGGTCTTATGTAATATAAAAATTTTCTGAGATACTGAATTTTGGGTTGTCACTAGCTGTAAGCCATAATCATAAAAATTAAAAGAAAGAAACGGTTGAAATATATCACTCTGTGTGTAATACATCTACAGTATATAAAATATAGGATTTTCACTTTCTGAATTAAATTACTGAAATAAATTAACTTTCCAATGATATTCTAATTTTATGAGATGCACCTGTGTATATATAATATATATATATATATATATATATATAAAGAGAGAGAGAGAGAGAGAGAGTGGTGAACGAAAGTTTGGGCACCCCAGGTAAAAATTTGTATTAATGTGCATAAAGAAGCCAAGGAAAGATGGAAAAATCTCTAAAATGCATCAAATTACAGATTAGACATTCTTATGTCAACAAAAGTTAGATTTTATTTCCATCATTTACACTTTCAAAATTACAGAAAACAAAAAAATGGCGTCTGCAAAAGTTTGGGCACCCTGCAGAATTTATAGCATGCACTGCCCCCTTTGCAAGGCTGAGACCTGCCAGTGTCATGGATTGTTCTCAATCATCGTCTGGGAAGACCAGGTGATGTCAATCTCAAAGGTTTTAAATGCCCAGACTCATCTGACCTTGCCCCAACAATCAGCACCATGGGATCTTCTAAGCAGTTGTCTAGAAAACTGAAACTGAAAATAGTTGACTCTCACAAAGCTGGAGAAGGCTAAAGGAAGATAGCAAAGCGTTTTCAGATGTCAATATCCTCTGTTCGGAATGTAATTAAGAAATGGCAGTCATCAGGAACACTGGAAGTTAAAGCAAGATCTGGAAGACCAAGAAAAATATCAGACAGAACAGCTCGCAGGATTGTGAGAAAAACAATTCAAAACCCACGTTTGACTACACGATCCCTCCAGAAAGGTCTGGCAGACACTGGAGTTGTGGTACACTATTCCACTATCAAGAGATACTTGTACAAATATGGTCTTCATGGAAGAGTCATCAGAAGAAAACTTCTTCTACATCCTCACCACAAAAATCTGCGTTTGAACTTTGCAAATGAACATATAGACAAGCCTGATGCATTTTGGAAACAAGTTCTGTGGACTGATGAGGTTAAAATTAAACTTTTTGGCCGGAATGAGCAAAGGTACGTTTGGAGAAGAAGGGGCACAGAATTTAATGAAAAGAACCTCTGTCAAACTGTGAAGCATGGGGGTGGATCAATCATGCTTTGGGGTTGTATTGCAGCCAGTGGCACAGGGAACATCTCACGAGTAGAAGGAAAAATGGATTCAATAAAATGTCAGCAAATTTTGGATGGTAACTTGATGCCATCTGTGAAAAAGCTGAAGTTAAAGAGAGGATGGCTTCTACAAATGGATAATGATCCTAAACACACCTCAAAATCCACGGGGGATTACATCAAGAGGCGTAAACCGAAGGTTTTGCCATGGCCTTCACGATCTCCTGACCTCAACATAATTGAAAATCTATGGATAGACCTTAAAAGAGCAGTGCGTGACTGTAGTGGAAATTAATAGGGCTTGGAGCGTGCAAAACCGCTTCAGTGCGCTCCAGATTATTACGCACCAAGCTCCACTAATAGCTTGTACTGAAAAGTACAAATGCGCCGCTCTCCTGTATAACGATTTACCAAGCGCTCGGCGATAAAGAAAGGAACAGACGCGCTGGGTCATTTCAATGCCATCTGCCAGGTCTCTCTCCATTGGATATGTATGTGTGTGCATGTGTGTAAGAGCAAGTGTTTGTGTGTGAGAGGTTATGTGTCTCTTAGCTGCTGTGTGAGCTTGTGTGTGTGTGTGTGTCTATGTGCCTTCTTCTGTGTCCTCTGTGTTCTGTGTCTCAGGGCAGAAAGGGAGTTACAGGGAGTGGCTTCACAACCACCAATAACAGACATGTATACATTCAAAAAGCACAATAGAAACTGTGGAGTACATGCCCATGAATGAACAAGAGCAAACAAAAGGTTCAACTGCCAGAAGGAGCACATGGCTTTTCATTGTTCATTCATGTCAATCCATAAAACATGAGTCCATTACATGTTGGTGGGTCTTCATCAAAAATGATTCATATATAAACCATTTTTGATAGTGACCATTCTATTTGTTCCAGTTGATGAGGCTTTATCTGTATAAGATAATAGCAGCAGCCCCCCCCCCCAGTCACACCGATCGAATGTGACTATAAGGAGCCATCTATTAATCTTGGTAAAATAAGAGTTTTCCATATCACAGACATATCTCAGCAGCGCAGGGCCCTGAACCGCAGACCTAGATCTATGCGATGGACTCTCTTTGCTACAAGTATTGTGCCATCTCATCCATTGGAAGATTTTCACCAACAAATCTTTCCTGCAATGACAGTTAAAGCGATAATCACCGTAAATATCGATTATCGGTAAAACCGACACTGGGAGACATAATGACTATTTAACTAAAGAAATGTCTATCAAAATTTCTACAACAGTGACAGACAGCCCAGAAATCTCAAAGAACTGGAAGACTTTTGTAAGGAAGAATGGGCAAAGATACCTCAAACAAGAATTGAAAGACTCTTGGCTGGCTACAAAAAAACGTTTCCAAGCTGTGATACTTGCCAAAGAGGGCAGTACACGATATTAACTCTGCAGGGTGCCCAAACCTTTGCAGACACCATTTTTTTGTTTTCTGTTATTTTGAAAGTGTAAATGATGGAAATAAAATCTAACTTTTGTTGACATATTATAAGAATGTCTAATCTGTAATTTGATGCCTTTTGGAGATTTTTCCAACTTTCCTTGGCTTCTTTATGCACATTAATACAAATTTTTACCTGGGGTGCCCAAACATTCGATCACCACTGTAATATAATATATATATATATATAAAAAATAATAAATAATGCATGAAAAAGGATTAGCACAAAACAATGGGTAATTTAAAGGAAAAACACAGCAGAACCCTTTTTTTTTTTTACAAAAATGTGAAGAGGAAACAAAAGCTCCACCTGCTGGCTGTATTGGCAAATTTCACAACAGTTACAGCATATCCCAAAGGTGAGCACACCCCTCACATTTTTGTAAATATTTTATTCTATCTTTTCATGTGACAACACTGAAGAAATGACACTTTGCTACAATGTAAAGTAGTGAGTGTACAGCTTGTATAACAGTGTAAATTTGCTGTCCCCTCAAAATAACTCAACACATAGCCATTAATGTCTAAACCGCTGGCAACAAAAGTGAGTACACCCCTAAGTGAAAATGTCCAAATTTGGGCAAAAGTGTCAATAGTTCTCTTTCACTCCTCCATGACGATATCACAGAGCTGGTGGAAGTTAGAGACCTTGCGCTCCTCCACCTGCAGTTTGAGGATGCCCCACAAATAGGGTTTAGGTCTGGAGACATGCTTGGGCAGTCCATCACCTTTATCTTCAGGTCTTTAGCAAAGCAGTGGTCATCTTGGAAGTGTGTTTGGGGTCATTATCATGATGGAATACTGCCCTGTGGCCCAGTCTCTAAAGGGAGGGGATCATGCTCTGCTTCAGTATGTCACAGTAGAAGTTGGCATTCATGGTCCCCTAAATGAACTGTAGCTCCCCAGTGCCGGCAGCACTCATGCAGCCCCAGACCATGACACTCCCACCATCATGCTTTACTGTAGGCAAGACACACTTGTCTTTATACTCCTCACCTGGTAGCCTCCACACACGCTTGACACCATCTGAACCAAATAAGTTTATCTTGGTCTCATCAGACCACAGGACACGGTTCCAGTAATCCATGTCCATAGTCTGCTTGTCTTCAGCAAGCTGTTTGTGGGCTTTCTTGTGCATCATCTTTAGAAGAGGTTTCCTTGTGGGACGACAGCCATGCAGACCAATTTGATGCAGTGTGCAGCGCATGGTCTGAGCACTGACAGGCTGATCCCCCCACCCCTTCAACCTCTGCAGCAATGCTGGCAGCACTCATACGTCTATATCCCAAAGACAACCTCTGGATATGACGCTGAGCACATGCACTCACCTTCTTTGCTCGACCATGGTGAGGCCTGTTCTGAGTGGAACCTGTCCTGTTAAACCACAGTATGGTCTTGGCCACCGTGCTGCAGCTCAGTTTCAGGGTCTTGGAAATCTTCTTAAAGCCTACCAGTGATGGGGAACCTTGGCACTCCAGATGTTTTGGAACTACATTTCCCAAGATGCTGAGCTACAATGCAGAGTGCATGAGCATTATGGAAAATATAGTTCAAAAACATCTGGGGTGTCAAGGTTCGCCATCACTAGCCTAGGCCATCTTTATGTAGAGCAACAAAAAATTCTTTTTTTCAGATCCTCAGAGAGTTCTTTGCCACGAGGTGCCATGTTGAACTTCCAGTGACCAGTATGAGAGAGTGGGAGCGATAACACCAAATTTAACACACCTGCTCTCCATTCACACCTGAGACCTTGTAACACTAACAAGTCACATGACACCAGGGAGGGAAAATGGCTAATTGGGCCCAAATTGGACATTTTCAGTTAGGGGTGTACTCACTTTTGTTGCCAGCAGTTTAGACATTAATGGCTGTGTGTTGAGTTATTTTGAGGGAACAGCAAATTTACACTGTTATACAAGCTGTACACTTACTACTTTACATTGTAGCAAAGTGTAATTTCTTTAGTGTTTTCACATGAAAAGGTACAGTGTATTGCAAAAGTATTCGGCCCCCTTGAACTTTTCGAACTTTTGCCACATTTCAGGCTTCAAACATAAAGCTATAAAACTGTATTTTTTTTTTTGAAGAATCAACAACAAGTGGGACACAATCATGAAGTGGAACGAAATTTATTGGATATTTCAAACTTTGTTATAAAAAAAAAAATATATATATATATATATATATATATATATATAAAATATATATATATATATATATATATATATATATATATATATATATAAAATAAAAAACTGAGAAATTGGGCGTGCAAAATTATTCAGCCCCTTTACTTTCAGTGCAGCAAACTCTCTCCAGAAGTTCAGTGAGGATCTCTGAATGATCCAATGTTGACCTAAATGACTAATGATGATAAATAGAATCCACCTGTGTGTAAACAAGTCTCCGTATAAATGCACCTGCACTGTGATAGTCTCAGAGGTCCGTTTAAAGCGCAGAGAGCATCATGAAGAACAAGGAACACACCAGGCAGGTCCGAGATACTGTTGTGGAGAAGTTTAAAGCCGGATTTGGATACAAAAAGATTTCCCAAGCTTTAAAAATCCCAAGAAGCACTGTGCAAGCGATAATATTGAAATGGAAGGAGTATCAGACCACTGCAATCTACGAAGACCTGGCCGTCCCTCTAAACTTTCAGCTCATACAAGGAGAAGACTGATCAGAGATGCAGCCAAGAGGCCCATGATCACTCTGGATGAACTGCAGAGATCTACAGCTGAGGTGGGAGACTCTGTCCATAGGACAACAATCAGTCGTATACTGCACAAATCTGGCCTTTATGGAAGAGTGGCAAGAAGAAAGCCATTTCTTAAAGATATCCATAAAAAGTGTTGTTTAAAGTTTGCCACAAGCCACCTGGGAGACACCAAACATGTGGAAGAAGGTGCTCTGGTCAGATGAAACCAAAATCCAACTTTTTGGCAACAATGCAAAACGTTATGTTTGGCGTAAAAGCAACACAGCTCATCACCCTGAACACACCATCCCCACTGTCAAACATGGTGGTGGCAGCATCATGGTTTGGGCCTGCTTTTCTTCAGCAGGGACAGGGAAGATGGTTAAAATTGATGGGAAGATGGATGGAGCCAAATACAGGACCATTCTGGGAGAAAACCTGATGGAGTCTGCAAAAGACCTGAGACTGGGACGGAGATTTGTCTTCCAACAAGATAATGATCCAAAACATAAAGCAAAATCTACAATGGAATGGTTCACAAATAAACATATCCAGGTGTTAGAATGGCCAAGTCAAAGTCCAGACCTGAATCCAATCGAGAATCTGTGGAAAGAACTGAAAACTGCTGTTCACAAACGCTCTCCATCCAACCTCACTGAGCTTGAGCTGTTTTGCAAGGAGGAATGGGCAAAAATTTCAGTCTCTCTATGTGTAAAACTGATAGAGACATACCCCAAGCGACTTACAGCTGTAATCGCAGCAAAAGGTGGCGCTACAAAGTATTAACTTAAGGGGGCTGAATAATTCTGCACGCCCAATTTTTCAGTTTTTTATTTGTTAAAAAAGTTTGAAATATCCAATATATTTCGTTCCACTTCATGATTGTGTCCCACTTGTTGTTGATTCTTCACAAAAAATTACAGTTTTATATCTTTATGTTTGAAGCCTGAAATGTGGCAAAAGTTTGAAAAGTTCAAGGGGGCCGAATACTTTCGCAATGCAATGTATAATAAAATATTTACAAAAATGTTTGGGGTGTACTCACTTTTGTGAAATACTGTATATGCAAAATATCTGATTCACGCTACTAAAAATATTTCTTTAATGTATAAGTTCTGAATATAATAAGTAAAAAAATAAAAATGTACAAAATCACAATGCATTCCCATGATTTTGAAGTGTTTTTACCATGAGTCCTTCAGTGTATTTCTAAAATGTGTTAAAATATTATTACTTTCATTTCCTTCTCTCCACAAAGCATGTCACCTAAACATTTGCATTTTATATTGTTTTCAAAGATTGTGTGAGATGTTTCCTGCATTGTTCCCTAGATGAGAAATAAGAAACAGCAAAAAGGAAACATTGTAAAACAAAACTTCACACAGGAAACAAACAAGAATAAAAACCTTGAAACGATCTACATCTCCTCAGATTATAAATAACTCCAACCTCACACCTATTAAATGTAAACTGTAACGATCAGGACCCTTATACCTCCTGTCCTCTATTAGATGTAATGATCAGGACCCTCATACCTCCTGTCCTCTATTAGATGTAATGATCAGGACCCTCATACCTCCTGTCCTCTATTAGATGTAATGATCAGGATCCTCATACCTCCTGTTCTCTATTAGATGTAAGATGTAATGATCAGGATCCTCATACCTCCTGTCCTCTATTATGTAATGATCAGGACCCTCATACCTCCTGTCCTCTATTATATGTAATGATCAGGACCCTCATACCTCCTGTCCTCTATTATATGTAATGATCAGGACCCTCATACCTCCTGTCCTCTAAGATGTAATGATCAGGACCCTCATACCTCCTGTCCTCTATTAGATATAATGATCAGGACCCTCATACCCCCTGTCCTCTATTAGATGTAATGATCAGGATCCTCATACCTCCTGTCCTCTATTAGATGTAATGATCAGGACCCTCATACCTCCTGTCCTCTATAAGATGTATCGATCAGGACCCTCATACCTCCTGTCCTCTATTAGATGTAATGATCAGGACCCTCATATCTCCTGTCCTCTATTGGATGAAACGATCAGGACCCTCATATCTCCTGTCCTCTATTAGATGTAATGATCAGGACCCTCATACCTCCTGTCCTCTATTAGATGTAATGATCAGGACCCTCATACCTCCTGTCCTCTATTAGATGTAATGATCAGGACCCTCATACCTCCTGTCCTCTATTAGATGTAATGATCAGGACCCTCATACCTCCTGTCCCCTATTAAATGTAATGACCAGGACCCTCATACCTCCTGTCCCCTATTAAATGTAATGACCAGGACCCTCATACCTCCTATCCTCTATAAATATCCAGGGCTGACTTTTCCCCTCACCAGTTGTCATATATTGGGAGCGCTGAAGGACTGTTTGGGGTCAGTGTACAGTTGGATGGAAGAAAGTTATTCTGTTATATCTATGTGAATAAGGTGCGCTTCCTCAATTATAATATATGGTGATTACTCCTCATACAATAAAGTGCCAGTGCAAACAACAAAGTCAATGAATAACAAATCACAATTTCATTTAATCAGTAAATACAAATTTCATTACGAATAACTGTGCTGAATCAATAAAGTGCTCATGCTATCAAATGTTAATCATGAGCAATAAAGGTAAGCAAAGGTAATAAACAGGTAAGTGCTTTCCACATCTTCTCCACCACAGAATAGGTACTTGCATAGCGAATACAGAGATTTACAATAAGGGAGCCATGCTTCCAGAAGTCGGTGGGTTTCACAGGCTCAACGCGTTTCGCTAACAAAGAGCATCGTCCGGGGGTTGGAGTACTTTCTCTGTACTTGTTGCATAAGTACTTTTTCTGCTGCTGAATAAAGCAATCCACCTTGGTGATTTTACATTGTGTCAGCTCCTTTTATTGTGTTTGAGGATAATTTGAGCTCAACGTGTGGTGCGCTATTGGTCCTTGGTGTAAGAAGGCCAGATTTTTAGATTCTTTTACTGGCTGAAGCAGGCAGTCTCCCTGGGGGTACATCTACAACAGCACATTTTGATCTTGTATATCTAAGAGATCAATTATATTTGGTAAGAGGCTGTGTGATGTGTGGTGGAGGAGACACATGGAAAGCACTTACCTGTTACTTTTTCTTTGCACCTATTGGAAAATACACTGCCTAAAAAAATTAAAGGAACACTTTGAAAACACATTAGATCTCAATGGGGAAAAATCTCATGCTGGATATCTATACTGATATGGACTGGGTAATGTGTTAGGATCTATACTGGTATGGAATGGGTAATGTGTTAGGATCTATACTGATATGGAATGGGTAATGTGTTAGGGTCTATACTGGTATGGACTGGGTAATGTGTTAGGGTCTATACTGGTATGGATTGGGTAATGTGTTAGGATCTATACTGATATGGACTGGGTAATGTGTTAGGATCTATACTGGTATGGACTGGGTAATGTGATAGGATCTATACTGGTATGGATTGGGTAATGTGTTAGGATCTATACTGGTATGGATTGGGTAATGTGTTAGGATCTATACTGGTATGGATTGGGTAATGTGTTAGGATCTATACTGGTATGGATTGGGTAATGTGTTAGGATCTATACTGATATGGACTGGGTAATGTGTTAGGATCTGTACTGGTATGGACTGGGTAATGTGTTAGGATCTATACTGGTATGGACTGGGTAATGTGTTAGGATCTATACTGCTATGGACTGGGTAATTTGTTAGGATCTATACTGGTATGGACTGGGCAATGTTTTAGGATCTATACTGGTATGGACTGGGTAATGTGTTAGGATCTATACTGGTATGGACTGGGTAATGTGTTAGGATCTATACTGGTATGGACTGGGTAATGTGTTAGGATCTATACTGGTATGGACTGAGTAATGTGTTAGGATCTATACTGATATGGACTGGGTAATGTGTTAGGATCTATACTGGTATGGACTGGGTAATGTGTTAGGATCTATACTGGTATGGACTGGGTAATGTGTTAGGAATAAAAAGGATGCCACATTGTTTAATGGAAATGAAAATGATCACCCTGCAGAGGGCTGAATTCAAAGCCCCCCCCCCCCCGAAAATCAATGTGATAAAATGATGCAGCAGGCGAGTCCATTTTGTTGAAATTTCTTTGCAGCAACTCAAAATGGTCCTCGGCAGTTTGTATTGTCCCCACGTGCTTGTATACATGCCTAACAACGTCGGGGCATGCTCCTAATGAGACGACAGATGGTGTTTTGGGGTATTTCCTCCCAGATCTGGACTAGGCCATCACTGAGCTCCTGAACAGACTGAGGTGCAACCTGGTGTTGTCGGATGGACCAAAACATAATGTCCCATGGGTGTTCTATTGGATTTAGGTCAGGCGAGCGTGGGGGCCATTCAATGATATCAATTCCTTCATCCTCCAGGAACTGGCTGCATACTCTCGCCACATGAGTCAAGGCATTGTCCTGCATCAGGAGGAACCCAGGACCCACTGCACCAGCATAGAGTCTGACAATGGGTCCAAGGATTTTATCCCGATACCTAATGGTAGTCAGGATGTCATTGTCTAGCCCAGGGGAGGACTGGGCCAGGGGGCAGGGGGGCATTTCCCCCCCAAAGGCTGCTCTGATGTCCTGTAAAAAGGCTGCACCGCTTCTGCCACAGACATGCTTAAAGGATTCCTGGTGAAGAAAAGTAAAAAGTCCCCACCGCTGACCTACTGTGTCTCAGCAGAGGCCGGTTCCATGCACCACTGGAGACTCTCCTCCCCTGGCCTGCCCCAACTGAGCTGTCCCAGCTCCCCCAACTGCCCCTTGATGGCCAGGTTGGGAACCCGGATTAAGCCTGCGAGTAGAGAGTACATGGAGCGGAGCTTCAGCCTTGAATGGGGGTCAGGAGGTGGCCGAGAAGAAGGAGAGTGGGGGGAGGTCCTAGTCATTGCACCATGGGCCTCTGGTTTGTACTTGCCCCCTGGGCTGAAAGTTGCCAGTCTGCCCCTGGTCTAGCCTATAGAGGTCTGTGCGTCCCTCCATGGATATGCCTCCTCAGACCATCACTGGCCCACCACCAAACCGGTCATGCTGAACGATGTTACAGGCAGCATAACATTCTCCACGGCTTCTCCAGACCCTTTCCTGTCTGTCACATGTGCTCAGGGTTAACCTGCTCTCATCTGTGAAAAGCATAGGGTGCCGGTGGCAGACCTCCCAATTCTGGTGATCAATGGCAAATGCTAATCGAGCTCCAGGGTGCTGGGCAGTGAGCACAGGGCCCACTAGAGGACATCAAGCCCTCAGGCCACCCTCATGAAGTCTGTTTCTGATTGGTCAGAAAGGTTCACACCAGTGGCCTGCTTGAGGTTCTTTTGTAGGGCTCTGGCAGTGCTCACCCTGTTCCTCCTTGCAGAAAGGAGCAGATACCGGTCCTGTTGATGGGTTAAGGACCTTCTACTGCCCTGTCCAGCTCTCCCAGAGTGACTGTCTCCTGGAATCTCCTCCATGCTCTTGAAACGATACTGGGAGACAAAACAAACCTTATTGCAAAGAGACATATTGATGTGCCATCCTGGAGGAGTTGGACTGCCTGTGCAACCTCTATAGGGTCCAGGTATGGCCTCGTGCTACCAGTAGTGACACTGACCCTAGCCAAATGCAAAACCAGTGAAAAACAGTCAGAAAAGATGAGTAGAGAAAAAATAGTGGCCTCTACCTGTATGTAGCACTGACCCCTAGAGGACCGCTGGATATAACACTTTCTGGATTCCCCTGGGTTACCCTTAGCAACTGACAGAAGATAAAATAATGCAACTGTGAGATAACCTTCCAGAAGATATCAGATAAGAAATATACTGTATCTTTTGAAGCAGGGGCGTAACTATAGGGGTCGCAGGGATAGGAACTGCGACCCGGTGCCATATTACAGAGGGTCCCTGTGGCTCCCTTGTCAGATTTGTCTGCTCCTGGATAGGAGGAGTGGCGTGATGGTGCTGCTTATAGAAGAACCGGACCCCTCAATTATCATCCTATCACCTGCAGCCGCTGAATGCCTGCGGGAAGGAGAGGAGGAGAAGCAGGTTTTCAGTGGCTGCAGGAGGCAGGAGGATAATGGAGGGGTTCAGGTCTTCTATAAGCTGCTCCGCCGCGCCGCGCCACCCCTCCTATCCAGCCTGGTCCCTGGATTATCAGTCTGCTTCTCAGCTCTGCCCCTCGACTCCAGCTCCTGCAACTACAGGCTGCTTCTGCCAGGTAAGTCTTGGTTCCAGGCCAAGCGTACAAATGCATTCTCTGCCCCCCATTCTGTCACAGTGCCCCCCACCTGTCATACTGTGCCCCCCTGCTGTCATACTGTCCCCCTGCTGTCATACTGCCCCCCCACTGTCACACTGCCACCACTGTCATACTGCCCCCCACTGTCATATTGCCCCTCTGCTATCAGACTGCCTGCCCACTGTCACACTGCACTCCCTGCTGTCATACTGCCTCTGCTGCATACTGCCCCCCCTGCTGTCATATTGCCCCCCCATTGTCACACTGCCTTCCCTGCTATCATACTGCCCCCCTGCTGTCATACTGCCCCCCTGCTGTCACACTGCCCCCTGATGTAATATTGCCCCCCCTGCTGTCATACTACCCCCCTTGCTGCCATACTGCCCTTCTCCTATCTCACTGCCCCCCTCCTGTCACACTGCCCCCTGACACACAGTCCCCTGCTCCTGTCACACTGCCCCCCTGCTGTCATACTGCCCCCTGCTATCATACTGCCCCCTCCTGCAGTCACGATGCCCCCCCTGCTTTCATACTGCCCCTCGCTGTCACACTGCCCCCCTCTGCTGTCATACTGCCCCCTGCCATCATACTGCCCCTCCGCTGTCATACTGCCCCACTGCTGTCATATTGCCCCCCACTGTCACACTACGCTCCTGCTGTCATACTGCCCCCTCTGCTGTCAGACTGCCCCCCAACTGTGACAATGCACTCTCTGCAGTCATACCGTCCCCACCATCACACTGCCCCCCCTGCTGTCATACTGGCCCACCCCATTGTCACACTGCCCTCCCTGCTATCATACTGCCCCCTTGCTCTCATACTGCCCCCCTGGTGTCATACTCCCCTCTTGCTGCCATACTGCCCCCCTCCTGTCACACTGCCCCCTCCTCCTGTCACACTGCCCCATCACACAGCACCCTCCTCCTGTCACACTGCCTCCTGACACACTGCCCCCCTCCTGTCACACTGACCAACCCTGTCATACTACCCCCCATCTGTCACACTTCCCCCCCTTGTGTCACACTGCCTCCCCCTCCTGTCACACTGCCCCCCCCTCCTGTCATACTGCCCCACTCCTGTCACACTACCCCTTTTTCTGTCACACGGCCTCCCTTCCTGTCACACTATCCACTGCAACACCGCCTCCTCCTCCTGTCACACTGCCCCCCTCCTGTATTACTGCCCCCTACTGTCATACTGCCCCCCTCCCTGTCACACTGCCCCCCTCCCTGTCACATGGCCCCCTCCTGTCACTCTTCCCCCCCTCCTGTCATACTGCCCCCCTTCTGTCACAGGACCCCCCCTCCTGTCACACAGCCCTCCTCCTGTCGGGGGGTGAGTTACCCTTCATGGTTTCTTGCACCGGGGTCCTGAAGCTTCTACTTACGCCTCTGTTCTGAAGGGTCATCTCACTGCCTCTGTTGATCAGATATTGATAATTACACAACCAGGACAGTAAATACAGATCTCACCTGTCACATTGAGGAACGTTCCATTTCCATCTCCGGATATTTGTTGTCCCATCTGAAATGTAACTTCACAGTAATACATCCCGGAGTCTGACAACTCCACAGGGTGCAGGGTGATGGCGGCTGATGTTTCATTGATGAACTTATCGATGTTCACTCTGGAGAGTCTTCCAGAGAAATTCCCATTAGTCTCAGAGACCTCCACCCCACTCCTCATTAAGTGTCTGTACCACTTGTAGGACCCAATGGAAGCGTTCTCTCCGATGATTTTGTAGTCACACGGTAAGGTGACCGAACCGCCCTCTGTGGCCCATATTACTGGAGTCTGCCATACATGGATTGTCTGCAATATAAATCCTGACAGAGAGCAGAGACCGATACCTGTAACTTATTGATTTCACATACAGCAACACAGATTACATGATTATGTCCTGAAAATAAGAAATAATTCCAGAATGCAGTCCCCCCCCCCCCCCCCCATTACAAAGTGGGAACACCCTGCCCTTGTGCATGACACCGACCCTGGGGAAACCTTGCCCCTGCATACAGATGAGGCTATTTAGTGGAATAATGTCCTTACAGGATGTCTCCAACTTACAAGCTGACCTCAATGCACTGTTTCATTGGGCAACTACTGTATGTGGCAAATGAGGTTTAAAGTTGATAAATGTAAAGTTATGCACTTGGGAGCTAAGAATATGCATGTGTAGCACTACCCCCACAGGAGCTGCTGGCTCTTGAGTGCCCCTATCCCTGCACAGCCAGGCAACACGCATTTCCAACTTGCATCAAGACACCAGAAATCAGTCCATGGGCTTGGTATTGTTGTTTTATTAGGCAAACAACTTGGATAGGGTATAGGGATTATGGGATGCCCAACTTGACTTAAAGAACAACAGTTGATGACAAACTTCCTTCTCTATGTTAACAAAAAGATGAAGACCCAGTCTCTATAGCTCAGTGGCAAAGTTCTTTATGAACCAGGAGCTCTCAGTCCATTTTAGAGAAATAGCACAAATGTCCAAACTATATTCAGTAGTAGAACCTCACACAGTTCAGTAGGACACTACCTGTCCACCTGGCAGCTTTGACTACCAGCCCACCTGGCTGCTCTGAAGAATACCCTAGGACAAGGAATTGCGATTTAGCTCAATGCTGTTCCAGGAAAGTGTGCTACCTCTGGCAGTCTTTCCCTTTGTATGTGCTGCACTGGTCAAGACTTCTGTTCTGGCCTCCTACTATCAAGATCCTCCCATGCCAGACAAGATGTCTTCTGCACAAGACTGATGTAATGGAGATTCCTCTCCTTCCTTTCTTCAGCTCCAGCCTGGAGGCAGAGCCCCCCAGTCCCCTCCCAGGCCCCACAAAAGCAACCTCAGCACTCCATTTTCCACCCTACTCCTCTACTGCTCAGGCTCCACAATTTTTAAGGATTGATCCAGCCACCCTGTCGGTGCCTTCTGCCTGGGAATTGGCCAGATTCCCCTTAAAGTATGCAGATCAGGAACCCCTACCCTCCACCCACTAATTTCCAGAAGCTTCCCTGAGACCTGCCCTGTAGAGCACTCTAGCCTAACCTGGAGTAACCCAATCCAATTACAGACTACTGTACCATGAGTCAACAAAATATATTTACCTACACTAGTTGCACATTAGAGGGTGTTACACATGCATCATACACACTAGGAGGAGAACAGCTGGGGGAGTCAATGGTGAAGAATGATTTGGGTGTTCTGGTGGATTGTAAACTTCATAATAGCGTGCAATGCCAAGCTGCAGCTTCTAAAGCCAGGAAAATCCTTTCTTGTGTAAAAGGGGTATAGACTCCAGAGAGAGAGAGACATCAACCTGTACAAATCATTAGTAATACCTCATCTGGAATATGCAGTTCAGTTTTGGGCACCAGTTCTCAAAAAGGATATTGGAAAACTGGAGAAAGTGCAGAGAAGAGCAACCAAACTGATAAGAGGCATGGAGAAGCTCAGCTATGAGAAAAGATTAGAGCAGTGGTTTTCAACCTTTAGAATTGTGCGGAGTCCCAGGACACAACAATCTGAGGGCTTATTCCCCCCAGGAAGTGCATCCAAATGTGGGCGCTTCCACACATCGCATTTTGTAATGTGTGGGGGTGCTATTAAGAATTGATGGCACCCACGCACATCTGCAAAAGGGAGTGCATTTTTGTGCCGTACAGGAAAATGCGCGATTTTGCATGCAGTACTGCACTGTACCTGGTGTGAACCCCCATATAGAGTAGAAACACCCTACCCCCACATACAGACCCCCATATACTGTAGAGTAGGAACACCCTGCCCTAAATGTGGTCTGTAGGTTGTAAATCTTCTCCCCCCCAAATCCCCCCACTAATCCTTTCTTCTAGCACAAACACCCCCCCCCCCCTCCTTCCCCACCAATCCTGCCTCCTAGCAAAACCTCCCTAAATTCCCCCTCCTAACACAACTCCCCCCCCCTCACCACCCACCAATCCTCCCTCCTAGCACAACCTCCCTAAATTCCCCCTCCTAACACAACTTCTTGTCCCCAAATACAGACTCTGTATAGAGTGGAAACACCCTGCCCCCACATACAGACCCCCTATAGGGTGAGAACCCCCTGCCTCCATATACAAACCCCCATTTAGGGTAGGAACACCCTGCCCCTACATACAGACCCCTATATAGAGTGGGGACACCCTGTCCCCACATACAGACCCCATATAGGGTGAGAACACCCTGCCCCTACATAAAGACCCCATATAGGGTGAGAACACCCTGCCCCTACATACAGACTCCTATATAAAATGAGAGCACCCTGTCCCCACATACAGACCCCATATAGAGTGAGAGCACCCTGTCCCCACATACAGACCCCATATAGGGTGAGAACACCCTGCCCCTACATACAGACTCCTATATAAAATGAGAACACCCTGCCCCCACATACAGACCCCATATAGAGTGAGAACACCCTGCCCCCACATTCAGACCCCCATATAGACCCCATATAGAGTAGGAACACCCTGCCCCCACATACAGACCCCCAAATAGAGAGTGAGAACACCCTGCCTCCATATACAGACCCCCACATAGAGTAGGAACACCCTGCCCCCATATACAGACCCCGTATAGGGTGAGAACACCCTGCCCCTACATACAGACCCCCATATAGAGTGGGAACACCCTGCCCCCACATACAGACCCCCCATATAGAGTAGAAACACCCTGCCCCCACATACAGACCCCCATATAAAGTAGGTACACCCTGTTCCAACATACAGACCCCTCTATAGAGTAGGAACACCCTGCCCCCACATACAGACCCCCATATAGAGTAGGAACACCCTGCCCCCACATACAGACCCCCATATAGAGTAGGAACACCCTGCCCCCACATACAGACCCCCATATAGAGTAGGAACACTCTGCCCCCACATACAGACCCCTCTATAGATTAGGAACACCCTGCCCCTACATCCAGACCCCATATGGTGGGAACACCTCACCCCCATGCACAGACCCCAGGCTCTTACCTGGCAACACCACCAGGATCAGCAGCACATGCACAGCCCCCACCATCTTTGCACACGATAGTAGACATGCACACTCCTCACACTGGCCTCTGCTCAGGAAGTTGTGTTTGGAAGAGAAATTACAAATGTGAGAAGTCCCCTGCTGTATGAGGAGGCGTCTGCTTTACACCAAGACTAAAAATCTATTATTATCATTATTATTTCAGAAGTCCTCAGATCATTTTTCTGCTCCGCACAGACACAGCTGCCAAGAACTTTTAAATCTGCATCCAATCACATCACATCTGGTTTCCTAAAACTGTCTCTTCCAGGGATGCAGCTACTGTATATTGTTGAGTCTAATTTTGCTGTTTTGTATGGTCTCTTCCAGTTTAGCGGTGCTCCAGGATTTTCCTCGGTACAATCTGTGCCATCCATTCTGGGCCACTTATAGAGCTCATAGGCAGGGCCGCTAATAGGGGGGGACCACCAGTCCTCCTGTAGGGGGCCCGGGCACACAGGGGGGCCCCAACAGCATGGGCAATCAGTGTGGTCTGGCAGAGGGACAATTACAGAAGGAAGCCCTGTAAAGCTCCCTGGAGCAGCTGAAAGCCGTTTTCTCCCCCTCCTGCCAGCTTTCAGCTGCTGCAGGGAGAGACACAGACACAGGGCACCATTCCTGTAGTTACTTGTCCGACACCAATCCCCCTCCCTGTTCTGCCTGCTTCTGATTCCCCCCTGTGTGACCCCCCCCTTTCATTGTGCCAATCCCCCTCCCGCAGCGCTGCAGGCTTGCCTGTCCTTTAACCCCCTTCCTGACCGCCCGCCGCCTTTTTACTGTGGCAGGTGGCCCCCCTGAGCAAACCTATGTAGACTTATGTCAGTCGCGCGCCTGCAGCTAGGAGGCGAGTGTGCGCCACCGGCAGCACGCGCCCGCCCCCACTCGGCAGCGGGAAAGCCGATGCACGGGGCAGGCGGCTCCGATTGCCGCCTGACACCCACGATCGTTCCCCGCTGAGAGAGAAGAATGGTCAGCTGTTGTAAACACATCTGACCGTTCTTCTCCCTGGAATGATCACAGAGCCCATGTGATCCTTCTATATAGGATCACAGGTCTCTATGGTCATTTCACAAGCCACGTCCCCCCACAGTTAGAAACACTCACCTAGGCTCACATTTAACCCTTTGATCACCCCTGGGTTAACACCTTCCCTGCCAGTGTCATTATTACAGTAACAGTGCATATTTTTAGCACTGATTACTGTAGTAATGTCACTGGTCCCCCCAAAAGTGTCAAAAATGTCAGTTAGGGGTCCGATCTGTCCGCCGCAATGTCGCAGTCCCGCAAAAAATGGCAGATCGCCGCCATTACTAGTAAAAAAAAAAAAATGACATAAATCTTTCCCGTAGTTAGTAGCTGCGATAACTTTTGTGCAAACCAATCAAAATACACTTATTGCGATTTTTTTCTTTACCAAAATATGTAGCAGAAAACAAATGGGCCTAAAATGTTAAAAAAAATTTGATTAATTTTTTTTGATAATGTTATATAGCAGAAAGTGAAAAATATTGTTTTTTTTTTCAGAATTGTCACAATTTTTTTGTATAACCACCTCCCATCCGCGCTACAGCCTATATACGGCTGCAGCGCGGACTTTTGCTCATCAGTGCCGCCTATCAGTGCTAATCAGTGCCGCCTATCAGTGCCGCCTATCAGTGCTCATCAGTGCGGCATATTAGTACCTCCTCATCAGTGCCCATAAGTGCCACCTCATCAGTGCCCATCAGTGCAGCCTATCAGTGCCCATCAGTGCCGCCTCATCAGCGCCCTTCAGTGAAGGAGAAAAATTTATTTTCAAAATTTACTCGCAGAAAATAAGAAAAACTTTTTTCTTTTTTTTTGTAAAAAATAAAAAACCCAGAGGTGATTACATACCACCAAAAGAAAGCTCTATTTGTGTGAAAAAAAATGATAAAAATTTCATATGGGTACAGTGTAGCATGACCGCGCAATTGTCAGTCAAAGTGTGAGAGCGCTGAAAGCTAAAAATTGGTCTGGATGGGAAGGGGGTTTAAGTGCACAGTAGGCAAGTAGTTAAAGCGCAAAAAATTAAAATCGCAGAGGTGATCAAATACCACCAAAAGAAAGCTCTATTTGTGGGGAAAAAAGGACATCAATTTTCCGTTACGCAGTGCCGAATCGCAAAATATGGCCTGGTTGTTAAGGGGGAAAATCTTCCGGTCCAGAAGTGGCTAAAAAATAACAAATTGTAAAAAAAATTATAATTGTTAAACATTGTAATGAATCATTTAAAAAAATGTAAAATAAAATAATTGTAAACATTTTTAACATTTTTTAAAAAAAGTTATAATTATTATTTTTTTTAATGTAAAAAAACAATTAAAAAGGGCTAATTCACACATGTTCTCTGTTGTGTTTTTGTCTGCTAATAATGATTTTACTGTATTTTTTGTGAAAATAATGTCCTAATATATTTGGGGGAGCCCTGCCAGGTAGGCTGTACGGGGGCCCCCGTGATTTCTAACAGCAACCCTGCACAAGGTTGCACCAAAAGTAATGCAAAAGTGTTCAAAAACATTTTCATTACCTTACATAGGTCCTTAAAACTTCACATGATGGTAGAGTAACACTTCCTCTATAGTAACTCTTCTTCTTCTTTTTCATTGCAGGTGAATGATGGATTCCAAGAAGAAGCAACGTGACATCATTGGGTTCTTGATAAAGGCGGGGTGCAGGCTGTCCAACACCCACAGAAGGCTACAGAATGATTATAGAGATGACACTATGACAAGAACAATGTGCACAGATGGATGAAGAAATTTGAAGAAGGGGAAACCAGCACTGGGGACGAGGTGAAAGTGACTGTAAAGAAGTGGGTACAAACAGTGCTGGAACAAGGTCACTGAGAGCCCAGCGAACATGTTAAGCTGCCCCCCCCCCCCAAGATGTATGAGCATTTGAGCATTATGTGTCAGCAGAAATCCCCCCCCCAAAAAAAAAAATGAAAATGGGCACTTATCTGCATGATTACCTCCTAAGCATAAATCCCCTCTCCTCCCAGTACAAACCCCCCCCCCCCCTGCTGAAATCCCCCTTCAGCACAAATCTCTGCCCCTCCATCCCTCCAGCACAAATTCCCAGCCCCAAAAAAATCACCCCTCTTAACACAAATCCACCCCTCTAATTAGTGATCGACCAATATCGTTTTTTTATTGCCGGTACCGATATTTTGGTCATTGGATATCGGTATCGGCCGATATTGGCTGATATTTTCGGACATTTAAAAAAAATTTTTATTTCCAAAGGTGGTGGAGGGATCTGGGGGTCTAAAAGACCCCCAACTCCTCCTCTCCACTTAAAAGCATTAAAAACGCCAAGTTTGGCTATTTCGAATGCTCGCATTTTTTTGAATTTGCCGCCGAGTACCCGGAAGTGATGTCCTGACATCACTTCCGGGTTTTGTATATGGAGAACCCAATCAGAGCCGAATGTGGCTTTGATCGGGTCTTCTCTTTGGCGGCCGTGCAGGCTGGTTGCCCGGGTCTCCTGGTGGGACGGTAGACCTGGGCGAGCCGCGGAAGGCGGCGGGTTTTTTACATGGAGAATGCTGGCCTTGCAGGCTGGTTGCCCGGGTCTCCCGGTGGGACGGGAGACCCGGGCGAGCCACGGAAGGCGGCGGGAGGGGGGAGACGTCCCCTCCCACTCCTTGTAATGACAGCCGAGGGGCTTCTCAGCCGCATCGGTTGTCATTACAAGACAGCCGACCGTCGGCTTTGGACGCCGGTACTGGGGTGATGCCTCTAGCTGCAGGCATCACTCCGGTACAAGCACTTTCCCAAAATATCGGCAATATCGGTAACCTCCGGGCCGATTCCGATATATCGGGGAAAGTGCATATTGGCCCTCGATATATCGGCATTGCCGATAATCGGTCGATCCCTACCTCTAATTTCCCCTTTGAATACACATTCTCTCCTCCCTACTCCAAATCCCCATACTAGCACAAACATCCTCCCATCCCCCCTCCTAGTACCAACATCCCCAATTATACCTACTAGCAAACCCCCCCCCCCCAACAAAATTCTCCTACTAGCACAAACCTCGTCCCCCTCTACCATATCATCTCTTCTAGCACAAGCCCTTTTAATCCCCCCTCCTAGCACAAGTCCTCTTCTCCCATCCCCCTCCCGAACACAAGTCCCCCGGAATCACCACTCCTAGCACACACACCCAAATTTCCCCTCCTAGAACAATTCTTACCCCACCCTGCCCCCCCAAATTCCTTCTCCTAACACAAATTAAAATACAGTTCCAGAGCTTGTACTGTAGCTGTGTATGAAGAATCTGCTCCCAGAGCAAATCCTATCATTTTCTGACCCTAATGAGTTAACCAGCAATGCCCTCTGTCTCTCAAGTCATGCCCCATCCAGGCTAGATGCTGGTAAATAGATTGAAAACTGTTCATATTAGAGATCCCAGGGCATTGCAGGCTCTCCAGGGGGCTGCTGAAACTTCTATGGGGGGTGCATACAGGGGATCTTACCACTTGGGCGACCCAGCCCCAGCCAAGCATTAGTCCCGACTCCTGTGTGCATCCCGCCACAAAACTTAGCAGGTGGTAAGCTCCTCTCGACCTGCACTGCTGCCAGGCCACCGGGCCGTGGAAGGGGAGCCCACAACTGCAGGAATGCCTGTCCGCCTCCACTGAAACAGGCACACACAGGACAGTCGAGTCGGACTCCCGTCCGTGTGTATGTTCACTGGACCCAGCCGCCAAACTTGGAAGCTGTTATTAGCCTGGCACTGCTGTCAGGCTAATTGGGCAATGGAGAGGTGCCCACAGTAGCAGGAGTTCCTGTCTGCTTCCAAGGTCCACCAGGAGACAGGCACACACCAGGATAGCCGCAACACAAGCCGAAAGGGCGGGGGCACTGCTGTAGAAGCCTAAAGTGGAAGCCAGCATGGCAGAAAGGAAAGAAAGACAGAAAGGGTAAGTACTAACTTTTTTATGTGCAGAAATTAATATTGTCTTTGTATATTCAGAAAGCCAAAACATCTGCATGTCATTTTTATTTTGTATACAATTGATGCCCAAATTAATAAGGATATCAGTGCATTTTATTTTTTGCTTTTTTAAATTATTTATAAATTTTTTTAAGCCTTTTTTTTAATTATTTTATTTTTTTATTTATTATTTTTAGCATTTTCCAAAATTATTTATTATTTATTAATTTAATGTTTAAACACTGATTTTCTTGGAGGTACCAATAAATATCGCCTTATCGATAATTTACATTTTTATTCTCGTGGGTGATTGTATAGGCAGGGCCCCAGCGCCCTGCATTGTCTCGGGGGCCTATAATGCTCTTAAGATGGCACTGTTCAGGTGTGCTTGTCGCCATTGCTGGGTCTCAGCGTTGCAGACAGACTGAAAACGGGTCATCATCTTTATTAATCGAACCATCTTCCTGATTCAATGCCATAACAATTCTTTAAAATGGCAATACACAGAACTTAACAAATATACATCCATGGGGACCTTAGATTGTAAGCTCAGGTGTAGTACGGATCTATATTCATAATTGATTTACAAAGAACTTGGTATTAGTGGTTATTAACTACGATAGTTAATAAGGTCATCACTTCTGTGTATATATATATATATATATATATATATATATATATATACATACACATTTCTGTATATTGAATGGCTTTCTCATTCCTGCATAAATTGATCTCTCTGACCTCACAGATGGTTACATTGTCTCAGGACCGTTCTAGCCATTCTTTTGTTAGAACTGGATAAAACCAGCTTATTGGCGCCTTTTTCAATTATAAATACAATACCAGCTTAACCACTTGCCGACCGCCACACAACTATTTACTGCGGCGGTCAGCTGCTCCTGGGCAAAACCGACGTAGGGCTACGTCGCTCGCCAGGGAGCCTGTAGGGCGCGAGTGTGCGCCGCCGGAGGCGCGCTCCCGCCCCCACTTGTTTACTGAGATCCCCGCGCGAGTGACCGGCGGCTCCGATGGGTGCCGGCCACTCGCGATCTCCCGCTGGAGAGGGAGAAAGGCAGACAGCTGATGTAAACAAAGCCGCCTGTCATTCTCCCTGATCTAACTGCAGAGACTGTACGATCCTGCTATGTAGGATCGTATGTCTCTGTGGTTACATCAAAAGCCACGCCCCCCCACAGTTAGAATCACGCCCCTAGGGATACATTTAACCCACTGATCACCAATAAAGTTAACCCCTTCTCTGCCAGTGTCATTATTACAGTAACAGTACATATTTTTAGCACTGATTACTGTAGTAATGTCACTGGTACCCCCAAAAGTGTCAAAAATGTCAGTCAGGGGTCCGATCTGTCCGCCGCAATGTCGCAGTCCCGCAAAAAAAAAAATCGCAGATCGCCGCCATTACTCGTTAAAAAAAAACCAATAAAAATGACATAAATCTTTCCCGTAGTTAGTAAACGTAATAACATTTGCGCAAACCAATCCAAAATCGATTATAGCGATTTTTTTTACAAAATATGTAGCAAAAAACAAACTGACCTAAAATGTTAAAAAATTTTGATTTTTCAATTTTTTTTGAGAATTTCATATAAAAGTATGTGAAAAATATTGTTATTTTTACAAAATTATCGCTCTTTTTTTGTTTATAGCGCAAAAAAGAAAAATGGCACAGGTGATCAAATACCACCAAAAGAAAGCTCTGTTTGTGAGAAAAAAAAAGACGCAAATTTAATTCGGGTACAGCGTCGCACGACTGCGCAATTGTCCGTTAAAGTCACGCAGTGCCGAATCGCAAAATAGGGCCTGGTCTTTGAGCAGCCAAATCCTCCGAGGCTTAAGTGGTTAAGATTGAATTCAGAACCTCTTCCAGGACATAACCAGTGAACATGTGCCTGGAGATATAGAGACTGTAGATTCCAGAACTTTCTGATGACTTCAGAAGTTGAGGGGTTCCCTGGATTGAATTTGAATTTATCTGTATCATCTGTATTCCATCTTTAATCGAGGCTAAGTAAATCTTTTTATTACTTTACTACTTGTGTGTGGTCTTAATTATTGTACTTCATCCCCAAATCTGAAAGGGTAAATATATTGAACCTGCCAATAAATGAATATATGTAACATGAAAATGAACCCTTTGTTACAATAGAATATATGTGATTATGCTCGGGCAGTGGTGTCTAGATGGATATTGCCAACATCCCTCATATAGTCTGAAGAAACGAAAGAGATTCCCCTGGGGGGCGGAATTTTAACGGCAAAACAACCATCAAAAATATGCACAAGTGTAAAAATATATGAATTTATTTAGAACAACTTATATAACAATAAGAAAGTGAAAAAGACATACATCAATAAAAAACAATGAAAAATATGCAAAGCGGAAGCATAGAGGTTCACAAATTAAGGGAACGAACCTCTATGCTTCCGCTTTGCATATTTTTCTAGTGATGTATTTTAGCCGCATGTATTGTTCATTGTTTTTTTATTGATGTATGTCTTTTTCACTTAATTATTGTTATATAAGTTGTTCTAAATAAATGTATATATTTTTACACTTGTGCATATTTTTGATGGTTGTTTGCCGTTAAAGTCCCCCCCCCTCAGGGGAATCTCTTTCGTTTCTTTGTTACAACAGGGACTGATGTCATCGTACAGTATGTAAAGCACTGCATAAATTATTGGCATTGGTGAAAATGCTTTATGGATAATTGATTAATTATGCACATTATTTAAAGATTCCAGTCTTTTTCAACCTTATCAATTTATTAGGAATAGTTGATTACATTTTAAATATTACTAGTATAAGAACCTGATGTCTGTATGAACTTCCCATAATGCCCTGCACAGTCAAAGAGGGTGTTTCTAACATTGTGACCAAATAGCTGGCATGCCCTGCTCAATGCTGTCGTTACACCATGTTTCAGGCTCTGGGAGATTGGGTGTTTTTTTTTTTTTTGTAGGCAGTAGGATTGGAGGGCATCCTATCGAAGGTGTAAATGCTTCTTCATGGCCAAGGGAAGATGGACAGGGGGGCACAGAAAGAAGAAGAGTTGCAGACTCTGAACAGTGGTGACACTCTCTGATGGAACAGCATTGTATGTCACGACTCACGCCTACTATTACCTCGTTCCCAGAGAACCTCAAGAAGCTCATTTCTTGCAGATATAAATTGTTTCATTTGAATTGTATGTCATACAAAGTGACAGTTAGCTCCTATCACCAATCCTCCGGGTATGACTGCAGCTAAAAAGAGATCTATTACTGTATGTCAGAAGGATCCCTCAGAATGACTTAAAGCAACTTTTCCCACCAGTTTGTATTTTTCTGCTGAATTATCAGTCTGTTTGGGGTGAATATTCGCTGTACAGGAGAATGGCGTCATGTCTGTGGTTTCTGTTCTTCCTCTATGGTATGACACTGTATAGATCCATCTCCTGATAACATGAGGAAGCTGGCATCCTCTGGATGTCTCTGTGCTGGAAATACGCATAGTGCTGGTTCTCCATACTGTACAGGCAAGTGTCCGGAGGCTAAAAAAGAAGAAAAAAGATGACAAAGTGACGTCACAGGATGGAGAGACCCGATATTCCCATCACTCTTCCCATCATTCACACATTACATTTATAAACCTGGAGGAAATGCATCGTCTTCAACAAACAACCAATCAGATGTTTCCTTTTATCTCCTAAAGCAGTGAAGGCGAACCTTGGCACCCCAGATGTTTTGGAACTACATTTCCCAGCTACATTGCAGAGTGCATGAGCATCATGGGAAATGTAGTTCCAAAACATCTGGGGTACCAAGGTTCGCCATCACTGGAGATAAAAGAAAACATCTGATTGGTTGGTTGTTGAAGACGATTCATTTCCTCGAGGTTTATAAATGCAATGTGTGTCCTACAGTATCTCACAAAAGTGAGTACACCCCTCACATTTTTGTAAATATTTTATTCTATCTTTTTATGTGACAACACTGAAGAAATGACACTTTGCTACAATGTAAAGTAGTGAGTGTACAGCTTGTATAACAGTGTAAATTTGCTGTCCCCTTAAAATAACTCAACACACAGCCATTAATGTCTAAACCGCTGGCAATAAATGTGAGTACACCCCTAAGTAAAAATGTCCAAATTGGGCCCAATTAGACATTTTTCCTCCCCGGTGTCATGTGACTCGTTAGTGTTACAAGGTCTCAAGTGTGAATGGGGAGCAGGTGTGTTAAATTTGGTGTTATCGCTCTCACTCTCTCATACTGGTCACTGGAAGTTCAACATGGCACCTCATGGCAGAGAACTCTCTGAGGATCTGAAAAAAAGAATTGTTGCTCTACATAAAGATGGCTTAGGCTATAAGAAGATTGCCAAGACCCTGAAACTGAACCTGTCCTGTTAAACAGCAGTTTAACAGGACAGGTTCCACTCACAACTGGCCTCGCCATGGTCGACCAAAGAAGTTAAGTGCACGTGCTCAGCGTCATATCCAGAGGTTGTCTTTGGGAAATAGATGTATGAGTGCTGCCAGCATTGCTAAAGAGATTGAAGGGGTGTGGGGTCAGCCTGTCAGTGCTCAGACCATACGCCGCACACTGCATCAAATTGGTCTGCATGGCTGTAGTCCCAGAAGGAAGCCTCTTCTAAAGATGATGCACAAGAAAGCCCGCAAACAGTTTGCTAAAGACAAGCAGACTTAGGACATGGATTACTGGAACCATGTCCTGTGGTCTGATGAGACCAAGATAAACGTATTTGGTCCAGATGGTGTCAAGCGTGTGTGGCGGCAACCAGGTGAGGAGTACAAAGACAAGTGAGTCTTACCTACAGTCAAGCATGGTGGTGGGAGTGTCATGGTCTAGGGCTACATGAGTGCTGCCGGCACTGGGGAGCTACAGTTCATTGAGGGAACCATGAATGCCAACATGTACTGTGACATACTGAAGCACAGCATGATCCCCTCCCTTCGAAAACTGGGCCGAAGGGCAGTTTTCCAACATGATAAGGACCCCAAACACACCTCCAAGACGACCACTGCCTTGCCTAAGAAACTGAGAGTAAAGGTGATGGACTGGCCAAGCATGTCTCCAGACCTAAACCCTATTGAGCATCTGAGGGACATCCTCAAATGGAAGGTGGAGGAGGGCAAGGTCTCTAACATCCACCAGCTCCGTGATGTTGTCATGGAGGAGTGGTAAAGGACTCCAGTGGCAACCTGTGAAGCTCTGGTGAACTCCATGCCCAAGAGGGTTAAGGCATTGCTGGAAAATAATGGTGGCCACACAAAATACGGACTCTTTTGGGCCCAATGTGGACATTTTACCTTAGAGGTGTACCCACTTTTGTTGCCAGTGGTTTAGACATTAATGGCTGTGTGTTGAGTTATTTTGAGGGGACAGCAAATTTACACTGTTATACAAGCTGTACACTCACTACTTTACATTATAGCAAAGTGTCATTTCTTCAGTGTTGTCACATGAAAAGATATAATAAAATATTTAAAAAAATGTGAGGGGTGTACTCAATTTGTGAGATACTGTATCTGCCACTGGAGGAATGACAGCTGGGATCTGATTGATTGGAGGGCATTTCCTCTGGCTACCCTTCAGAGAGATATGCAGTGCAGGAATGTAAACTCCAATAATAGGCATGTGGAGGAAGCTACAGAAATATACAAGAATAAAATATTTATTAATAATACACACAACCAATATTTGCCCATGGGACTTTTAACCACTTCGCCCAAATGCATGTAACCGTACGTCCTTGGGTTTCAGTGGTAATACCGGGATGATGCCTGCACCTACAAGCATCATCCCAGTATAATTTTTTGCAGCCGGCGATTCCCTTTCAGGCAGAAGTGACCTAAGTGGCAAAATAAGCCCCAAAAATAAAAATAATAATAATAAGTTAAAAAAAAAATACCAAAAACCTACCTAGTGTTTGCAAAGGTGAGTAATGATTTTCCAACCAAACAGGTGATGATCTCAAAGGATCTTCTTTTCATTGGCTGGTCACAACTGACACTGACCAGACATAACGAGCGACTGACTGAAACTACCAGCTTCTATGCCACTATCCACCCCCCTGCCAGAACCTGAAGAGCAAGGACACCAGCTCTTTAAAATAGGAGAAAGCTAAAGCTTACATCAATCTGTTGAGGTGATCAGAAATACAAGTCTTCCAAATATTCCCTGCTTCACCCCTCTGTGCCATGAGCCACTGTGAGCCATGTAAAGAGGTCCTGTCACCTCCTTACAGTGATAATTATAATCAGGGCCAAAATGTTTGGTCAAAATCTAGGGGCAAGCTTCAAAAACGACAAAAAATGCCCCATTGCACTAAATAAATGGCACATGTGTCACCTAAAACACAAGTAAGGAGGACCATCTTAGTGCTAGCTTGCTGGGCCACAGCAATACTGCAAGGTACTGAGAGGCTTTCCTCCATCTGTTGGTCGCTCACCTATCTTCTCATGACTGCATTACTCCACTCACCCTCTTTGCCAGCACCAAATGGCTGCTAGACTGCTCTCTGAATGGCTGCTGGTGTTTCATCTCCTACATCCAAAATTCACCAAGTACATAAGAGAAGTACAGGCGGTGCAGTGTGGCTGTGAGAGGGACCAACAAACAGGAAGATAATGCAGGCAGTATGGTGACCAGATCTGACCTTGTACTAGCCCCAGCAACATGACATCCCACATCTGTGAGTTTCTGACCAGGATGATGATAATGCCAACCAACAATGAGGCATTATTACAGCAACATGGCATGCAGCATCTGTGAGATCCTGACCAGGATGATGATAGTATCAAGCAGTGGCGGCTGGTGCTCAAAATTTTTGGGGGGGCGCAAAAACAAAAATGTAATAGGTATTGCTTCGCGGCAAAAAACGAGGTAAAAAAATTGCATGACTTTGAGGTCATGGTACAGGCATGGCACATGTGATGGTATAGGCATGGCACAGATGGTACAGGCATGGCACAGGTGATGGAATAGGCATGGCACAGATGGTATAGGCATGGAACAGGTGGTAGAATAGGCATGGCACAGGTGATGGTATAGGCATGGCACAGGTGATGGTATAGGCATGGCACAGGTGATGGTATAGGCATGGCGCAGGTGATGGAATAGGCATGGCGCAGGTGATGGTACAGGCATGGCACAGGTGATGGAATAGGCATGGCACAGATGGTATAGGCATGGCACAGGTGATGGAATAGGCATGGCACAGATGGTACAGGCATGGCACAGGTGATGGTACAGGCATGGCACAGGTGATGAAATAGGCATTGCACAGGTGATGGTACAGGCATTGCACAGGTGATGGTACAGGCATGGCACAGGTGATGGAATAGGCATGGCACAGATGGTATAGGCATGGCACAGGTGATGGAATAGGCATGGCACAGATGGTACAGGCATGGCACAGGTGATGGTACAGGCATGGCACAGGTGATGGTACAGGCAGGGCACAGATGGTACAGGCATGGCACAGGTGATGGAATAGGCATGGCACAGATGGTATAGGCATGGCACAGGTGATGGAATAGGCATGGCACAGATGGTACAGGCATGGCACAGGTGGTGGAATAGGCATGGCACAGATGGTACAGGCATGGCGCAGGTGGTGGAATAGGCATGGCACAGGCATGGCGCAGGTGGTGGAATAGGCATGGCACAGATGGTATAGGCATGGCACAGGTGATGGAATAGGCATGGCACAGATGGTACAGGCATGGCACAGGTGGTGGAATAGGCATGGCACAGATGGTACAGGCATGGCGCAGGTGATGGAATAGGCATGGAACAGATGGTACAGGCATGGCACAGGTGATGGAATAGGCATGGAACAGATGGTACAGGCATGGCACAGGTGATGGAATAGGCATGGCACAGGTGATGGTAAGGTCATGGCACAGGTGGTGGAATAGGCATGGCACAGATGGTACAGGCATGGCGCAGGTGATGGAATAGGCATGGAACAGATGGTACAGGCATGGCACAGGTGATGGAATAGGCATGGCACAGGTGATGGTAAGGTCATGGCACAGGTGGTGGAATTGGCATGGCACAGATGGTACAGGCATGGCGCAGGTGATGGAATAGGCATGGCACAGGTGATGGAATAGGCATGGCACAGGTGATGGTAAGGTCATGGCACAGGTGGTGGAATAGGCATGGCACAGGTGATGGAATAGGCATGGCACAGGTGATGGTAAGGTCATGGCACAGGTGGTGGAATAGGCATGGCACAGATGGTACAGGCATGGCGCAGGTGATGGAATAGGCATGGCACAGGTGATGGTAAGGTCATGGCACAGGTGGTGGAATAGGCATGGCGCAGGTGGTGGAATAGGCATGGCACAGATGGTACAGGCATGGCACAGGTGATGGTAAGGTCATGGCACAGGTGGTGGAATAGGCATGGCACAGATGGTACAGGCATGGCGCAGGTGATGGAATAGGCATGGCACAGGTGATGGTAAGGCCATGGCACAGGTGGTGGAATAGGCATGGCGCAGGTGGTGGAATAGGCATGGCACAGATGGTACAGGCATGGCACAGGTGATGGTAAGGTCATGGCACAGGTGGTGGAATAGGCATGGCACAGATGGTACAGGCATGGCGCAGGTGGTGGAATAGGCATGGCACAGGTGATGGAATAGGCATGGCACAGATGGTACAGGCATGGCGCAGGTGGTGGAATAGGCATGGCACAGGTGATGGAATAGGCATGGCACAGATGGTACAGGCATGGCGCAGGTGGTGGAATAGGCATGGCACAGGCATGGCGCAGGTGGTGGAATAGGCATGGCACAGATGGTACAGGCATGGCACAGGTGGTGGAATAGGCATGCCGCAGATGGTACAGGCATGGCTCAGGTGATGGAATAGGCATGGCACAGATGTTACAGGCATGGCACAGGTGATGGAATAGGCATGGCACAGGTGATGGTAAGGTCATGGCACAGGTGGTGGAATAGGCATGGCACAGATGGTACAGGCATGGCGCAGGTGATTGAATAGGCATGGCACAGGTGATGGAATAGGCATGGCACAGGTGATGGAATAGGCATGCCGCAGATGGTACAGGCATGGCGCAGGTGATGGAATAGGCATGGCACAGATGGTACAGGCATGGCACAGGTGATGGTAAGGTCATGGCACAGGTGATGGTAAGGTCATGGCACAGGTGGTGGAATAGGCATGGCACAGATGGTACAGGCATGGCGCAGGTGGTGGAATAGGCATGGCACAGGCATGGCACAGGTGATGTAATAGGCATGGCACAGATGGTACAGGCATGGCGCAGGTGGTGGAATAGGCATGGCACAGGCATGGCGCAGGTGGTGGAATAGGCATGGCACAGATGGTACAGGCATGGCACAGGTGGTGGAATAGGCATGGCACAGGCTTGGCACAGGTGATGGAATAGGCATGGCACAGATGGTACAGGCATGGCGCAGGTGGTGGAATAGGCATGGCACAGGCATGGCGCAGGTGGTGGAATAGGCATGGCACAGATGGTACAGGCATGGCACAGGTGGTGGAATAGGCATGGCGCAGATGGTACAGGCATGGCGCAGGTGATGGAATAGGCATGGCACAGATGGTACAGGCATGGCACAGGTGATGGAATAGGCATGGCACAGGTGATGGTAAGGTCATGGCACAGGTGGTGGAATAGGCATGGCACAGGCATGGCGCAGGTGGTGGAATAGGCATGGCACAGGCATGGCGCTGGTGGTGGAATGGGCATGGCACAGGCATGGCGCAGGTGGTGGAATAGGCATGGCACAGATGGTACAGGCATGGCACAGGTGGTGGAATAGGCGTGGCACAGATGGTACAGGCATGGCACAGGTGATGGTAAGGTCATGGCACAGGTGATGGTAAGGTCATGGCACAGGTGGTGGTAAGGTCATGGCACAGGTGGTGGAATAGGCATGGCACAGATGGTACAGGCATGGCGCAGGTGGTGGAATAGGCATGGCACAGGCATGGCGCAGGTGGTGGAATAGGCATGGCACAGATGGTACAGGCATGGCACAGGTGATGGTAAGGTCATGGCACAGGTGATGGTAAGGTCATGGCACAGGTGGTGGAATAGGCATGGCACAGATGGTACAGGCATGGCGCAGGTGGTGGAATAGGCATGGCACAGGCATGGCGCAGGTGGTGGAATAGGCATGGCACAGGCATGGCGCTGGTGGTGGAATGGGCATGGCACAGGCATGGCACAGGTGGTGGAATAGGCATGGCACAGATGGTACAGGCATGGCACAGGTGGTGGAATAGGCATGGCACAGATGGTACAGGCATGGCACAGGTGATGGTAAGGTCATGGCACAGGTGATGGTAAGGTCATGGCACAGGTGGTGGTAAGGTCATAGCACAGGTGGTGGAATAGGCATGGCACAGATGGTACAGGCATGGCGCAGGTGGTGGAATAGGCATGGCACAGGCATGGCGCAGGTGGTGGAATAGGCATGGCACAGGCATGGCGCAGGTGGTGGAATAGGCATGGCACAGATGGTACAGGCATGGCACAGGTGATGGTAAGGTCATGGCACAGGTGATGGTAAGGTCATGGCACAGGTGGTGGAATAGGCATGGCACAGATGGTACAGGCATGGCGCAGGTGGTGGAATAGGCATGGCACAGGCATGGCGCAGGTGGTGGAATAGGCATGGCACAGGCATGGGGCTGGTGGTTGAATGGGCATGGCACAGGCATGGCGCAGGTGGTGGAATAGGCATGGCACAGATGGTACAGGCATGGCACAGGTGGTGAAATAGGCATGGCACAGATGGTACAGGCATGGCACAGGTGATGGTAAGGTCATGGCACAGGTGATGGTAAGGTCATGGCACAGGTGGTGGTAAGGTCATGGCACAGGTGGTGGAATAGGCATGGCACAGATGGTACAGGCATGGCGCAGGTGGTGGAATAGGCATGGCACAGGCATGGCGCAGGTGGTGGAATAGGCATGGCACAGGCATGGCGCAGGTGGTGGAATAGGCATGGCACAGGCATGGCGCAGGTGGTGGAATAGGCATGGCACAGATGGTACAGGCATGGCACAGGTGATGGTAAGGTCATGGCACAGGTGATGGTAAGGTCATGGCACAGGTGGTGGAATAGGCATGGCACAGATGGTACAGGCATGGCGCAGGTGGTGGAATAGGCATGGCGCAGGTGGTGGAATAGGCATGGCACAGGCATGGCGCTGGTGGTGGAATGGGCATGGCACAGGCATGGCGCAGGTGGTGGAATAGGCATGGCACAGATGGTACAGGCATGGCACAGGTGGTGAAATAGGCATGGCACAGATGGTACAGGCATGGCACAGGTGATGGTAAGGTCATAGCACAGGTGGTGGTAAGGTCATGGCACAGGTGGTGGAATAGGCATGGCACAGATGGTACAGGCATGGCGCAGGTGGTGGAATAGGCATGGCACAGGCATGGCGCAGGTGGTGGAATAGGCATGGCACAGGCATGGCGCAGGTGGTGGAATAGGCATGGCACAGGCATGGCACAGGTGGTGGAATAGGCATGGCACAGATGGTACAGGCATGGCACAGGTGATGGTAAGGTCATGGCACAGGTGATGGTAAGGTCATGGCACAGGTGGTGGAATAGGCATGGCACAGATGGTACAGGCATGGCGCAGGTGGTGGAATAGGCATGGCACAGGCATGGCGCAGGTGGTGGAATAGGCATGGCACAGGCATGGCGCTGGTGGTGGAATGGGCATGGCACAGGCATGGCGCAGGTGGTGGAATAGGCATGGCACAGATGGTACAGGCATGGCACAGGTGATGGTAAGGTCATGGCACAGGTGGTGGAATAGGCATGGCACAGATGGTACAGGCATGGCACAGGTGATGGTAAGGTCATGGCACAGGTGGTGGAATAGGCATGGCACAGATGGTACAGGCATGGCACAGGTGGTGGAATAGGCATGGCACAGATGGTACAGGCATGGCACAGGTGATGGTAAGGTCATGGCACAGGTGGTGGAATAGGCATGGCACAGGCATGGCGCAGGTGGTGGAATAGGCACTTACCTGGCGACGGCTCGGCTCCCGGCGGCGGCTTCTCCCCTCCTCGCGACTCTGATGTCCGTCCTCTTCTGCTCGGCTCCTGGCGGCGGCTTCTCCCCTCCTCGCGACTCCTCTTCTTCGCGGGCTGCGGCGGGAAAGTGACCGGGCGGTGACGGTGAGTGACTGATGCACGCACCGGCACCGCCCCCAACGAGGTCACCATGGATGTCCTGAATCATGATTGGTCCAGGCTGGAGTCTGGACCAATCATGATCCAAGACATCACAAAAGGGGGTGGTGTAGCGCATTTTTCTGCGCTACAGTTACGCCCCAGAAGGCCGCCAATTGGCGCCTCTGCTGGTGGAAAACCCCACCCCCCATCGGCACCAATGCGGCGGACGCCGAAAGAGGGGTGGTGGAGCGCAGAGCTCTGCGCTACAGTTACGCCCCAGAAGGCCGTCTATCGGCGCCTCTGCGGGTGGAAAACCCCACCCCCATAGGCACCAATGAGACGGGCGCCCCTTGTGGGCAAAAATTTTTTTTTTTTTTTTTTTTTTTAAATCTTTTTTTTTTCTTTTTCTTTTTTTTTGGGGGGGGGCGGCGCCCCTGCGCCCCCTATGGGCCGGCCGCCACTGGTATCAAGTAACACTGACGCTTTGATACAAAAACATGGCATCCAACATCTCTGAGATCCTGACCATCTTAATATCAACACAGAGGCTTCAATAGAGGAACATGAAATTTAACATCTCTGAGATCCTTCCTGAGATTGATAATACCAACCAACAATGAGGCTTCCATACTTCAACATGGCATCCCACATCTCTGAGATCCTGATCATGATGATGATAATAATAAATAATACTGAGGCTTCAAAACATGATAGTGATAATACCAACCAATACTGAGGCTTCAATACAGCAACATGGCCATTTTTCTTTTTCCAATATGGCGTCCATCATCTTTGAGATCCTGACCATGATAAATCCAACAAGAACCATCACTGAAGCTTTGCTTTCTGTTCTATCTTTTCTGCTTGCAAACATGCCTGGTTTATCGGAATATAAGTAAATGAAAAAAAATGAACTTAGTACGGAGTGCACATCACGAGGACTTGACGTCAGTTGCAAAAGTCGTGAAGTAATGATTCATGCCCTGCAGGAGTATGATATCCAGGCAAGCCAAAATCTGACGGAACCAGAGGAGGAGGCTTCCGTTACTTCAAAACCCAGTCATTCGGGAACAGCCTCGCAGGATGGGCCAGCAGAGACTGACACTGGGGTATCACTGGACGTCACCCCCCAGCCACAGCATGAGCAGACCAGCCCCAGCTTGCTTGCAACCAGCATAGACTCTCCTCAAATGCGGGAAACACTACAACATATCAAGGCGGTGGATCCTACGGCGTACCTGCAGTTTCTGGAACGCCAGGCCGAGCGAGAGGCTGCGGAACGCCAGGCTGCGAGAGAGGCTGAGAGAGCGGAACACCAGGCTGAGAGAGAGGCTATGGAACGCCGGGCTAAGAGAGAGGCTTCAGAACGCCAGGCTGAGAGGGAGGCTGAATGTCGGCACAACCTGGAGATGGCTAAGCTCCCGCCGCAGCCACAGGCTCAGAACCTCGGATCCCTAGAGCACAAGGACACCTCTCTGCTTGTGAACCCGGCAGCCAAATTTCCAGTTATGGAAAAGGACAGTGAC
Organism: Pelophylax lessonae; assembly: GCF_965119305.1. NCBI lineage: Eukaryota > Metazoa > Chordata > Amphibia > Anura > Ranidae > Pelophylax > Pelophylax lessonae. The sequence continues at coordinate 19,303,528 of NC_138775.1, read as the reverse complement.
ATTGATGTGTACCTACTGTCGTTTGAAAAGACTTGCCGTCAGTACCAGCTGCCCCAAGCACAGTGGGCCCGGTACCTTTAATACAGCAACATGGCATGCAGCATCTGTGAGATCCTGACCAGGATGAATATAATATCAAGCAACACTGAAGCTTTGATATAAAAACATGGCATCCAACATCTCTGAGATCCTGACCATGTTAATATCAACACAGAGGCTTCTATAGAGGAACATGAAATTTAACATCTCTGAGATCCTTCCTGAGATTGATAATACCAACCAACAATGAGGCTTCCATACTTCAACATGGCATCCCACATCTCTGAGATCCTGATCATGATGATAATAATAATAAATAATAATGAGGCTTCAAAGCATGATAGTGATAATACCAACCAATACTGAGGCTTCAATACAGCAACATGGCCATTTTTCTTTTTCCAATATGGCGTCCATCATCTTTGAGATCCTGACCATGATAAAACCAACAAGAACCATCACTGAAGCTGCATTACCTCAACATGGCATCCAACATATGTGAGATTCTGACCATGACGATAATACCAACCAACACCGGGGCTTCGATACCTCTACTTGATATTTAACAGTGAAGATGCTAATACCAACCCACACAGAGGCTTCATTCCTGCAACATCTGTGAGATCCTCACCGTGATCATGATAATACCAACCAACAATGAGGCTTCAATACAGCAATCCATCCAACATTTGTGAGATCCTGAACATAATGATTATACTGACCAACACAGAGGCTTCAATAATGCAACATGGCTTCCAACAATGATGAAACTAAAACCAACCCACACTGAGGCTTCATTTCTGCAACATGTCATCCAACATCTGTGAGATCATGACCATGATGATGATGATGATACCAACCAACAATGAGCCTTCAATAAAACAAAAAATCTTACCGGCTGTTCCTGTGGTGTGGATCTGCTGTAAGTTGCGTTCGTGGATCCTAACAAAGAAAAGGAGGACATGGTGAAGTCATCCATTGAAATTGTTGAAAAATTAAGTATTTATGAAAAAGCAGTCAATATGGAGCTGGGAAATTTTTCAGATCACAGAACATTATATTCATCTTCCTTCAGAGAATTCAAATATCATTAGGCTGGGTTCACACTAGTGCGAATTGGATGTGAGTTTTCTGCATCCAATTCGCATGACAGAAGAGTGTGCCCGGCTCTCAATGGACCCGGTTCACACATCTCCATGGCTGCTGTGGAGCGGATTGCACAGGGGTCCTGTGTGTCTTTGGCTCCATTTCAGGTCTGAATTCAGGCAAAAGTTCGGGCCTGATTCATCCCTGAAATGGAGAACAGGGACGCATCAGACCCCAACTGTGAGCCGCATCTGTGTTAAGTTTGAACCCAGCCTTAACCACTTCTGGACCAGAAGATTTTCCCCCGTAATGACCAGGCCATATTTTGCGATTCGGCACTGCAATTGTGCGGTCGTGCGGCGCTGTACCTAAAAAAAAATATTTTTTTCCCCACAAATAGAGCTTTCTTTTTGTGGTATTTGATGATCAACGATGCGATTTTTATTTTTTGCGCTATAAACAAAAAAAGAGCGACAATTCTGAAAAAAAAAAAAACAATATTTTTCACTTTCTGCTATATAACATTTCCAAAAAAATGTAAAAATCTAAATTTTTTAACATTTAGGCCAATTTGTTTTCTGCTACAAATTTTTGGTAAAAAAAAAAATCACAATAAGCGTATTTTGATTGGTTTGCGCAAAAGTTATCGCGTCTACTAACTACGGGAAATATTTATGTCATTTTTTTTTTAAACTAGTAATGGTGGGGATCTGCATTTTTTAGCAGGACTGCGACATTGTGGCGGACAGATTGGACCCCTAACTGACATTCTTGACACTTTTGGGGGGACCAGTGACGTTACTACAGTAATCAGTGCTAAAAATATACACTGTTACTGTAATAATGACACTGGCAGGGAAGACGTTAACATTTTGGGTGATCAAGGGGTTAAATGTGAGCCTAGGGGAATTATTCTAACTGTGGGGGGGGGGGGGGGGCGTGGCTTATAGAAGGATCACAGGAACTCTATGATCATTCTAGGGAGAAGAACGGTCAGCTGTGTTTAAAACAGCTGACCGTTCTCTCTCAGCGGGAAGCGATCGCGGGTGCCAGGCAGTAATCAGAGCCACCTGACTCGTGCATCGGCTTCCCTGTTGCCAAGAGGGGGCGGGAGCGTGCCGGCGGCAGGGTGCACTCGCCCCCTAGCTGCAGGCGCGCAACCGACGTAGATCTACGTCAGTTCACGCAGGAGAGCCACCCTGCCGCAGTGAAAATGCGATGGGTGGTCCGGAAGCGGTTAATGATAATAGTGTATTTATTTCTTTATAAAATATCATCACCAAAAGAAAGATTTCTGTACCGGGTGTAGATCACCATTATTGTATTATTGTTTGGGTGGAATACTTCACATTTTATTTCTAGTTGGGGTATCTACATGTTATTGAACATTTGTTCCTGGATGAGATAATTTATTATAACATTCATTCCCGGAAATGACTCCATTCATTAACAGCACACTTTTCTCATATATATTAACAGAAAAAATAGTTTCTTACTTTGTGCCATGAAGTCGGTGTAGACGATCGGACCTCTGTAACACAAAAAAATACATCATTACCTAAATCACATGTATGGAGGTCTGATTTTATATACACTAGAGTCTTTAAATGTCAGTTATGGGTGGATGCTGGGAATCACCCAACAGCAGAGATTCTTGTACATGTAATACGGGAAGAAAGGCAAACTTACACATTTTGGGTGGAAGATGCTGTGAAGAAGAGAAAATATATGAGAATATGAGAAGCTGATATTTCCACCATTATACTACAAAAAATACAGACCTCCCCCTCCCATCATATCTACAATGACCCATCTACCTGTCTGTACATTGATGATATGGAACAAGAGAAGATGATATATCCTGTAAATCAGGGCCGGCCTTACCATGGGTCCCGCTGGGTCCATTGGACCCAGGCAGAACTTGGAGTAGGGCAGCAAATTGACGCCCAAGATTTTTTTTCCAGCAGTTTTGTGTCGTCAGTTTGCAGCATGTTACGAGTGGCATTTCCCATCTCATACTGCCGTCCGTAGTGCAAACTGATGAGTATGAGGAGGCGGAGCTTCTCCTCCTGGGAACGCCCCTCGCGTGATTGTGGTGTGCGCAATGACGTCAGACATCAGCGCACTCCATCTCACACAGGGCAGGCTGGATCTTCTATGGCGGTGGCCACGGCAGACACAAGAGTGACAGGAGGACTGAGGACAGAAAGTGGGTGTTTGATTCACCTGTCTGGTGGTGAGGTCTGGAAGAAGATAACAGTATATATATATATATATATATATATATATATATATATACAGTGGGTACGGAAAGTATTCAGACCCCCTTACATTTTTCACTCTTTGTTATATTGCAGCCATTTGCTAAAATCATTTAAGTTCATTCTTCTTCCTCATGAATGTACACATAGCACCCCATACTGACAGAAAAACACAGAATTGTTGACATTGTTGCAGATTTATTAAAAAAGAAAAACTGAAATATCACATGGTCCTAAGTATTCAGACCCTTTGCTGTGACACTCATATATTTAACTCAGGTGCTTTCCATTTCTTCTGATCATCCTTGAGATGGTTCTACACCTTCATTTGAGTCCAGCTGTGTTTGATTATACTGATTGGACTTGATTAGGAAAGCCACACACCTGTCTATATAAGACCTTCCAGATCACAATGCATGTCAGAGCAAATGAGAATCATGAGGTCAAAGGAACTGTCTGAAGAGCTCAGAGACAGAATTGTGGCAAGGCACAGATCTGGCCAAGGTTACAAAAAGATTTCTGCTGCACTTAAGGTTCCTAAGAGCACAGTGGCCTCCATAATCCTCAAATGGAAGACATTTGGGACAACCAGAACCCTTCCTAGAGCTGGCCGTCCGGCCAAACTGAGCTATCGGGGGAGAAGAGCCTTGGTGAGAGAGGTAAAGAAGAACCCAAAGATCACTGTGGCTGAGCTCCAGAGATGCAGTCAGGAGATGGGAGAAAGTTGTAGAAAGTCAACCATCACTGCAGCCCTCCACCAGTCGGGGCTTTATGGCAGAGTGGCCCGACGGAAGCCTCTCCTCAGTGTAGGACACATGAAAGCCCGCATGGAGTTTGCTAAAAAACACCTGAAGGACTCCAAGATGGTGAGAAATAAGATTCTCTGGTCTGATGAGACCAAAATAGAACTTTTTGGCCTTAATTCTAAGCGGTATGTGTGGAGAAAACCAGGCACTGCTCATCACCTGTCCAATACAGTCCCAACAGTGAAGCATGGTGGTGGCAGCATCATGCTGTGGGGGTGTTTTTCAACTGCAGGGACAGGACGACTGGTTGCAATCGAGGGAAAGATGAATGCGGCCAAGTACAGGGATATCCTGGACAAAAACCTTCTCCAGAGTGCTCTGGACCTCAGACTGGGCCAAAGGTTTACCTTCCAACAAGACAATGACCCTAAGCACACAGCTAAAATAACGAAGGAGTGGCTTCACAACAACTCCGTGACTGTTCTTGAATGGCCCACCCAGAGCCCTGACTTAAACCCAATTGAGCATCTCTGGAGAGACCTAAAAATGACTGTCCACCAACGTTTACCATCCAACCTGACAGAACTGGAGAGGATCTGCAAGGAGGAATGGCAGAGGATCCCCAAATCCAGGCGTGAAAGACTTGTTGCATCTTTCCCAAAAAGACTCCTGGCTGTATTAGATCAAAAGGGGGCTTCTACTAAATACTGAGCAAAGGGTCTGAATACTTAGGACCATGTGATATTTCAGTTTTTCTTTTTTAATAAATCTGCAACAATGTCAACAATTCTGTGTTTTTCTGTCAGTATGGGGTGCTATGTGTACATTCATGAGGAAGAAGAATGAACTTAAATGATTTTACCAAATGGCTGCAATATAACAAAGAGTGAAAAATTTAAGGGGGTCTGAATACTTTCCGTACCCACTGTATATATATATAATATTTTCTAAATTTATTAAAGTTATTACTGTTTTTTTTTTTTTTTTTTTGTCCCTATACCCCTCAAAGCAGCCGCATAACCTCCCTCACAAAGCAGTCACCTAACTCCCCCCCCCACACACACAATGCAGCCCCTAAATAATTTTCCATATAGACAAGGTGCTGTTGCATGTAAATCTGACTTCCTCATAAATGCAATTCTAGTTTTAATTATCATGATATAAAATAATGGATGTGGGGGACCTTTTGGTGGGCATGATTTTTTTTGGGGGGGGGGAGGGGCAGGGGGTGGGGGCTGGGGTAGCATTTATTCTTGGACCCAGGCAGCACAATGTCTTGGACCACCCCATGTACTGTAATCTACAATGAGCCCATTGTCTTTATCTACCTCTCTGTATACAGAAGACATGGAGCATTAAAATGTGTTATATCCTGTATATACTAAATAGAATACAACCCCCTCCCCATATATCTACAATAACCCCTCTGTGGCCACCTACCTGCCTGTATACAGAGGACCTGGACCATGAGAAACTGTTATATCCTGTATATACTCTATAGAATACAACCCTACTCCCCCTACCCCCCATTTATTAGTGACCCCGCTGTGACTTATGTTGAAGACAGTGAACGTGAGAAGCTGTTATATCCTGTATATACTTCAAACCCGATTCCAAAAAAGTTGGGACACTGTACAAATTGTGAATAAAAACAGAATGCAATGATGTGGAAGTTTCAAATTTCAATATTTTATTCAGAATACAACATAGATGACATATCAAATGTTTATGAAAAAAATTTTGGTGGCCTAAAAGAAACTGCGCAAAATTGGTGATATTCGATAATAAATTAATCAATCAAATTATCATAAATTAATTAAATATATATAAGAGGAATTGCTTCCATAGTGCAAGCTGCAATAAAAACGTATAAAACGCATAAATGTGAAAAGAGTGGAATAAATTGCGCTCAACACTTAAAACACAACCAAAAAGTGCTTGTGTGCATAAATATGTGAATAAATGGTTATAAATAAATAAATATACAAAATCCTAAATGTGAAAAAAGTCCTTGGTAAATAAATATCAACAGTCTTTAAAGTGCCCAGTGCAATACAGATCTCTCAGCAATGACTGAATATCACTCCAACTTCAAGTGAGGGACCTCCACCATAAGAGACTTTTCTCCACCCAGTGCTCGGGGTAAATACTTCTTACCAAAGCTGGTGGACCCCTTAATTACAGGGGGTCTAAAGCAGCGTAAATGGTCCACAAATGCCTCCAAGCTATCCTTCAGGTCCCTTGATTTAAGACTCAGCTCGCATAAGGAACTCCAAGTATTTCAGGATATTTGTGGGGAGAAAGATAAGGAAACTCCAATAGTGTAGTATGTTCTGATAATTAGGGTTTATTAATGAAATTGCACTTACTCAAACATTAGATTCAAATGCCTTCATGCAGTAAATGCAGCATGGGTTCGGTGTACGGGACGCTCCTATGCTTCTGCGTATCACCAACCCGTGATGATCCCCTGATGACGTCAGCGCGTCTGACGAAACGTGCGTCGGGAACGTGAGACCGTGGAGTTCCGGGTTGGTGATACGCAGAAGCATAGGAGCGTCCCGTACACCGAACCCATGCTGCATTTACTGCATGAAGGCATTTGAATCTAATGTTTGAGTAAGTGCAATTTCATTAATAAACCCTAATTATCAGAACATACTACACTATTGGAGTTTCCTTATCTTTCTCCCCACAAATATCCTGAAATACTTGGAGTTCCTTATGCGAGCTGAGTCTTAAATCAAGGGACCTGAAGGATAGCTTGGAGGCATTTGTGGACCATTTACGCTGCTTTAGACCCCCTGTAATTAAGGGGTCCACCAGCTTTGGTAAGAAGTATTTACCCCGAGCACTGGGTGGAGAAAAGTCTCTTATGGTGGAGGTCCCTCACTTGAAGTTGGAGTGATATTCAGTCATTGCTGAGAGATCTGTATTGCACTGGGCACTTTAAAGACTGTTGATATTTATTTACCAAGGACTTTTTTCACATTTAGGATTTTGTATATTTATTTATTTATAACCATTTATTCACATATTTATGCACACAAGCACTTTTTGGTTGTGTTTTAAGTGTTGAGCGCAATTTATTCCACTCTTTTCACATATCAAATGTTTAAACTGAGAAAATGTATAATTTTAAGGGAAAAATACGTTGATTTTAAATTTCATGGCATCTACACATCTCAAAAAAGTTGGGACAAGGCCATGTTTACCACTGTGTGGCATCCCCTCTTCTTTTTATAACAATCTGCAGACGTCTGGGGACTGAGGAGACAAGTTGCTGAAGTTTAGGAATTGGAATGTTGTCCCATTCTTGTCTAATACAGGTTTTTATTTGCTCAACTGTCTTAGGTCTTCTTTGTCACATCTTCCTCTTTATGATGCGCAAAATGTTTTCTATGGGTGAAAGGTCTGGACTGCAGGTTGGCCATTTCAGTACCCGGATCCTTCTTCTACGCAGCCATGATGTTGTAATTGATGCAGTATGTGGTCTGGCATTGTCATGTTGGAAAATGCAAGGTCTTCCCTGCAAGAGACGACGTCTGGACTGAGCGCTGATAACAACTTGGGTTGTCCTTGTCCTCTTTAGTCCGGACAACATGGCGTCCCAGTTTTCCAAAAAGAACTTCAAATTTTGATTCGTCTGACCACAGAACAGTTTTCCAACTTTGCCACAGTCCATTGTAAATGAGCCTTGGCCCAGAGAAAACGCCTGCACTTCTGGATCATGTTTAGATATGGCTTCTTTTTTGGCCTATCGAGTTTTAGTCGGCAACGGCGAATGGCGCGGTGGATTGTGTTCACCGACAATGTTTTCTGGAAGTATTCCTGAGCCCATGTTGTGATTCCCATTACAGTAGCATTCCTGTATGTGATGCAGTGCCGTCTAGGGGCCCGAAGTTCATGGGCATCCAGTATGGTTTTCCGACCCTGACCCTTACGTACAGAGATTGTTCCAGATACTCTGAATCTTTGGATGATATTATGTACTGTAGATGATGATAACTTCAAACTCTTTGCAATATTTCTCTGAGAAACTCCTTTCTGATATTGCTCCACTATTTTTAACCGCAGCATTGGAGGAATTGGTGATCCTCTGCCCATCTTGACTTCTGAGAGACACTGCCACTCTGAGAGGCTCTTTTTATACCCAATTATGTTGCCAATTGACCTAATAAGTTGCAAATTGGTCTTCCAGTTGTTCCTTATATGTACATTTAACTTTTCTGGCCTCTTATTGCTACCTGTCCCAACTTTTTTGGAATGTGTAGCTCTCATAAAATCCAAAATGAGCCAATATTTGGCATGACATTTCTCACTTTCAACATTTGATATGTTATCTATATTATATTGTGAATAAAATATAAGTTTATTAGATTTGTAAATTAGTCCATTCCTTTTTTACTCACAATATGTACAGTGTCCCAATTTTTTTGGAATTGGGTTTGTAAATAGAATACATATATCTACAATAACCCCTCTGTTGCCACCTACCTGCCTGTATACAGAGGACCTGGAACATGAGAAACTGTTATATCCTGTATATACTCTATAGAATACAACCCTACTCCCCCTACCCCCCCCATTTATGAGTGACCCCACTGTGACTTATGTTGAAGACAGAGAACATGAGAAGCTGTTATATCCTGTAAATACTATATAAAATGTAGACCAGGGATGTGCATTTAGGGGAGGCAGAGCCTCACCTGTCATGAACATAAAAACAAAAAACAATCGAGCTTCGAGGGTCGTAGTTCAGCAACCTGGGGTCACAGAGACCCCAAAGTTAGGGAGTAGGTATCTGAAGTCCTACCCCACCACTGATCAAAATAGCACCTATGGTTCCGGAGATGCGGGTCTCCTTGCGCAGCCTGTCAGAATCTGTTTCCAGCAGACTGAGAGGAAGAGCTCACAGTGAATTCTTGTCAGAGGCATTGAGCTCAATGGACACCTTGGAGCCTTGGACCAATGGTAAAGCACCTCTGGTCCAAGCTGTCCAATAAAAATGCTGCAGTGGAGGCTCTCCTCTCACTGCAGTGTCATAGAAGGGGGGTGTGTCTAAATGACAAATGCTCCCTTCCAGCCCGGCCCTCCTAACTAAGGAAAAAACATGGGATTATGGGTATAAGGTTTACCCATAATCCCATGTTTTTCTCACACAGAGAAGAGGGAGAATCTGCTGCTGCTGAAAAGGTACTTTTTTAACCACTTAATCCCCGGAAGATTTTACCCCCTTCCTGACCAGGGGGTATTTTGTGATTCGGCACTACGTGACTTTAACAGACAATTGCGCGGTCGTGCGACGCTGTACCTAAACGAATTTGATGTCCTTTTTTTCCCCACAAACAGAGCTTTCTTTTGGTGGTATTTGATCACCAGTGCGATTTTTTGATCATGCGCTATAAACAAAAAAAGAGCGTCAATTTTGCAAAAATAACAATATTTTTCACATTTTTTTATATGAAATTCCCCCCCAAAAAAATGTAAAAATCAAAATTTTTTAACATTTTCGGCCAATTTGTTTTATGCTACCTATGTTTGGTAAAAAAAATCGCAAAAAGCGTATTTTGATTGGTTTGCGCAAAAGTTATCGCGTTTACTAACAAAGGGAAAGATTTTTGTCATTATTGTTGTTTTTTTTTTTTAACGCGTAATGGCGGCGATCTGCGATTTTTTTTGCGGTACTGCGACATTGCGGTGGACAGATCGGACCCTTGACTGATATTTTTGACACTTTTGGGGTTACCAGTGACATTTCTACAGTAATCAGTGCTATACATATGCACTGTTACTGTAAAATTACACTGGCAGTGAAGGGGTTAAATTTATTTGAGAGGGAGGGGTTATGTGTGTCCCTAGGGGCGTGATCCTAACTGTAATTGGCTGTGGCTTGAGGTGTAGGAGCAGTGATCAACGGTCCTACATAGTCGAACCGTATAATCACTGTTTCTACACAGGGGAGAATGACAGGCGGCTTGTTTACACTAGCCGTCTGCCTTTCTCCCTCTCCACCGACGATCGCCGAGTGACCGGCGGACATCACACGCGCGGGGGGGGGGTTCGTGACCGCGCGGGAGCGCCCCTCCGGCGGCGCGCTCGCTCCCCAGAGCCTCACAGGCTAGTGACGTATATATACGTCACTTTGCCTGTGAGGGGCTGACCGCCGCAGTATATCTACTTGCGGCGGTCGGCAAGTGGTTAATCAAGTAAAATAATATATTATTTTGCTACATGTTATAACATAATTTATTATTTATCTATTTACTATGAAATTACTGATTTGAAGTTATAACTTCAAACTTCAGTAATTTGTCCGTTAAACCACCTGCTTGAGTACAGTTTTTTTAAAATATAGTAAATTACCTTAAAAACAATATAAAATAATTGCAAAGAACAAAAAAGAAGCATCAGGAGGACTTTACTGGAATAGATGTGAGACTATATCCCTATATAGAGGTATCCAAAAGTATATTTATTTGAACATAAAAAAAATGTATCACATAGCATCTATTTAGCATCGATACATCATAAAAACATGTGAAAACAAAGCATATAAAAAAACATGATAGAAATATGACCCCAAAAGACCCATTCTGACACCTTCCCCAATAGGAATAATACCAATTGGAAACCTGAACTGGAGGTGTCTGTGGGTAGAGGTCACCTCCGTAGGTCAACGCGTTTCGCTGTACTGCGTAGCTTCTACAGCACCAAAAAAAGGGAAGAACTTACATTACATGCTAAACATAATAACCATCAATTAGGTATATATAAAACAAAACACATACAAATATGCATGCACATGTTTAATTTTTAATGTAGATGTAAATAAATATACTTTTTGATACCTCTATATGTTTGCTATAAATCACTAAATGGTGATGTCAGGGTTTATTTACTAAATGGTGATGTGGGGGTTGTATCTGGTTCTGATACTAGCCAGTGCCTCCCCAGCCACTGACCTCCCCGCATGTCCCTGCTGCAGACTCCCCATATATATATATATATATATATATATATATATATATATATATATAATAACCCCTCTGTGACCATCTACCTGTCCATACATTGAAGACATGGAACAATGTTCTTATTTCTTGTGTATACTACTAAAGAATGAAGACAACACACCTCCGTATATTTATAATGACCCTGATGTGATCATCTACTTGTCTTTATACTGATGACATGGAGCATTAGAAGCTGTCATATCCTGTATATATTATAAAGAATACAGGAACTCCTTATATCTACAATGACCCCTCAGAAGAACAGGTCAGCCTGTGCTGAGGAGGACAATGATTGGAGGAAACTCAATAGAGGGACAATGTATATACTACAGTGGATTCTCTTCATCCACCATTCTTCCACACCTGTATGCAGGGCCAGGACAAGGGGTGGGCAGGAGGGTCGGCTGCCCTGGGTGCAATGGTTTATTGCAGGGACTTGGACACCCTGACCCTAACCCTAGGGGAAGGGGGGGGGGGCGCAGTTTGCCATCTTTGCCCTGGGCACTGGATGACCTTGTCCCGCCACCAGTGGCAGCTAATCCATTGGGGGTGCAGGGGCGCCACCCCCCCTATCCATGCGTCCGGCCCCAAAATCTACATGCTGGGCGCCGGACGCATTGATTCCAATGGGGTTTTTTTTTATTTTTATTTTGAAGCACCTGATTAGAGCCAGAGGCTCTAATAGGCTTCAAAAAAGGGTGGGCTTGGGGCGCAGAGCACTGCGCCCTGAGCCCACCCAGTTGTACGACAATAGCGAATGAATATCAGGTCCTGAGACCCGTTTCCTGATTGCCCGAAAGGAGAAGCCATGCTATTGGCCAAGGAGGAGGAGGGAGGAGGAGACGCAGGGGAAACCCATGGAGGAGACTGAGGGGGAAGCTGCTGCTGCCGCCGGTGCCCAGGGTGAGTGAGCCGGTGACCGAGGGGGGGGGGGGTTATGTGTGTGGGCTTGGGCTGGTGTGGTCTGGGGGGGGGGTATGGTGTGGTCTGCTGCCCCCCCGCCCATGGAGCACCAGCCGCCACTGACCCTAACCTTAAAGCGGTAGTATCCCGCTTTTTGAGACTTTTACCTACAGGTAAGCCTATAATAAGGCTTACCTGTAGGTACAAATAATATCTCCTAAACCGGCACGGTTTAGGAGATATTTACAGTGCATGCAGCCGCTCGCGCGAGCGGCGCATGCGCTCTGAAGGTCCGGGGGGACCTTCAATTATGTTTGCCGGAGATTGCCGGAAAAATCACTCCCGCGCGCATGCGCGGGAGTGACGTCATCGCGGCTCCGGCCAACCATCGCGCCGGAGCCGTGTCTTCCGGCCAATCAGCGCGCCGGAGCCGCCGAACCCGGAAGAGACGGCGAGGGATCATGGCAGCGCCCGCAGCGATGTCCGGGGGTCCGTGTCGGGGCTTCGTTCTAAGGTAAGTTACACATAATGGGCTAGTATGCAATGCATACTAGCTCATTATGCCTTTGTCTTGCAGGTTTTTTTTTTTTTTTTTTTTATAGGGTTTACAACCGCTTTAAGGGAAGGGGGCGCAGTTTACCATCTTTGCCCTGGGCGCTGTCCCGCCACTGCCTGTATGATTGGACACATAGAAATTCCTACCGTCATATGAGAAAAATGTTGTCCAGTCACTGGTAGTACCCACCTTGTTTGGTGTACATATAATATACAACTCCTGATATAACTGCCAGAAGGAGAACAACGCCAGCCACTCCGCCATAGATGTATGATGGGTCACCGTTAGATTCAGATCCTGCAGAATGTCCTTTCATTTTGTTAAAGAATGGAAAAATATATGATGTTAATTGGAGGAGAAAATAACAAATCTGACAGACAGTCCAGAAACACACAAATCTCCTCTCTTCATTCTGCTGCTTTTCTCACATTTGTGATTCCATATTTAGGTAGTGACTAGGTGGCTGAAAGTGTGATTGCCATCATCCCTACATACGTTATAAAACACATATTAGTAATACTAAATAATAAATCCGCGCAATCAATAATATCCAATAAGTAACAGTGAATGGTCAAAAATCCTAATGGCAGCTTGCGTAAAGCGTTTTTCACTAAACACAATACAGTAAACCCCCGTTATATCGCGGTTCAGTTTTCGCGGTCCCGGTATTTCACATTTTTTTTTTTTGTGTGTAAGACTTATTAATATTACTATATTAATTAATTCATTATTAATTCAATATTTTTGTGTTTTCCATTGCTCTTTCTCTCAATATCTTTTATGCGTTTAAATGTGTTTCTATTGTTTTAAAAGTGTGTTTAAAGCGGAGTTCCAGCCACAAAATCGACATAATCGATTTTGGGCCATCCGCTTGCTCTTGGTCACCTGAAAAACAAATGGATAGTTACGATTTCTTTTTGTTTACTTATCTTCTTATAGATGAAAATATACTCACCTTTCTTCCACTTCCCCCCTCTGCGGCCGCGGCCCGCGCCGTCACTTCCTCTTTGCATTGATTCTTGGGAGCTGAACGCTCCCAGGAATCAATGCGCCTGCACCGGCCCCGCTCGTCACTTCTGGTGCAGGCGCCTCATTCCCTGCTAAACAGCTTCTGGGCATGCCCAGAAGCTGTGCAGTAATGACGCGCCGCACCGGAAGTGACGAGCGGGGCCGGTGCAGGGCATTCTGGGAGAAGAGGACACGGAAGAGGACGCAGAAGAGGACGCGCTGGCTTCAGCTGCCCACATCTGAGATGGCAACGCTGGAGAAGAAATTTTATAAGTGAGTATTTCTTCTTGCAGGTAAGTGCGACCCGGGACAGTTCAGAGGCTAGCCATTGTGGAATGTACTAGCCCTGACTGTCCCGGGGGTATTTTTAGCTAAATTTCGACCCCGTGGCCGGAACTCCGCTTTAAAGACCATAAAATGCTTTTAAAACTACCATAAAAGTTATAAAAACATGCCTAGGGTGTATTTAAATGGGGTATTTCTATTTTGCGGATTTTCACTTATCACGGGTGGGTCTGGAACATAACCCCCGCGATGGAGGGGGGTTTACTGTACAACATACCAGAGGCGTAACTAGAACCTTCAGGGTCCCGGTGCAAGAAACCATGAAGAGCCCCCTGGACGCCTGGCCGGGGCCCTTCCCTTCAAGCCTGGGGCTCTTCCCACTGATCCTGGGGCCCTTTACTCTTGTTACGAGGCCCTTTATTTTGGTCCTGCAGCGGGACCCTATCACAAGTTCTGCAGTGGGCCCCTTTCCTGCCATCTTGGGGCCCCTCCCCACGGTGGGGGAATGCCAGGGCCCAGTGTCAAGTGTGATCTTTGCGATCCTGGAAGTTCACCCACTGGTGTCAGTAGTTTTTATTTTTTGGTATTTTAATTGTATTATTTTTTATAATTTTATTTTTTTTTTTTTTACAATGTCACTGACTTATGCTGGCCATACACTAGCCGAAAAATCGTTAAAAAATCTGTCATTTGGTCCATTCGTTCATTTTTCGTCCAGTTAATGGGCACAAATAGAAAATCGGTTTTAACTTTTCAGAGCCGAAAAATCGAAGGAACAGTTTGGAAAATTCTGCCGAGCGAACGATAAATTGAAAGGTTAATGTGTTTCTCGCCCCCGACCTGTTTGCAATAGATATATGTGACAAACTGAACAAAAAACGGATTTATTTATGTCCATTGAACAATTTATCATTTGAAATTTGGTCATTACATGATGGCATGATCCAGTGTCGGGACAAGGTCACCCAGCACCCAGGGCAAGGATGCCAAACAGCGCCCCCCCCTTCCCTTAGGTTTAGGGTCAAGGTGCCCCCCCATCCCTGCAATAAACCATTGTGCCCAGGGCAACTGTCCCTCCTGCCCACCCCTTGTCCCGGCCCTGGCACGATCGTCTGCTCTCACGGCCGATTTTTCGTTTTTTCTAAAATGAGCTCGAACGATTTTCCGGCTAGTGTATGGCCAGCTTAAGACTCTCTCTCTGTCTATTCAGAAAAGGAAGGAGCTGGTAAATTACATATTTACCGATCCCTTCCTGGTTCTCTATTGTGACCCATCCCCTGCAGCAGCTGGCAGGAGAGGGAGCACAGTGTCATCTTAAGAGCAATAATGGGCCCTGGGCAATACAGTGCACTGGGGCCCCGCCTACACAATCACCCACGAGAATAAAAATGCAAATTATCGATAAGGCGATATTTATTGGTACAGCAGTGCCAGGCTAATGACAGCTTCCAACCCCCTGGTGCTTGCCACCTGCTAAGTTCGGAAGGGGTATGCACACAGAAATGGGAATCAGGACTAATGCTTGGCTGGGGCTTGGTCACTGGGCAGGTGGGGCCCCTTGGCAACTTCCCAGCAAGCTCATTCAGAAAGATGGCCATGGGAGGGAGGAAGCCGGCAGCACAGTTGGGGGGGGGGGGGAGACCAGGGAAGCACACAGGGGCCCAGAGACAGCAGAACACAAGTGACCTGGATAGGAGGAGTGGCGGGGGCAGCATACAGAGGAACCAATCTCCTTTATTTTCCTCCTGCAGCTACAGGAGGAAAAAGGAGGACAGTGATTTCTCTACATGCTGCCCCCAGCCCTCCCCTCCTATCCAGGTGTACAGGGGAGCCGCACAGGCCTCCTGGAGCATGGGGCCCGGTTGCAACTACAACCCCAGCAACCCCTGTAGTTACGCCCCTGCAACATACACAAAAAATCAATGCAGTGCCAAAAGAAAGCCCGTTTGACAAGCCCGCATTGCTCTGAGTGCCTGGTCTGTAAGTATACTGACTGTTTACCTTTAAGCCTATTAAATATATTTTACGCAGGGCACTAGAAAGTCTTTTTTATTCCCCATATATACCGTAGAGTGGAGTGTGATTTCACCAAAAGAAGAAGGAGAGGAGTGAGATTTTTTTCCTGAATGATATCCTTAGAGGGGAAAAGCTTTGTTTGACTCAATGGTAAAACATTAGTCAAACGTTGAGGTGAGCACGGGAAAAGCACTTATCAGCACCTTCATGTGTGGATTGATTGCACCAGCACTTTATTATTATTAAAGGCACGGCATGGTGGAACTGCACTAAAGGACATTATTACATTATATTATATTATTTTACATGGACTTTTGAATCACTTATTTATTTATTTATTTATTTGCATATGTTGCACATATTTATAGATAACTTCCTGATGACGCCTTTCCGGTGAAATGCATTGAGGTATCCTAGTGACATCATTTCCGGCTCACGGCAAGTCCCGGTGGGGTGAAACGCAGGTGGAACACACACCATTGCGGAGCGGCAATTAATAGTAATAGTGCTCCATCATTTTTTATCAGTGGGAATAATAGTGCTCCATTGATGGAATTAGTGGGAGGAATGGTGCTCCGTCAATGGTGTCAATAGGAGTAATATAGTGCCCCATCGTTGGTATTGGTGGGGAGAATAGTGCCCCATCATTGGTATCACTGGGAGGAATAGTGCCCCATCATTGGTATTAGTGGGGAGAATAGTGCCCCATCATTGGTATCACTGGGAGGAATAGTGCCCCAACATTGGTATTAGTGGGGAGAATAGTGCCCCATCATTGGTATCACTGGGAGGAATAGTGCCCCATCGTTGGTGTCAATTTGAGTAATAATGCCCCATCCTTAGTATTAGTTGGGAGAATAGTGCTCCATCATTGGTGTCAATGGGAATAATAGTGCTCCATCATTGGTGTCAATGGGAGGAATAGTGCCCCATCATTGGTGTCAGCGGGAGGAATGGTGCTCCATCATTGGTGTCAGTAGGAGTAATAATGCCCCATCCTTGGTATTAGTTGGGAGAATAGTGCTCCATCATTGGTGTCAATGAGAGTAATAGTGCCCCATCGTTGGTATTGGTGGTATTAAGGTGCCGGACTGTGGCCAGTGGGAGAGAAAATGTCCTGGCATCAGTTGGATTAAACAATTCCCCATCATTGGTATTAGGGGGAGCAATAGTGCCCCGCCAATGATATCAATGGGAGGAATAGTGTCTCATTGTTGGTGTCAGTAGGAGGAATAGTGCTCCATCATTGGTGTCAGTAGGAGGAATAGTGCCTCATCATTGGTGTCAGTAGGAGGAATAGTGCCTCATCATTGGTGTCAGTGGGAGGAATAGTGCCCCCTCTCATTGGTGTCAGTAGGAGGAATAGTGCCCCCTCATCGGTGACAGTAGGAGGAATAGTGCCCCATCATTGATGTCAGTTGGAGGAACAGTGCCCCATCATTGGTATCAGTGGGAGAAATAGTACCCCATCATTGGTATCAGTGGGAGGAATAGTGTGCCATAGTTGGTGTCAGTGAGAGGACTAGTGCCCCAGTCAGTGGCAGGAACTATGCCCCACTGTTGCTGACAGAGGGGGGGAATAATGCCTCAAGGACCATATACAAGCAAGCAAAGGGCCACATCTAGCCCCCTGGGCCACAATTTGGAGACCTCTGCCATAGAGTGTAAAATCAGGTCTGGAAGTGTTCACTAATAACTCAACACAAAATAAAAACAGAAGTGAAAAAGTAACTGAAAACATGTATCAGAATGAGTAGACGTAATAGCAATAGCGTGTGGTCAGTGTGTGGTCAGTAATTGTCGAACAAAACTGCTGCAAAAGAAAATTAAAGAGGGACCAAAATAAAAAGGACAGCTAATCACAGGAGCAGAACAGACATAGAACAACCACCACCACTACTGATAGCAGAGAAAAAAAATAAATAAATATATATATAAAAAAAAAAAATATATATATATATATATATATATATATATATATATATATATATATATATATACAGAAATAAATATTGCATTAAAAAGGATTACCAAAGCACTATGGGTTATTTAAATGGAAAGCACGACAGAAGTTGTTTATCAGGCATTGTATTTTAAAACCTTGAACACTGCTTTATAAGGGGGCGGGGGGGGGGGGGAGTCACTGTAAAGTTCAGCTTCAGCTATTCTATGCAATGGACTTTTTTGCAACATAGTCTCAAAAGAGAGCCTGGGAAAATGTGAACGGGAAGCAAAATGGCCACATACTGGATAAACAAGAAAATATCTACTTTATTTACATACAAATTAACTGATTTACCTGACTAAAAATATTTATTTTATGTTTTAGTTCTGAACATAATAAGTAAGGAAAGAAAAAATGTACAAAATCACAATGTATCCCTCTGATGGAATTATTTTTTTCTTTTTATGATATACTAGATTTTGATTCTATCTAGATCTTTTCAAAGAGGAGTTTTCTTATTTGTTATACCTATTTTTGAACTACATGGTATTCATTGTATTACAACGTATCTGTAATTATCTTTATACCCGTACTTTATGATGTTACTTTCTAGGGCTCCATTCACCTATAGGCTCTCTGGATCTGCCCACGATCCTGAACCATTGAAAGTCGCGGGACGCCCGTGCGATTCCGTGCCCCAAACACGTACAAGAACTTCTTTTGCGTGATTTTACTGCGATTTTACGGCGCTATTTTACCGCCATTCATCGGCTGAAATCGCCCTCCGTTTGGGGTGCCATTGCAAGTCTCAGGAATCTCACGGGCGTCCCGCAACTTGCAATGGTTCGGGATCGCGGGCAGAATCGCTGCAATTCTGCCCGCAGTCCGAAACGCCTATATGTGAATGGAGCCTAATTGTTGCATCTAAACCTCCTTGTATAACAAAACTCAGTAAAACAAATCCATTCACCGATAGGCGTTTTGGATCATGTGAAGAATTGCCACGATTCTGCCCGTGATCCTGAACCATTGAAAGTCGCGTGACGCCCATGTGATTCCTGTGCCCCAAACACGTACAAGAACTTCTTTTGCGTTAAATTTCCTGCGATTTTACGGCACGATTTTACCGTGATTCGTCGGCCAACAATCGCGGCAAAATCGCCCCGCATTTGGGGTGCCATTGCAAGTCACGGGAATCGCACGGGCGTCCCGCGACTTGCAATGGTTTGGGATCGTGGGCAGAATGGCGATCCGAAACACCTATATGTGAATGGAGCCTTATTGTTGCATCTAAACCTCCTTGTATAACAAAACTCAATAAAACTAATTTGACAAGAAAAATGCATTATAATACCTTGTTAGTTTCCTTCTCTCCATAGCATGTCAGCTAAACATTCGCATTTTATATTGTTTTCAAAGACTGTGTGAGATGTTTCCTGTGTTGTCCCCCCGGGCAGGAAAAATGAATCAGCAAAAAATAGAAACGTATAACAAAACCCAAATTTTAACACAGGAAACAAACAACAAAGGAAACAAACAACACAGGAAACAAACAACAATAAATACATAAACTATCTACTGCACATCTCCTCAGAACCTCACACCTCAAACTTTACACACATGGGCGTCTGCAGAAATTTTTCCGAGGGGCATCATTTTAAGGTCAGCCATGCTCCGCCCCTTTTCAACAATGTCATGAAGGGGAGGGGCTTAGTCATTATCACATAAAGCGCAGGCATCAGAGGTTTGAGAAACCTGATGCAAAAGCAAAGCTGACACTCTCTGTTTTGGGTTTGCTGCTCACATGACCCGCCGCCTCTCTCCTCTCGGCCTCTCCTCCTCCCCTCCCGACTGATGTCAGCGGGGAATCCTCGGCCCCGCCTGCTGCAGGCAGCTGTCAGAGAGGGAGAGGAGAAAGCTGGTAGGTCACGTGAGCGGCGATCGGCGCTCTAAAAACTGGTAAAGAACGGCTTATTTTTTTAAAACACATACACAGACACAGGGGCACACAGGATTAATAAACAGATCAGACAGGATAGTATAAAGTAGCTTAACAACTACTTTAAAGGAGTAGTCTGAAGCCCCATTCCACAAAATGCCAGAATTTAGCCAATTGAAATACCTTTTCAATGTCGCCACTTTCAAGAAAATCGGCCCAGCGGTTATTCTTTTATTCCCTCCCGAAGTTTTCAGCACTTCCGGGTTTTCTTCTATGGCCGCCATGATAAAACTACCTCTCCCAGCATGCCCGCTCATCTCTTCCGGTAATCTCCTGCCCTCCCCCTGTGACTCCTCCGCTCGGCCCCCTCCCTAAATTATAATATTACACGCCCCCTCCTCTCGCACCTATTTCCCTATCCCCGCCTCGTAAAATACGTCCTCTTCTATTGGCTTGCCGAGCTCCAATGAGCATGTAAAGCTTACATCGCTAGAGGTTGTAGTGCCGGAGCAGCAGCGGGCCGAAGGATCGGAAGTTGTGCACCAATCACCATCCCATAATGGTAAAATAAAGTACAATACACATACCCCCTTTCCATGTTAGTCCCCCAACCATCCCTTATCCAGAACTACAAGTCACAGCTTTCCCGTACATAAAAATACTGTATTGGCATGCTGTGACTTGTAGTTATCCCCTTGATGTAAGCAGCATTTCATTATATGTATTTATATTGAAATGCTTATTACCTCAAGAGGAAAACTATAAGTCACAGCATTCCCTTACAGTATTTCTATGTATGGGCATGCTGTGACTTGTAGTTTTAAAACTTATTATATGTTTATATATATATATATATATATATATATAGTGAAATGCTGCCTACATCTAGGTGCACACTACAAGTCAAAGCATGCCCATACATAAAAATACTGTACGGGCATGCTGTGACTTATAGTTTTTACTTAGATATATGCAGCATTTCACTATATCTATATATATATTTCTTTATTTATTGAGATGATGCATAGATCTAAGTAAAAACTACAAGTGACAGTATAATTCCCCCCACAAGGTTGGCAGTATTATTCCCCCCACAAGGTTGGCAGTATAATTCCCCCCACAAGGTTGGCAATATTCCAGTCCAGTCCACAATGAAAGTTTATTGTTTTAAAAACACATTTATAGTCAAAAGGAGGGGTTACATATGTAAGGAATCCCCTTTATTTTAATATTCATTAACACTTTGATTACTTTACAAGTGACCAATACTAACCTTACATAGCTGTTGCTATGTAATAAGATACTGTCTCCCTACGCTGGGAGAAAGGAGCAAGACGTGCTGTGAATAAGCGTACATAGTACGCAAGCGTACAATGGACTTCTGTAGAAATTTACTATCCGTAGATTTTTCTACGGTCGGACGTGCGCATGCGCGGTACATAACCGCTGATTGGAGGACAGCGCTCCAATCGGCGTTTGCTGAGCTGAGCCAATGACAGCTCAGCTCAGCGCATATATGCATAAATTAGGTCAGGGGGAGTATTCGACTCCGGGCGTGGAGGCCGACGCAGTCCGCAGTGACTCCTGGGATCGATGAGTCACCGGGCGAAGATGGCGGCGGATGAAGAAGAAAGAAGTCGAGCGTCATCAAAAGACCCAGCTTCAGGCCGGAGAGAAAAACGAGGAGAAGACCGGGAAGAAGACCATAAGGAAAACGTGAGTATATTTGAATGTGTTATAACTTTGTGTGATGCTCTATTTCCCCCAGAAACACTTTGCTTCAGACTACTCCTTTAAAGTGGAAGTTGAGATTCCGGGGGCGGCAATTGCCCCCCGTATGTGGATGCCCGTGTTTACACACCTTCTACAGCCTTTCCTCTCTCCTTAGGCCCTGTTCAAACACTCATCTCTGAAGTCTCAAAACGCCCAACAGGCAAAATCCCATTCATTTCAATGGCCCCCTGTTCATATATGAGCGTTTTTGTCGCCTGAAGCAAAACGCCTGAATCTCAAAAAAGTACATGAGCTTCTTTTTTAGCAAATTATAAGCATTTTTGTTAGATGTCAATGCCTGTCTCCAAACAACTGCAAAAAAAAACGCCTGAAAAACACCAGAAAAACGCCTGAAAAAATGCATGAAAAACACCAAAAAAAGGCTGAAAATTATACGCTCAGGTGTGAATGCAGCCTTATTGTAAAAATCAGGACGCTCAGACCTTCTAATCCCTATGGGTTCCATTCATATATAGGCGTCTCGGATCGCGGGCAAAATTGCAGCGATCCTGAACCATAGCACGTCGCGGGACGCCCATGCGATTCCCGTGACTTGCAATGGCACCGCAAACGCGGCACGATTTTGCTGAGATTGTCGCCCGATGAATCGCGGTAAAATCATTGCCACCCAAAATAAGTCACCCAAAATAAGTTCTTGTACTTCTGTTGGGCGACAGACATCTCGAGATTCTGTTTGCGGGATTTTACCTCGATTTGTCAGGCGACAATCACGGCAAAATCGTGCCGCATTTGGGGTGTCATTAGTCACGGCAATCGCACGGGTGACTTGCAGTGCTTCAGGATCGCGGTCAGAATCACAGAAATTCTGCCCGTGATCTGCAAAGCCTATATGTGAATGGTAATAATCAGGACCCTCAGACCTTCTATTCCCTATGGGCTCCATTCAGATATAGGCGTCTCAGATCGCAGGCGGAATTGTCGCGATCTCGAACCATTGCAAGTCGCCGGGACGCCGTGCGATTCCTGTGACTTGCAATGGCACCCCAAACACGGCGCAATTTTGCCACGATTGTCACCCGACGAATCGCAGTAAAATCGCGCAAACAGGGACGCCTCTCACCCAAAATAAGTTATTGTACTTTTTTTGGGCGACAGGCATCTCGTGATTCTGTTTGCGCGATTTTACCGCAAATTGTCAGGTGGCAATAGCAGCAAAATCCCTCCGCGTTTGGGGTGTCACGGGAAATCACGGCAAACTGTGGGATGCCAGTGCGATCCCCGTCATTTCCAATGGCACCCGATCGTGGCGTGATTTTGCAGCGATTGTTACCCGACAAATCGCAGTAAAATTGCAAAAACTGAATCGTGAGACACCTGTTGCCCAAAAGAAGTTCTTGTACTTGTCCCGCAATTCTGTTTGCTCGATTTTACCACAACTCATTGGACTACAATTGTGGCAAAATCGCACAGTCATTGGTTGCCATTGGAAGTGACAGGAATCGCACAGGGGTCCCACGATTTTCGGTGATTTAGGACGCCAAGATGTGATTGGAACCTAAAGTGGTTTTAAACCCACTTCATCACTTTCAGGCAATCCCTTGTGTTAGATAATGCAATATTTCCTCTGTGTGTTCTTTATTAAAAAACTGCCTCTGTATACCTTATTTACGAGCGCCACGTGGCGCTCACATGACTGCCTGCCATTTCCTCTCCAGATCTGACAGCTACAGTGGGAGGGGCTGAGAATCCCCCACTGATGTCAGTCGGGAGGAGGGGAGGGGAGGAGAGGAGAAGAGTGGTGGCCGGTCACGTGAGCAACGAGCGGCGCTCGGAAATAAGGTATACAGAGGCATTTGTTTTAATAAAGCACACAGAGGAGAGATTGCATTATCTAACACAGGGGATTGCCTAAAAAATGATAAAGTTATTTCAGCAGCAGGAGGGGAGGGGGCGTTCACTGGCACAAGCTGACAGGCAGGGTTGGTGGTGGGGGGAGCAGGACAGAGCAGGGCTGCGAATGATAGAGGCATGTAAACTGACCACGGTGTCAGGGTTCAGCAGCCATGATAACCCATGGTCAGTTTACAGGGGGAAGGGCAGAACCAGGCAGGAACAGCCAGGTAATTCAGGTGAAACAGGGGGCCAAATTACACAGCATGAGAACTGTGCTGCATAACATGCTTTTAAGGAACAGGATCAAATAGTTTTTTCTTTTAGGGTAAACAATGCTTTAAAGCGGAGTTCTACTGGCTTTTGTGTTTATTAAAAGTCAGCAGCTACAAAAAGTTTAGCTGCTGACTTTTAATAAACACACACTCACCTGTCCCGCGGTCCAGCTATGCGGCCGGCGGGAGCTTCGGTTCACTTCGTCTTCTCCCCGTGGCCCTGGCATCTCTAATGTGGGCACCCGGCTGTGACAGCTTGCGGCTTCACAGCCGGGTGCGCACTGTGCATGCGCGAGTCGCGCTGCGCGTCCTGCATGGGCGGGCAATCTTCTGGGACCTCTGACGTGTCCCAGAAGATTGCAGGGAGGGAGGGGGAGAGGAGAACATCCGCCCGAGCCGCCCGAGAGGAAGTTGGAGCGGGTACCTGTCAAAACTACCCGCTCCCCCGCCCAAAAAAATGACATGCCAAATGTGACATGTCAGGGGCTCAGGAGCACTTAAAGCGGAAGTTCCACTTTTGATTGGAACTCCGCTTTAAGATGTAATGATCATGACCCTCATACCTCGTATCTCTCTCTCTCTCATCATTCTTTCTCTTTCTCTCTCATTCTCTCATATCTCTCTCTCTCTCTCTCTCTCATTCTCTCTCTCATCATTCTCTCTTTCTTTCTTTCTTTCTTTCTTTCTTTCTTTCTTTCTTTCTTTCTTTCTTTCTTTCTTTCTTTCTTTCTTTCTTTCTTTCTTTCTCTCTCTGTCTCTCTCTGTCTCTCTGTCTCTCTCTGCCAGGGCCATCTTACCAAATGGGCATGCTGGGCAGTTGCCCGGGGGCCCCACTTCCTGGGAGGGCCCCACCTGCCCAATGACCCAACCCCAGCCAAGCATTAGTCCCGATTCCCGTGTGCATCCCGCTGCCGAACTTAGCAGGTGGCAACGCCTGTCGGCCCTGTGCTGCTTTCAGGCCACTTGGGCCGTGGAGGGGGAGCCCATAACTGCAGCAATGCCTGTCTGCCTCCACAGGAACAGGCGCACACAGGACAGTTGAGTCTGACTCCCATCCGTGTGTGTTCACCGGACCCAGCCGCTGGACGTGGAAGCTGTCATTAGCCTGGCACTGCTGTAACAATAAATATCACCTTATTGATAATTTGAATTTTTAGTCTCGCGGGTGAATGTGTAGGCGGGGCCCCAGTGCACTGCATTGCCCGGGGCCCTTTAATGCTCTTAAGATGGCACTGCTCTCTGCCTCGCTCTCTCTGTCTCTCTCTGCCTCTCCTCTCTCTCTCTCTTTCTCTGATCGGTTTGTTGTAGTGTAGTTGTAGGTTAACTTGTCTTTTATTGGGTGTTTCTGAAAGACGGATTGAGGTCAGTGTACAGTTGGATGGGGAGGTTGGATGTTGCTGACCCCTCAGAGACCCTCCAGCTAATCTCTGAATGGGATCTTTCATGTCTATGGATATTTTTTCCTTGGATTTTTTAGCTTTTTCTGTTAAATTGTTCATATTTAAGAAAATAAGACAGGAAGATGACCTTCCAGAAGATATCAAATATGAAATATACTGTAATTTCTGAAGAGTCATCTCATTGTTGATCAGATATTAATAATTACACAACCAGGACAGTAAATACAGATCTCACCTCTCACATTGAGGAACGTCCCATTTCCATCTCCGGATATTTGTTGGCTGTACTGAAATGTAACTTCACAGAAATACATCCCGGAGTCTGACAACTCCACACTGTGCAGGGTGATGGCGGCTGATTGTCCATGGATGAAATGATTGGTGTCCACTCTGGAGAATCTTCCAGAGAAATTCTTATTATTCTCAGAGACCTCCGATCCACTCCTCACTATGTGTCTGTACCACTTGTAGGACCCGATGGAAGCGTTCTCTCCGATGATTCTGTAGTCACACGGTAAGGTGACCGAACCGCCCTCTGTGGCCCATATTACTGGAGTCTGCCATACATGGATTGTCTGTAAAAAAAATCCTGGCAGAGAGCAGAGACTGATACCTGTAACTTATTGATTTCGCATACAGCAGCAGAAACGACATGAATGTATTTTTGAAAGAGTTCTAGAATGCAGAAAACCCCAAATACAGAATGGAAACACACTGCCCCTAAATACAGACCCCAAATAGAGTTATAAGTTCTTGCCAACATACACAGACCTCCCTTATCCATATAGAAAAGGAACACCCTACCCTTGTGTATGACACTGGGCCCCCTGCTCCTGCACATGGACCCCATACTGAATGGGAACACTCTATCCCTTGTATATGGTTTAGATCCCTGTATAGAAAGGGAACACCCTACCCCCACAAACAGACCCCATATACAGTGGGAACACCCAGCCCCATGTGCACAAACCCCTATATAGTGTGGGAACACTCTACATCCAAATGTAAACCCCCTGTATAGAGTAGAAACACCCTGCCCCCAGATACAGAACTCTACATAGGGTAAGAACACCCTGCCCCCATGTAAAGACCCCCATATAGAGTAGGAACACCCAGCCCCTATGCTCAGACCCCTGTATAGAGTGGGAACACCTTGCCCCCACATTCAGCTACCAATACAGATTAGAAACAAAGACCCCTATATACAGTAGGAACACCTTGCCCCCTCATGCAGACCCCCATATAGAGTAGGAACACCCTGCCCCCTGATATAGACCCCCATATATAATAGGAACAACCTGCCCATACATACAGACCCCAATATATAGTGGGAGCACCCTGCCCCTTATACAAACCCCCATAGAGAATGGGAACATCTTACCTCCACATTCAGACCCCATATAGAGTGGGAACACCCTGCCTCCATGCACAGACCCCCTTATAGAGTGGGAACACCCTGCCCCTTCATACAAACCCCCATAGAGAATGGGAACACCTTACCTCCCCATTCAGACCCCATATCGAGAGGGAAGACCCTGCCTCCATGCACAGACCTCCATATAGAGTGGGAACACCCTGCCCCTTATACAAACCCCCATAGAGAATGGGAACACCTTACCTCCCCATTCAGACCCCATATCGAGAGGGAAGACCCTGCCTCCATGCACAGACCTCCATATAGAGTGGGAACACCCTGCCCCTTCATACAAACCCCCATAGAGAATGGGAACACCTTACCTCCCCATTCAGACCCCATATCGAGAGGGAAGACCCTGCCTCCATGCACAGACCCCCATATAGAGTGGGAACACCCTGCCCCTTCATACAAACCCCCATAGAGAATGGGAACACCTTACCTCCCCATTCAGACCCCCATATAGGGTAGGAACACCCTGCCTCCACATAAAGAACCCCATATAAATTGGGAATACCCTGCCCCCACATTCAGACCCCCATATAGTGGGAACACCCTGCCTCCATGCACAGAGCCCCGGCTCTCACCTGGCAGTGCCCCCAGGATCAGCAGAAAATGCACAGCCCCCATCATCTCTGCACACGACAGTAGACATGCACACTCATTGCGCCAGCCTCTGCTCTGCTCAGGAAGTGATCTTAGGAAGAGAAATCGCAAATGTGAGAAGTCACTTACTGTATGAGGAGGCGTCTCCTTTACACCGAGACCAAAATCTATTATTATCATTATTATTTCAGAAGTCCTCAGATAATTCTTCTAATCCGCACAAACAGAGCTCCCAGTAACTTATAATTTCCAATAATTTTTATTAAGATTTCATGAAAAAGTAAACAAAACTTACAACAGTGCAAAGTGTGCCCATAGGGCTCAGTCATACATGGCAGAAATAGCATAGCAGCCTCAAAACATGAATTAGAACAATATAAATATTAATATCGCAGGAATAAGAAAAACCAGGTAAACAAAGTAAACCATAGAATGGTGACTCAAGTCAAGGTAGAAATAGAGCCTCCAATCAGCCACATGGGTGGTCGGCGGGCCCGGCCCCCGCTCCCCCCGGGGCCCCTTACGGGAACACACTGCGCCCCAGGAGGGAAGTGGCCCCCAACCCCCAATCCCACCATCGCACACCAAACTGGGGGAGGCATTTGCCATCTGTCAGTGCACTGGAAGGAGTGAAAGTTATAAAATGAGGATAAAATAAAATAAAGAGAGAGAAGGGAAGAGGAAAGAAATGAAAAGGAAATGAAAGAAAGAAGCCAGGTATCACGGAAGAGCAAAAGCAGTAGCAAAGAAAGAAGTAGGAGAAGAGATCAGTAGCGGCGGGTAGAAAGGGGTCAGCATCCAGGTCCACCCCCCCCCCCAATCAGGGGCATTTACAACTCTTATCTCCCGAGGGAACAGTGGCACTCCCCCAGATATCTGAGCCAAGGGTCCCAGGTCTTGTCAAACAAACGCATTTTATCATTAAGTAGCGCTACCATCCGTTCATTTATCATGATCCAGGTAAATTTAGCTTTGAGCAGCTCAAGCGGTATTACAGCAGTGCGCCAGGAGCGAGCGATTGCAATTTTAGCAGCTGTGAATATAAAAGCTATAAGGCGTTTAGTATGTTTAGATGCCCCCTCGATCTGTCTACCCAAAAGGGCTTGTTGGGGAGATTTTACCAAGTTAACCTGCGTCAAGGAATAGATAAAATTGTAGGTGCGAATCCAAAATCGTCTTACTTTTGGGCAGGTCCACCAGGTGTGGACGACAGTGCCCGCTTGTCTGCCAGTAACTTATAAATCTGCATCCAATCACATCACATTTGGCCTCCTGATAATGTCACTTCCAGGAATGGCAACATGTTGCTGACTCTAGTTTTTAGCTGTTTAGTATGGTTTCTTCCAGTTTAGTGGTACTCCAGAATAATCCCCGGTCGTGCTGTAATCCATTCGTTCAGGGCCGCCAATAGAAATCATTACATGATGGTAGAGTATCTCTTCCTCTATATTATGATGGATTCCAAGCAGAAGCAACGAGTCGTCATTGAGTTCTTGAAGAAGGAAGGGTCCAGGCTATCCGACATTCACAGAAGGCTACAGAATGATTATAGAGATGACACCATTGACAAGAACAATGTGCACAGATGGATAAAGAAGTTTAAAGAATGGGAAACCAGCATTGAAGATGAGGTGAAAGTGACTGTGAAGAAGTGGGTACAACAGTGCACACCTGATTTGTTTCAAAGAGGATTCTTCTACTAACAACCATTCATTTATGAAAAAAAATGAGGTAAATTAAAAAAGTGGGAAAAAACATCAACAAATCAGGTTTCCTTAAAATTGTTTATTGCACCAAAATGCAAGTGCAAGAGAACATAAAACTTTTTTCAACCTAACTCCTATGAAAGGCTGTGTAGCACGATCGGAAGCCCAGGAACTGATTGTCAGCTTCTGAGCTTAGCACTAGATTCCAGCTTTCACAGATAAAACCCCTAATTCCAGCACTAAATCCAGCGGCGGGCCACAGAAGCCGCTTAGCCTAGGCACCATTTTTAAATGGCACTTGGTTGCTCTGGGATGAATAGCTGCTTTTTAGAATGGCACTGAATACTGAGGCCTCACCTACGGTGAGAAGTTGAGGATGTGCTTGGCATAACATTCCTGTATCTGGGGAACTACAGCTGCCGTGTACAGCCTGGGTAGGCGCCAATGCACTAAAGCATTAGCGTTTACGAGAGTACAACAATGTACACCCATTTACTTGTATAGAAAGATGCATGGGGCACCTGCGGCTCCCCAGGCGCAGCAAAATGCCTGTAATTTTAAGCCCACAACATAGTGGCAGATAGATTCTACCTTGCTTTGACCACAACTGTGAAAACAAACTCTGGCTGGTTTAAAATACTGTTATAGGGCTTGTAATGCAGCTGTGTATGAAGAATCTGCTCCCAAAGTTGATAAAATCCTATAAGATTCTGAACCTACCAAGGGAGGACTGGGCCAGGGGGCAGGGGGGCAATTGCCCCCCGGGCAACTCTGATATCCTGTAAAAAGGCTGCACCGCTTCTGCCACAGACATGCCTAAAGGATTCCTGGTGAAGAGAAGTAAAAAGTCCCCACTGCTGACCTACTGAGTGCGGGATGAAGACAAGGACAGAGCGCAAGCCTCTCCCCAGCATGGATGGTGTAAACTGTGTCTGAGAAGAGGCCAGTTCCCAGCCCCACTTGAGGCTCTCCTCCTCCAGACAGCCCCGCCTCAGCTGTCCTAGCTCCCCCCAACTGCTCCCTGCTGGCCAGGTTGGGAACCCGGTTTCGGCCCGTGAGTAGAGAGTACCTAGAGCGGAGTTTCAGCCTGGAATGGGGTCAGGAGGAGACAGGGAAGAGGTAGAGTGGAAGGGGGGCTGGGTTGCTGCACCATGGGTCTCCGGTTTTTAAAGTTGACAGTCAGCCCCTGGAGCCTACAGTGTTAAACAGCAATGCTCTCTGTCTCTAAGGTCAGCCCCATCCAGGCCACATGCTAGTCAGTAGATTGAAAACTGTTCATATCAGAGATCCCAAGGTATTACAGGCTCTCCAGGTTGCTGCAGAAACATCTCTGGAGGCTACACACAGGGTTCAGGTGTCCTCTTCTCCACTGTTGAGTCTCAGCAGTGCAGACAGACTGAGAACCAAACTTCATGCTCCAACCTCTCCCATAGTTGCCAACATTTGAAAAAAATTTCCAGGGACACTTTGCAGCACAGCTATCAATTACTTACCACACCCACTTCCCTAAAGCTCCGCCCACTTCACCTAATTAATCTCTGCCTACTTATCATCAGATTTTAGGGTCTACTCAATAAAGAGAGATTTACAGGAAATTGAAAAGGGAATTTTAAACTTGAGGCCAAAGTAGCAGAGTTGGAATAATTCTCCCATTCAGCTGCACTACTTCTGCCTAAAGTTTAAAATTCTCATCACAATTCCCTGCAATTCTTAAGTGTGAAATGTGCTCAGGAGTGACCATACAAAAAATGTAAATATAAATACAGTGCAAAGTGTAAATAAGTACATTGCTGGGACAATGTAAATTACCCGGGACAGGCTCCTATTTGCCGGGACTGTCCCGGCAAAAACAGGACAGTTGGCAAGTATGCTCTCCTACTATCTCCGAAAGCTCCTAAAGCAGAAATGTCAAAACTTTTTCTTAAAATGGCAATACAGAGATTCTAACAAATATACAACAATAGGGACCTTGGATTGTAAGCTGCTTGGGGCAGGGACTGATGTGAACGTACAGTATGTAAAGAGGTGCATAAATTGTCGGCACTTTTGAAAATGCTTTATGTACAGTTTATTAATTATGTACATTATTTCAGTCTTTTTTAACCCTTTCAAGAACCATTGAAGTTCCTTCGATAGCTCAGCTGGTAGAGCGGAGGACTGTAGAGGAAAAAGAACCATTGAATACATTTGAAATATTACTAGTATAGGTATCTGATGTCTGTATGAACCTACCATAATGCTCTGCACAGTCAAAGAGGGTGTTCCTAACATTGTGACCAAATAGCTGGCATGCACTGAACAATGTTATGATTCTAACATGCTCCAGCCTCTGGGAGATTTGGAGTTTTCATGTAGGCAGTAAGATCGGAGGGCACAGGAAAGACCTTATCGGTGGTGTAAATGCTTCTACATGGCCAAGTGAAGGGGACAGGGGAAACAGAAAGCAGCAAACAGGAAACAAGGAATGAGAATAATGGACCGAAGGACTATATTTCTCAATCATCCAGCGCTAAATGTAATATGCGATATAAACACTAAAACAATAAATATTACAAAATAATAGCTGCTGCCTTAATGAAACCAAAATGATAAATACAGATGTGAATACCCTCAAATGTCAGTCCTGACAGAAAAGTAGCCATGTAAGCAGCGCTGATAAATATATATTGGACATCAATATACAGGGCTTTTTTTCAGTTGGAACGCGGGGGAACGCAGTTCCGGCACCTCCAGAACTGACTCTATGTAATAGTAAGTGGTGCTGGGGTGTGCTGCAGGGTCTATTGATACTTGCTGTGAGGGGATCTACTCTAACTGGAGGGGATATATTTTAGCAAGGGGGTCTATTGTTGCTGGTGGGGGATCTATTGTTACTGGGGATGGGTTCTATGTTGCTGGGGAGTCCGTTTTTGCTGGGAGAGATCTACTGTTGAGGGAGGGGTTGATTGATGCTAGCGGTAGGGAGATCTGTTGTTGCTGCCGGAGTCTATTGTTCCATTGTTAGGGGGATCTATTGTTGCTGGCTGGAGGGGATCTATTTTACTACCTTTCTTGTTATCACTCCCAAATTATATACAAATTACTTAGCACCACACAATTATATTTGGTTCTGTATTGTCTAAAAGGGCAGTATCGGGAGGTGGGTAGGGGATGGAATCAAGGAATGGTGGTAGAGGGGGGGAACCAAGGAATGGTGCTCGGAGGTGGGTAGGGGTGGAACCAAGGAATGGTGCTCGGAGGTGGGACCAAGGAATGGTGCTCAGAGGTGGGTAGGGCCAGAGAAACGGAGTACCTCGGAAAGAGGGGAGTTCCTGCACCTATTGTCTGAGAAAAAAAGCCCTGTCA
Organism: Pelophylax lessonae; assembly: GCF_965119305.1. Classification (NCBI taxonomy): domain Eukaryota; kingdom Metazoa; phylum Chordata; class Amphibia; order Anura; family Ranidae; genus Pelophylax; species Pelophylax lessonae. The sequence goes on along the minus strand of NC_138775.1, from coordinate 19,271,358 downwards.
ATATATATTGGTAAGTAAGAAAGATGCACTATAGAAATGCAAAGTCCATTATAACAGCTCAAGAGGGATGACCAATCACCGTCCACGGCGTGAAGAGATATTTAGAAGAACTTCCACCGCACCACGTGACCCCCTAGGCAGTCAACACTCACCAAAGGCGGAGATCGATAAGCCTTAAATATGAGACCATAAACTCCGGATCACTCCACTTAGTAACATACACCGGCAGATGTTCAGGAGTCTCTCTCTGGGAAATATACCCAATGATAACTGCAGCACTTCCAACAGCATCACATGTGTGTGTATAAAGAGGAAAAACGCTCATAGGGCAGTATTCCAATACAACTAATTTATTGACTAAAAAGACAGCCCCATCCCCATCACATTGCACTCACATGCCATAAAATGATACAAGGCTAAAGCATTCAAACGAATGGAGATGATCAAATACTGGGTGGCTGAGATCTCACCAGTACCCGCTCCGTCCCTGGCCGTGAATCCTCAGATAAGTCCGTGACTGCGGCGCTCGGAGATGTTCGGATACTTCCTGTGACCCGGCCCCGCTCTATCCTTGCTCGGAGATGCTCAAAAATCTCCGTAACCACCGACAGCGTGTAGTATGTTGGGGTGATAGCGTGCTCACGCTTGACGCGTTTCGTCATTGGCTGACTTCAACAGAGGGCGTGGGCATGCAAATCAACCCCTGCAATTTATCTCCCTCCTCGCCAATCGCTTAGCCCTTATGGGGGATCCGTCACGCCAACATGAACGCCTGCCCCAGGCATGTGAATAGGTTCATGGGAGTTCATCAATAAGCAGATCGTGTTGGAATGTACCCCATTCACAGAACGATCAATAAAAAAACACAAAACTTCCCTCAAGCACTGGCCAACTTATACTAGAGGTTAGGATTGCAAATGTACACCCCAACAAATAATAGTATAAATTATGCTGTGGAAAAAGAGATCTACCATAGGTCACACACCATCCGTCATCTCCCATCGTTTTTACATAAATATAAACACAAATATAAAAATATAAAAACAATCCACAGCTATAAAGCATAATGCAGAATACATCATATAATCAATGCAGCCCATAATAAGCGGTGTGTGTTATACTCCACACACTCACAGACAGGCATAAGATTGTATTCCAAACAAACAATTCAGCCAATCGCTCACTCCGATGGGAAAGACTGGCGTGCTGCTCTCCTCAGGCAGGGAACTCCAACATAAGTGCATGAAAGAAAAGAAAAAAGGATGCGCAAACACCTAGTGCATTACCCGTGGTCACCGTTAATAAAAAGTTTTAACATGCATACTCAAAGCTAGAGTATATATATTTTGATCTGCTGCTAATAAGACCAGCTCTGATGAAGGGAGCTTGACTCCTGAAACGCGTTAGCGGTCCTATCTACAAGGACATGTTCCAGTTCACGTGTGGTGGATTCTTGTAACACGATTTTAATAATCTGTGAGTATGCATTTGGCATTTATTAAAACTTTTTATTAACGGTGACCACTGGTAATGCACTAGGTGTTTGCGCCTCCTTTTTTCTTTTCTTTCATAAGATTGTATTCGGTCGTTCAACAATTAGTATAGATGCAGCTATCAACATATACCGATATACAGTACATTAAAATACATAATGTACCCATACTCGAATAGGCACTCATTAAGATCATCATAATAAAATTATGGCCCATTGTAAAAGGACCTAAACAGATAAAATTAAAATAATACATCAATAATATATTCAATCTGATAAACATAATCAGATAAAAAGATAGAAAAAGAGTAAACCTCACATGAAGATAAAAAATAAAAAATAAATAAAAAAAAATGTATTATTATTACAATAAAACGCAGGACTGAAAATCAATTATCACTGATGAAGCAATTAACATCTTATTCCAAGTTAAGGCCTTTGGGATACATACAATCGGTGAGGTATATCCAATAGGTTTCCCTTTTGGAGAGTTCCCTTACCAGATTGGAACCACGCCAAGAGGCATCAATTTTGTCTATACCCCAAAACTTGAGCCCAGACGGATCCCTATTATGTTTCAGTTTGAAATGGAGAGAAACACTATGGTTTTCAAACCCTTTTTTAATGTTAGTAATATGTTCTGATACTCTCTTAGAGAGCGTCCTCTTGGTTCGACCAATATACATCATCCCACACGGGCATTCTAAACAGTATACCACATGTGTGGACTGGCATGAAATAAATTTCTTTATTTCAAAAGTTCTCCCATTCCCACTTGAAATAAAGGATGTTTTGCCTCTTTGTTTATCCGTGACCTGCCTGCAAGACACACACCTCCGGCTTGAGAAAAAAACACTCCTATCCCAAAACATAGTGGGTCTCGTAGATGGATCAAGAACCCTTTTAACAACACGATCACCAAACGATGGGCATTCTCTATATATGAACCAGGGCTTTTTCTCAGCGGGAACGCGGGGGAACGCAGTTCCGGCACCTCCAGGACTGAATGTATGTAATCGCAAGGGGTGCTGGAGGTGTGCGGCAGGGTCTGTTGATGCCCGTTGCTGGGGATCTAATGTCGCTGGAGGGAATCTATTATTGCAGGGGGGGTCTTTTGCTGGGGAGATCTATTGTTGCTGGCAGGGGATCTATTGTTGCTAAGGGTGGGTCTTATGCAGGGCTTTTTTTCATAGAGAATAGGTGCAGGAACTCCCCCTTTTCAAGATCTGCCCCTACCCACCTCTGAGCACCGTTTCTTGGTTCCACCCATTACCCACCTCCCAAAATCTTCCTTTTAGATAATACAGTAACATTTGTGGTACTAACTAATTTGTATTGAGCTTATTAATGATAACAAGAAAATCAGTAGAATAGATCCCCTGCAGCCAGCAACAATGGACCACTCACAACAAAACACCCCCCTCCCTAGCAGCAACAACAGATCTCCTCGCAGCCAGCATCAGCAGACCCTCTGGAAGAATAGACCCCCCCCCCCCTGCAACAATGGACCACCTACAAGAAAATACCGCCCCCTTCCTTAGCAACAATAGACCCCTGGAAGCAACAACAGATCTTCCAGCAGCCAGCAACAATAGACCTCTTCCTCAACAGTAGATCCCTCCCAGAAACGACTGAAACTTCGTATCCTCAGGAACTGCCCCTTAGGGATATTCCTGAGCCATTGGGGGTGATGGCCACTGTACATTATATGTTGTTGTCACCCCTACTGCTATCTCTTTCCTAGAGAACCTCAAGAGGCTAATTTCTTGCAGATATAAATTGGCTTATCCAAATTTCACGTTTGACAAAGTGACAGCCAGCTCCTATCACTGATCCTCCAGGTATGACCGCAGCTCTATAGATATCTATTACTGTATGTGCAGTCAGAAGATCCATCAAAACAACATAAAATGAATGCTTCCCACAGGTTTACTTTATCTGGTGAATTATCGGTCTGTTAGGGTTGAATATTTGCTGTACAGGAGAGTGGCGCCATGCCTGTGGTTTCGGTGATTCCTCTATGGTATGACACTGTATAGATCCATCTCCTGATAACACTGGGAAGTTGGCATCTTCTGGATGTCTCTGTGCTGGAAGTACGTATAGTGCTGGTTCTCCATGCTGTACAGGCAAGTGTCCGGAGGCTATAAATAAGAAAGAGGCAACAAAGTGATGTCACAGGATGGAGCGACTCAACATTCCTATCACTCTTCTCATCAGTCACAGATTACATTTATAAATCTGGAGGAAATTAATCTTCTCCACAACCAATCAGGTGTTTCTTTTTATGTCCTATCTGCCACTGGAGAAATGACAGACAGGATCTGATTGATCAGAGACCATTTGCCTCCTGGATACCCTTTGAAGAACTACGCAGTGCGGGAATGTCGATATAAACTCCAGGGAATTATATAGACGTGTATGCAATGTGTGTGCAGGATGCTGCAGAAATATTCAGGATGGAATATAAAGTGTAATAATATAATACACTGCTCAAAACAGTTAAAGGAACACTTTTTAATCAGATTATAGCATCAATTCAATCAAACTCCTGGGATATTGATCTGGTCAGTTAAGTAGCAGAGGGAGTTGTTAACCAGTTTCAGCTGCTTTGGTGTTTATGACATTAACAACAGGTGAACTAGATGGGCAACAATGAGACAAATTCCAAAACAGGAATGTTTTACAGGTGATGGCCACTGACCTTTTTTTCTCTACTCATCTTTTCTGACTGTTTTTCACTAGTTTTGCATTTGGCTAGGGTCAGTGTCACTACTGGTAGCATGAGGCCATACCTGGACCCTATAGAGGTTGCACAGGCAGTCCAACTCCTCCAGGATGGCACATCAATACGTGCCATTGCCAGTAAGTTTGCTGTGTCCCCCAGCACAGTCTCAAAAGCATGGAAGAGATTCCAGAAGACAGGCAGTTACTCTAGGAGAGCTGGACAGGGCCGTAGAAGGTCCTTATCCCTTCAGCAGGACCGGTATCTGCTCCTTTGTGCAAGGAGGAACAGGATGAGCCCTGCCAGAGCCCTACAAAATGACCTCCAGCAGGCCACTGGTGTGAATGTCTCTGACCAAACAATCAGAAACAGACTTTGTGAGGGTGCCCTGAGCGCCCAATGTCTTCTAGTGGGCCCTGTGCTCACTGCCTGACACTGTGGAGCTCGATTGGCATTTGCCATTGAACACCAGAATTGCCAGGTCAACCACTGGCACTCTGTGCTTTTCACAGATGAGAGCAGGTTCACCCTGAGCACATGTGACAGACATTATGCTGTCTGTAACATCGTTCAGCATGACCGGTTTGGTGGTGGGTCAGTGATGGTCTGGGGAGGAATATCCATGGAGGGACGTACAGACCTCTACAGGCTAGGCAATGGCACCCCGACTGCCATTAGGTATCAGGATGAAATCCTTGGACCAAATGTCAGACCCTACGCTGATGCAGTGGGTCCTGGGTTCCTCCTGGTGCACGACAATGCGAGGCCTCATGTGGTGAGAGTATGCAGCCAGTTTCTGGAGGATGAAGGAATTGGTACCATTAAATGGCCCCCACGTTCGCCTGACCTAAATCTAATAGGACACCTGTGGGACATTATGTTTCAGTCCATCTAATGCCGCTAGGCTGCACCTCAGTCTGTTCAGGAGCTCAGTGATGCCCTGCTCCCAGATCTGGGCGGAAATACCCTAGGGCACCATCCGTCCTCTCATTAGGAGCAGGCCTGGATGTAGTCAGGCATGCATACAAGCACGTGGGGGCCATAAAACTACAGAGTACCATTTTGAGTTTCTGCAATGAAATTTCAGCAAAATGGGCTGCATCATTTTTTCCCTTGGATTTTGAGGCTGTCATTGAATTCAGCCCTCTGTAGGATGACAATTTTCATTTCCATCAAAGGATTTGGCATCCTTTCATTCCTAACACATTACCCAGTCCATATCAGTATAGATCCTAACACATTACCCAGTCCATATCAGTATAGATATCCAGCTATTTTTCCCAGATGAGATCTACAGTAATGTGTTTTCAAATAGCTCCTTTCATTTTTTTGAGCAGTAGAAGGTAGAAGTACAGTTCGACAGTAAGTGGTACAAGTAGACAGATATTATACAGACAGGATGGTGGCCAGGTCTGACCTTTTACTAATCACAGCAACATGGCATCCAGCATCTGTGAGTTCCTGACCAGGATCAAAATACCAACCAACACCGAGGCTTCAAAACAGTAAAATGGCATTCAATATCTGTAAGATTGTGACCATGATGATGATAATATTAACCAACAATAAGGCTTCAATATATATTTGAGATTATGACTGTGATAATACCAAAAGAACCAACACTGAAGCTTCATTACATAAAGATGGCATCCAACATATGTGAGATCCTGACCTTGATGATAATACCAACCAACACTGAGGCTTCAATACTGCAACATCACATCCAACAAGGATAATATTAACCTCCCCCCGTCCGCGCTATAGCCTATATACGGCTGCAGCGCGGACTTGAATTTTCGGGAGGCTGTTTTTAAACGGCCTCCCAATGACACGCCCCCCGCGCGCTCCCGCGAGCGCGCAGAGGGGAAAATCTGTGTCGGCCGTGTCCCTTAGACACGGCCGATCACAGATCGTGGTGAATGGCCATTCACAGCGGCCATTCAACACGTGATCGGGCCGTCCAATGAGCGATGATCTCATATGTAAACATATGAGATCATCTCTCATCGCCGGCGCTCCTTCCTCACACGGAGCCTGCAGTGTGAGGAAGGAGGGGGAGCCTCACAGCGCCGGGGACACAGAGACATGTAATCAGGGCACTGATCACCAGTGCCCTGATTACTAAAAGGTAAAAACATACACACAGTGCCCCCCCATCAGTGCCCACAGTGCCCACCATCAGTGCCCCCATCAATGCCCACAATCAGTGCCCATAGTGCTGCCAGTCAGTGCCCATCAGTGGCTGCTCATCTAGGCACTGACTGGCAGCACTATGGGCACTGAGTGTGGGCACTGATGGTGCTGCCCATCAGTGCCGCTCATCAGTGCCACCCGTCAGTGTCCAGTGCCATCCGCCAGTGCCCATCAGTGCCGCCTATCAGTGCCCATCAGTGCCGCCCGTCAGTGCCGCCTCTCAGTGCCCAGCAGTGCCACCTCTCAGCAGGCCCGGACTGGGACAAAAAATAGGCCCGGGCATTTTGGACTGAGCAGCCCAGGAGGGGGGCGTGACGGGGGCGTGGCTGGGGCGTGACGTTCGTCGGGATGGTTGATGAGAGGATTTAATGTTCCAGGATGTTTGGATTCGATTACGGTACCTTTTTTAGTTTAATCTGACAGACTGGGTCCAGTTTAGATCAGAGCTGCCATATGATGCCGTTTTTTTTGTCTTACTTTAAATCCTGTTTTGATGGTTGAGTCCTAAAAATAGTATGAAGCAGCACAAGATGAGGGTTACTCTAATCAAGGGGTAGACAACCTTTTTGGGCACAGTGTGCCGAAAAATGTTTTCAAAGAAATTGGGAGTGCCAGATACATAAAAAACAACTGTCAACTGCACCTTCACACCTCAGATCAGCCCCAATTCCTGCACTATCACACCTCAGATCACCCCAATTCCTGCACCTTCACACATCAGATCACCCCAATTCCTGCACCTTCACACCTCAGATCACCCCAATTCCTGCACCTTCACACCTCAGATCACCCCAATTCCTGTACCTTCACACCTCAGATCACCCCAATTCGTGCACCTTCACACCTCAGATCACCCCAATTCCTGGACCTTCACCCCTCAGATCAGCCCCAATTCCTGCACCTTCACCCCTCAGATCACCCCAATTCCTGCACCTTCACACCTCAGATCACCCCAATTCCTGCACCTTCACACCTCAGATCAGCCCCAATTCCTGCACCTTCACACCTCAGATCAGCCCCAATTCCTGCACCTTCACACCTCAGATCACCCCAATTCCTGCACTATCACACCTCAGATCAGCCCCAATTCCTGCACCTTCACACCTCAGATCACCCCAATTCCTGCACCTTCACACATCAGATCACCCCAATTCCTGCACCTTCACACCTCAGATCACCCCAAATCCTGCACCTTCACACCTCAGATCACCCCAATTCCTGCACTATCACACCTCAGATCAGCCCCAATTCCTGCACTATCACACCTCACCTCAGTCATTGTATTTTATTAATCATTTGAAATTATATACATTTATGATAATAAATGAAAGAATGAATGCAATACATTAAGTGCAAAATTTTTAATGAACGATTCAATACAAAAAGAAATAAATAACCAAATATATTAGATTTTTTGGCATATATTTTTGTTATCTTTAAAATAACAGAACAAAAGAACTTCTCTATGGATTCAGCAAGTTTCGTAGAAGTTCACTGGTTTCTGCAACTCGGTCAATGACATCATCAGAATCAAGGTTCATTAGAATATCCTTTTCGATTGCCATTAGCATCAAAGAGCTCAAATGCTCGTGAGATACAGAACTTCTTAGACGGGTCTTAATAAATTTCAACGTGGAGAAACTTCTTTCACAGGCAACTTGAGTAAAGGATAGTGTGAGCAAAAACTTGTAGGCTAAACCAATGACATTATAGGCATCAGTTAACAAATTAAAGCGCTGCAGTATCTTATAGCAGCAAATAGCACAGTTCTTACATGCCATGCAAGATTTGTTCACCAGTTCTGTTTCTGGCAATACGCTTTCCTGGTTTTCCATAGATACATCTTCTTGTACAATATATTGATCAAGGGGTGATGTTTTCAGTCTGGGCCACTGCATTGCAAAATTTGCCAGTTGGGAACGCAAATTTTCTGATGTTGCTCCCTCATCAAATCTAAGTAATCGTTTGCTGAGTTCATCCATTGCTGGTGCCTGAAGTCCAGATTTTGTTATATCTGAGAAGCTTTTTGGTTCCAAGCAAGCTAAGTCAGCATAGAGAGTCCCACAAGCGAGAAAGCGGCGATTCATGCTCTGTGTGACCGTATCCAATATAACATTGTGCACACGGATTGTATAGGCTGAAACAGCATCACAAACTGCTACATCGTCATCTGTCTCATCTGGCATTCGCTTTCTTCTTCTTATTCTTTTTTGAGGCAGAGTGGTCTGTACTTCTAGGTGGTAACTTTCTTCTTCTTGCATCTTGTCATTTGCCCACTTAACAAACTTATCAGCAGTCATTTGTATGGAATCAAAATCTCTCGTTATTGTTTTAAGTGTTTCATAGGTTCCCTGTACCATTTGCATAGCTTTTGAGATATCCATCTGAGTTGTTTGCAGATATTTGGACAATGGTGTTGTCAATTCAAATATTCTCAAAAAAATTTGTGCCGTGAGTATGGTTTCATATTTGAGCAAGGATTCCGCATAGTATTTTGCTCTAACACGCACCTCAGGTTTCGATGACACGTTTTCTTCAATTCGGCTCAAAGTGCACAGTAGACTAAGAAACAAAGCAGAATCAGGATTTGAAAATTCCCCAAAGACTTTTCTTAAAGCGACATCTTTTGACCACCAGCGTGTTTCCCCAATTACTGAAATTCTGCGACGATGAGGGTCCTGGCTAACTTGTTCCCAGGTATTCATGCGCTGATAAGAATCCCGAATAAAGACAGCGATGTCATTTAACAAACTGAACAGTGATGCACTTTCAACTACCACCTTTGTTGTATCTGCAAGTACTAAATTCAGAACATGTGCATAGCACCAAATGTGAATTTGCCCTGGTGATTCAGTTGACAGCCATGAAGAGAAACCATTGTATTGGCCTTGCATATTTGCTGCTCCATCAGTTGAATTGCCAATGCAATTTTTGATATCAAGCTTGCATAATTTTAAGACTTCCGTAAGCAAATTAAAAAGGTTTTTTCCTGTTGAAGATTCACATTCAACAACTGCAAGAAGCTTTTCATTGATACAATCAGTCACATAGCGAACAATTATGGAGCATTGATCTTTGGAAGTGATGTCTTGAGTTGTATCAATTTGAATTGAAAACATTCCGGCTTCCCTTACTTCTTTTGAGATATTTTCCTCGATAAGCATCCGAATAGCTTGTATAACTTTGTTGACAGTTGTTTTTGAAAGCAAGGTTATCAAAGATCCTCTTCCTTTCCCTCCAGAAGAGTGCAATTTCTTGCTGTTTTCAATACATTGGGTTACATGATCTTTCAGGCAAATGTCATACTTGCTGACGAGAAGAATGAGTTCTAAAAAATTTCCATGGTCTTTCGTTATGTCCTCTAAACTATAGGCAGCCTCATCTTTATCTCCCCTATAACTCAAACCCTGCTTTCCTATAACCTTTACTACATCTACAATCCGCTGCAGTACTTGTCGCCTGTTTCTTACTTGTTCTCGCCGTACAGACATTTGCTTATACATAAGTAGATCATCAACACCAGCACTACTTGATTTCATAAAAAAGGCTTCGGCACACACGTTGTGCATTGCACTCTTCTCATGCTCTTCAATTCTTTGATGAACATGACGCTTATCTGTCATTCCTTCAATAAAAGAATTTGTTTCTTGAGACTTTGCAAAAGCCAGACAAACAGAGCAAAACATAGCTTTTTTTTCATTGCAGTAGGTGAGCCATTTGCGACTTGTTCCATCTTTACGTTTTGTCGCCTTTTTTAGTATTGGATCTGGAATATCCTGCCGTGGATGATAATTGAAAAAGACAGCAAACTCATTTTTATTTGGACGAGCAAAATAATTAATCGATTTATCTATGTCTTCTGTTTGGCACTCTGAAACATCCATAATAACTTGTTTCCTGGGTAATTCTGTGTGCCCCAATTCTCTATGCTCTTCAGTGGATAATTCTGAGGTCTCTTCAAAACATTCCACTAAATCATCATTTGTTATTTGTTCTTTGTTTGTTGCCTCTCTACCGGGCCCTGCCATGGGATCACTGGAACTCTGTGCATGAGAAGGACTGAACATGTCCGAAATTTTAGCACATTTCAGAGCATCACGTTCCAAAGACTTCTTAGATTTCTCTCTGATTTTTTCCGCTCCTCCTTTTTGTTTTTTTGCAGACATCTGAGTAAATTGAAAATTGAAAAAGACAATAAAATGTCACTAATTGTGGGAAGTAGGGCTGCACGATATTGAAAAAAAAAAAATCACATTGCGATACTTTTTTCCCAACGATATACAGTGCCTTGCGAAAGTATTTCGCCCCCTTGAACTTTGCGACCTTTTGCCACATTTCAGGCTTCAAACAAAGATATAAAACTGTAATCATTTGTGAAGAATAAACAAGTGGGACACAATCATGAAGTGGAACGAAATTTATTGGATCTTTCAAACTTTTTTAACAAATAAAAAAAAGAAAAATTGGGCGTGCAAAATTATTCAGCCCCCTTAAGTTAATACTTTGTAGCGCCACCTTTTGCTACGATTACAGCTGTAAGTCGCTTGGGGTATGTCTCTATCAGTTTTGCACATCGAGAGACTGAAAATTTTGCCCATTCCTCCTTGCAAAACAGCTCGAGCTCAGTGAGGTTGGATGAAGAGCGTTTGTGAACAGCAATTTTCAGTTCTTTCCACAGATTCTCGATTGAATTCAGGTCTGGACTTTGACTTGGCCATTCTAACACCTGGATATGTTTATTTGTGAACCATTCCATTGTAGATTTTGCTTTATGTTTTGGATCATTGTCTTGTTGGAAGACAAATCTCTGTCCCAGTCTCAGGTCTTGTGCAGACTCCATCAGGTTTTCTTCCAGAATGGTCCTGTATTTGGCTCCCTCCATCTTCCCATCAATTTTAACCATCTTCCCTGTTCCTGCTGAAAAAAAGCAGGCCCAAACCATGATGCTGCCACCGCCATGATTGACAGTGGGGATGGTGTGTTCGGGGTGATGGGCTGTGTTGCTTTTACGCCAAACATAACGTTTTGCATTGTTGCCAAAAAGTTTGATTTTGGTTTCATCTGACCAGAGCACCTTCTTCCACGTTTGGTGTCTCCCAGGTGGCTTGTGGCAAACTTTAAATGACACTTTTTATGGTTATCTTTAGGAAATGGCTTTCTTCTTGCCACTCTTCCATAAAGGCCAGATTTGTGCAGTATACGACTGATTGTTGTCCTATGGACAGAGTCTCCCACCTCAGCTGTAGATCTCTGCAGTTCATCCAGAGTGATCATGGGCCTCTTGGCTGCATCTCTGATCAGTCTTCTCCTTGTATGAGCTGAAAGTTTAGAGGGACGGCCAGGTCTTCGTAGATTTGCAGTGGTCTGATACTCCTTCCATTTCAATATTATCGCTTGCACAGTGCTCCTTGGGATGTTTAAAGCTTGGGAAATCTTTTTGTATCCAAATCCGGCTTTAAACTTCTCCACAACAGTATCTCGGACATGCCTGGTGTGTTCCTTGTTCTTCATGATGCTCTCTGCGCTTTAAACGGACCTCTGAGACTATCACAGTGCAGGTGCATTTATACGGAGACTTGATTACACACAGGTGGATTCTTTTTATTATCATTAGTCATTTAGGTCAACATTGGATCATTCAGAGATCCTCACTGAACTTCTGGAGAGAGTTTGCTGCACTGAAAGTAAAGGGGCTGAATAATTTTGCACACCCAATTTTTCATTTTTTTATTTGTTAAAAAGGTTTGAAATATCCAATAAATTTCGTTCCACTTAAAGATTGTGTCCCACTTGTTGTTGCTTCACAAAAAAATTTCAGTTTTATATTTGAAGCCTGAAATGTGGCAAAAGGTCGCAAAGTTCAGGGGCCGAATACTTTCGCAAGGCACTGTATATTGCGATAGTGCAGAGTTACTACAGCGTGCCCCCATTCAATGCAGAGTTACTACAGCATGCCCCCATTCAGTGCAGTGACCAGCGTGCCCCCCATTAATGCAGTGACCAGCGTGCCTCCCCTATCAATGCAGTGACCAGCGTGCCATGTCCCCTTCAATGCAATGACCAGCGTGAAGTGTCCCCTTCAATTTAGTGACCAGCGTGCCCCCCATCAATGCAGTGACCAGCATGCCCCCATCAATGCAGTGACCAGCATTCCCCCCCCATCAACCAGCATGCCCCCCCATCAACGCAGTGACCAGCATGCCCCCCCATCAACGCAGTGACCAGCATGCCCCCCATCAACGCAGTGACCAGCATGCCCCCCATCAACGCAGTGACCAGCATGCCCCCCATCAACGTAGTGACCAGCATGCCCCCCCCCCATTAATGTAGTGACCAGCATGCCGTGTCCCCTTCTCATATACAGAAACATGTTGAAACATTTTGTAAAAATAAGGATTTCTTCTGCAAATAGGCTGGCATCAGATCAGACAATTACCAAAACCAATATCATCAGACACATGATCAAAAAATACGGAAAAATAAGGATTTCTTCTGCAAATAGGCCTGACAGTGGCATCAGAGCAGACAATTAACAAAAACCAATCTATATTATTCTACTTGTGACTCACACCCCCCCCCTGAGCAGAAAGCTGATAAGACGCGGAGCCGGCCGCAGTGAGGGAAGTCAAGTCCACAGTCAAGTAAGTGTTCCCCGCTCCTTCACGCGTCACGTCACGATATCAGGCAGAAGGGGGTCCCTCTGTTCTGCTCCACCCTTTTCGTTACCAGTACCACCCCCTGAGGCCTGGCTGTGCAGCATTGATTGGCCACGCCGCAGAGCTGGGCTCAGCATCAGCCCGCTGCACGGCTGACAGTGCCTCAGTGACAGAATATATATATATATATATATATATATATATATATATATATACACCCAAAAAAGATGCCTGCATTTAAAGTGTATATATGTTTTTTTTTTTTTTTTAACACCGCATTTACCCATCCAGTACACCGCAATTACAAACACACACCAAAAAAAAAAAAAAATTATATATATTATATATATATATATATATATATATTTAGTGTGTGTGTGTGTTTGTAATTGTGGTACATTTAATACTGGCTTGGTAAGTGCAGTGTTAAAAAAAATCCTATATATATATACACACACACACCTTTAGGTTAGGGCCCAAGAACTGTCCCTCTCTCACACAGTCTGATGCCATCACTCACTGTGTAAAAGAGAGACAATTACCAATCTCATACAGACACATCAAAAATTGGGTCAAAATAAGGATTACTTTTGCAGTCAGGCTGGCATCGTCACTTACCTTGCAGGCAGGCCTTGGGTGGTGTCTGCGGTGCGACTGCAATCAATAACCTAGGAGCCACAGAGAAATATATATTTACTGCCTGCACACGTAGTAAAATTTCAAGCTGCCGGGCCCCCATGTCCAATTGATAGGGCCCCGGCCCCCTCCCAGCAGTGTTGTCGTGTTTGTTTTTGTGCCCTTTCCTTACATGTAGGGATGCACAGAAATGAAAATTCTGGGCCGAAACAGAAACCGAAAATGCAGGATGCCCTTTGCCGAAAACCGAAAATGACTTTTTCCCCCCAAATGATTTTAAAATAGTAGGCAAGGTTAATTACCAATGGTATTTGTTTAATGAAGCATGAGGGGGTTAACGTATTGCTACTGATGCATTAGTGACGGACCGGTGGCAGTTAATTAACCCCTTTGTGCTGCATTAGTGGCACCAGTGTCAGTGTTTGCACTGATACTGGTTGCACTTATGCAGCACAAAGGGGTTAATTAACTGCCACCGGTCCCTCACTAATGCATCAGTAGCAATACGTTAACCCCCTCATGCTGCATAATACAAATACCACTGGTAATTAACCCCGCCCCCCCACAAAGAGTTAATGATGGCAATCTGCTTACTTGTGGGACAACCTTTTGTTATGTATATAATTGATGGGTAGTGTCAAGGCATGCTGGGATGTGTAGTTCTTGTGCAGCTAGAGGAGCAGCAGCTTATCCCCCATCATGCTGGTAGTAGACTGAATGAGATGGCTTTTACCTATAGGAACTTATGCTCTGCTATCTGTATAACTTTGGAGTAGTGACGGGACCTGCTGGTACTTGTAGTTCTTCTCGAGCAGCCCTATGTACTTCCTTATTAGAGGATGCAGGTTGTAGACTAGAGAGAGAGAGAGAGATGCTTTTGACTTGGATCTACAAGCAGGTTGTGCTGCTGCAATTAAAAGGGGGTGAGCTCCAATGCCAAGCTGCACTGGCTGTGATTGGAAATGTAATTTTTTTTTTTTGAAGGAAAAAAAAAAAGGGGACAAAGTTTTTTATTTTTTTTTTTATTTATTCATACTGGGGATAGGGGTGCTTTATTTATTGCAGCCTTTACATTTAATACCAGTGCTTCTCTGTTATTTGTAGCCTTTGAGGGTTAATCCTTGCTGCCTCCTATACACCTGTATAGGCTGCGCTGTGACTGCACAAGGAAATGTATGGCAGAGAGAGAGAGAGAAGAAAAACAACACTGCAGACAGCCACATTACCTTCCTCCGCAGCGTGCAGCACATGAAGGAAGGAGGCAGGGGCGGATCCAGAGTCTAGTCTCGGGAGGGGCACTGCCAGAAAAAAAGGTGTTGCTTATAGAACTGTTTTTAACGTATTATACGGTCCTAACCTTGTGAGCGGGCGGCACAGCGGGGGGCTCATTCTTAGGTAAGTATTTCATAATGAGCTAGTATGCGAAGCATACTAGCTCATTATGTGTTTCTCTTTCAGGTTACAGAAAAAAAAAAAAAAAATGTTCATGGGTTTACAACCTCTTTAATGTTAAAGCGGAGTTCCACCCATATGAGATGAACTGACTGACTGAATCCCCTTTAAAAATGCTTTTACCAATGCAAACTATTTTTTTTTTTGTAAGGAAATACTGTTTTTCTTGTTTATTCATCCGCACTTCCGGCCAGGTCCTGCTGCCTATAGGTGATTACGTCACTCGGCTATTCGCAAGGGCTCCTGGGATAGCGGCTTCATGTATCCCAGCAGCCCTTGCGAATCGCCTAGTGACAAAATCTCATGTTATTTCCAGACCGGCACCAGCTGTTCTCAGGGATGTATTGCATTCAGTCAGCGCTCCGCCCCGCCTCCTCTCAGTGAGCTCTACGGCATGTAATGCTTTCAGTCTGCGCTCACTGAGAGGAGGCGGGGCAGATCGCGGACTGAATGCAATACATCCCTGAGAACAGCTGGTGCCGGTGTTCCGTGAGAATTACCTAGTGAGAAAAACCTACCCTCGTCACTTCCGGCCAGGAACAGCTGAGCAGTGCAGCAGTGCGCATGCTCACAGCCTCGGATACCTAATAGAACAGCTGAGGAGCTGACTAGTGCGCATGCACACTAAATTGAAATTATCACGGTGTGCTGTGAAAAAAACCTACCCACGCGGCGGTTACATTAAAACAGCTGTGCTGCAATGTGAGTCATTTCCGCTCCTGTCCCTGTCACTTCCCTGATCTCGGCTAGTAAATATAAAAGCGGCTGTCGGCTCCGTGATTTATATTTTCATACACCCGCCGCCGCTTTTATATTTACTAGCCGAAATCAGGGAAGTGACAGGGACAGGAGTGGAGATGACTCATGTTGAAGCACAGTTGTTTTAATGTAACCGCCGCATTACACACACTGCCGTGACACTGCCGTGCACCGGAAGTGACGAGGGTAGGTTTTTCTCACGGAACACTGGTCTGGAAATAACATGAGATTTCGTCACTAGGCGATTCGCAAGGGCTGCTGGGATACATGAAGCCGCTATCCCAGAAGCCCTTGCGAATCGCAGAGTGACGTAATCACCTATAGGCAGCAGGACCTGGCTGGAAGTTCGGATGAATAAACAAGAAAAACAGTATTTCCTTACAAAAAAAAAAAATAGTTTGCATTGGTAAAAGCATTTTAAAAGGGGATTCAGTCAGTCAGTCAGTTCATCTCATATGGGTGGAACTCTGCTTTAACATTAATGGCAAAGGGCAGCCTGGGCAGGGCACTTTTTTTTTTTTTTTTTTTAAATACATCCATTAAATTGAACTTACTTTTGAACTACTAGGTACTGTCACAGATCACTGTCACTGACTGCTCACTGCTCAGATTCTTCTCCTTCGGTGCTGCTGGCTGCCTGGCTACTTGTAGTGAAGCTGCTGGAGCCTGGAGGGAGGAGGTGGGTGGAGCCAGCACTAAGCGCGCAAGGAAGGACTCAGAGGCTGCGCTGTGGATGCTGGGGCATCGCTCTCCTCCACTCCTTAGGAGGTGAGATGATGACGTCACTGGTTGCTTAGTTGCTAAACGCCAATCGGCGATTGGCATAGCAGCAACCAGTGCACTCTCTGCGGGGGGGGGGGGGGCTGCGGGCGCGACTGCTGTATAGGCCAGCGGCGGGACTACATCACTACAAGAGAAGCTTTCAGCTCCGCCGCGCTGCTGGCCTGGTCGCTCCTGAGGACTGGAGAGTTACACTGTGCCGTGTGTAATATTTTTCTCGGGGGGGGGGGGGCAATTGACCCGATGCCCCCCCTGGATCCGCCACTGGAAGGAGGTGGGTGGAGCGATTCAGTAAAAGGCGCAGAGGACGAGATCCTCCTCTGCTGTGCATGCTGGGTCTTCTCTCCGGGATGTCACTGGTTGCTAGATGCCATTCGGCCGGCCATCCTAGCAACCAATGTAGCTCACAATGAATCGCCCAGCGCCGGTGTTCCGTGAAAAAACCATACCCGTGAGAAAACCATACCCTCGTCACTTCCGGTGCACCTACGGAGGGTATGGATTTCTCACGGTACTTACATTTGCGGCGGTTAGATTAAAACAGCTCCTCTGCAACATAAATCATCTCCGCTCCTTCCCCTCTCACTTCCCTGATCTCGGCTAATAAATATAAAAGCGGATCACGGAGCCGTCATTTACATCTCATACACCCGCCACCGCTTTTATATTTATTAGGGGAGATCATGGAAGTGACATGGATAGGAGAGGAGATTATTGATGTTGCAGCCGAACTGTTTTAATGTTACCGCCGCAAGTATAACATTACACACAGTGCCGCGATTATTTCATGCCCTCCGAGCATGCGCACTTGTCAAATTCTTTGATGTTCAATTAGGTATCCAGGGCTCTGAGCATGCGCACTGCTGCGCTGCTCTGATGTTTCACACAGGAAGTGACGAGGGTATGGTTTCTTCACGGGGTATGGTTTTTTAACGTTACACCGGCAGAGGATCAGATCGGTCAGCAAAGATACCCGGAGATGACAGGGAAGTGAAGGGCTCAGTTTTTACACATAGTAGCAGCCATACATTTTCAGCATCTTTAACTCCTTATCGGCAGAAATGGGATAGGCTAATTTTCGGCCGAAAATTTCGGTTGCCAAAATTTCGGTGCATCTCTACTTACATGGCACATGTTCTAGCAGTGACCGTGTGTAGCGGTTTTGAAAACAGCTAAACACACACTGTCACTAGCTGCTGCTAGAAAACATGTGCCATGCGGCATGCCAGTTTGCTTGTTACATGTGATGTGACAGCCAGGTGCACATTTTCAACTTGAAAATGTGCACCTGGCTGTCACATCACATGTAACAGGCAAACTGACATGGCACATGTTTTCTAGCAGTGCTGTGACAGTGTGTGTTTAGCTGTTTTCAAAACCGCTACACACGGTCACTGCTAGAACATGTGCCATGTAAGGAAAGGGCACAAAAACAAACACGACAACACCGCTGGGATTTGTGGTTCTGGCATCCGGCAGAGCATGGTTCACTTCTGGCTTAGCAGCAGGCAGGCAGGCCGCAAGTGTAAAAAACAGATAACAGTCAGCTACAACACTGTCACTGCTAGAAAACATGTGCCATGCCAGTTTGCTTGTTACATGTGATGTGACAGCCAGGTGCACATTTTCAACTTGAAAATGTGCACCTGGCTGTCACATCACATGTAATAAGCAAACTGGCATGGCACATGTTTTCTAGCAGTGCTGTGACAGTGTGTAGCTGTTATCTGTTTTTTACACCTGTGGCCTGCCTGCTGCTAAGCCAGAAGTTCCAGACCAGAACCCTGCTCTGCTGGAGGCCACCCAGAACCACAAATCCCAGCGGTGAGTGTGACAGTGGTGTGTGGTCTGTGGTGTTGTAAATTGTGCTGCTGGCCTGCTGCCATTCTTTCCTTACCTGTTGAGGCCTTGGCTCCTGTCCTGGTCGTGGGTGGTGCAGTGCTGCTGGTGTTAATGCAGCTCCTCCAGGGCAGGCAGGCACTACTTGCAAGTTGACTCTGACGACTCCACACTCTGACTCACTGTCTCTCAGTCACTCAGACACACTGTCAGTGTGACAGTGTCTGTCTGTGCGGTGTGCGGCGCCGGTCACTTCCCGCTTCTTCCTGTGAAAAGGCAGCATGGGGTCCCCGCCGGCCTCTAGCTCCACCCCCGGCCTTAGTCACATGACGGTCGGTCACACGGTGACGGTCCACCCACCGACTCCACCCCCTCCTGAGCTACGCTGGAGCCTGGATGCCGCTGCGGAGCCGGCTGCCAGGCCAGCTGAGCTGAGCAAAGAATAGCAAGGACTTAAGGAGTGGGGACTGGAGTCGGGGATAGCGGGCGGCCAGATTGCCGTAATGCGGGGTCGGGGACAGTGGCGGGCGGCCAGATGGCGGTAATGCGGCGGCCGCGGCCCTCAGACTCCGCGGAATCGGCCGCGGAGAGAAGCAACGGCCGGACATAGTGTCACTGTCTCTCCCATTACAAATTACAATACCCTCGGCGGCCCACCGGGCATATGCCCGCTGTGCCCGATGCTCAGTCCGGCCCTGCCTCTCAGTGCCCAGCAGTGCCACCTCTCAGTGCCCAGCAGTGCCGCCTATCAGTGCTCATCAGTGCCGCCTATCAGTGCCGCCTATCAGTGCTCATCAGTGCGGCATATTAGTACCTCCTCATCAGTGCCCATAAGTGCCACCTCATCAGTGCCCATAAGTGCCACCTCATCAGTGCCCATCAGTGCAGCCTATCAGTGCCCATCAGTGCCGCCTCATCAGCGCACATCAGTGAAGGAGAAAAAACTGAATTTTTGTAAAATCTTACCTGTAAAATTCCTTTCTCTGAGTCCTCCGACAGTCGCCGCCCTCTTCATATTCGTCACAATGGGGTATTAGACTTTGCTCCGAAGGAGTAGCTAGGCAACAGAATATGTTAATATAAAAGTTTTAACACATCCAGCCTCCAGGGGGTGGTCCCCTCAGTCAATACCCTCCTACTTTCTGTATCCATACTCCAGTTTCAGTGGAATAGCAGTAGAGAGTACAATCAACCCCAAAAGAGGGGCGGGGGCGGCGACTGTCGGAGGACTCAGAGAAAGGAATTTTACAGGTAAGATTTTACAAAAATTCAGTTTTCTCTTACGTCCTCCGACAGTCGCCGCCCTCTTCATATTGGGGACGTCCCAAAGCAGTGCAAACATGAGGGGTGGGAAACGCAGCCGCGCCCAAGGCAACGCCGTCTCCACAGCAGAGAAAGGAACATTACCAAAGGAAGGAAACCATCTGGGCAACAGAAGAAAAAAACTTGCTCAACAGAAGCAAAAATCCCAGGAAAACAAATAACCCAGGGATAACAACATGTATCCCAAACAGCCAAGGAGCCCATACAAGAGGCTCTAAAGAACTGCCGCACTCAGAACCTTGCAGCCAAAGGAAGCATCTGCCGATGCCTGAACATCCACTCTGTAGAATTTCGTGAAGGTGTGAACGGACGACCAAGTCGCCGCCTTACACACCTGGGCCACAGAAGCCCCATGGCGACAGGCCCAAGACGTATTCAGAGACCTTGTAGAGTGTGCCTTCACAGGCACAGGGGGAACTTTCCCCCTCAAAGCGTAGGCCTGTTCCACAGTCTGTCTGATCCATTTTGCAATGGTAGAGGCAGACGCAGCCAAACCCTTCCGAGGGCCCTCTGGAAGGACAAACAAGGAATCCGACTTGCGGAAAGATTCAGTCGATTTCAGGTAAACCCTAATCGCCCGAACAACATCCAAGGAATGCAGCTGCACCTCTTTTGGATGCCTGGGCTTCGCGCAGAGCGAAGGCAGGACAATATCCTCATTGATGTGAAAATCCGAAACCCTCTTCGGAAGAAAAGAAGGGTTAGGTCGCAAGACCACCTTATCCAGATGAAGGACCAGATACGGAGACTTGCAGGACAAAGCTGCCAGCTCCGAAACCCTGCGAGCCGAAGTGATCGCCACCAAAAAAGCTACCTTTTTGGACAACATGGACAACGAGATATTCCTGATCTGTTCAAATGGAGCATGTTGTAGCACGGACAGAACAAGATTCAAGTCCCAAGGAGGCAAAGGATCCCTCCTAGGAGGGACCAGATGTCACACCCCTTGAACAAAGGTACTAACCAAAGAGTTAGACGCCACAGGACGTTGAAAAAGAACGGCCAGTGCAGACACCTGACCCTTGACCGTAGCCAGCGCCAAACGCTGGTCGACACCCGTCTGAAGGAAGGACAACACCCTAGACACCGAGTAAGTGCGAGGTGAAAACCCCATGGACTCACACCAGGCAAAATAGGCCTTCCAAGTACGTTGATAAACCTTCCCCGAGGAAGACTTCCTCGCGTTAATCAAAGTGTGAATGACCTCCGGAGAGAGACCCCTCTCCTTCAGGACCTCGGTTTCAACAGCCAGGCCGTCAAAGCCAGCGACTGTAAAGCAGGATGGAATATCGGCCCTTGAGACAGGAGATCTTCTCGAAGAGGCAGACGCCATGGAGCGTCGACCGCCAGATTCACGAGGTCCGCGTACCAGGACCGGCGAGGCCAGTCCGGTGCCACCAGAATCACCATGTGTGGTTCCGAGATCAACCTGCGAAGGAACCTGGACAGCAGTTGAATCGGCGGAAACGCATACAGCAGCCGATACTGATGCCACGGGGCTACCAACGCGTCCGACGCGTCTGCCCGAGAATCGCGCGTTCTTGCCACGAACCTTGGAACCTTGTTGTTCAGACGAGACGCGAACAGGTCCACCTCTGGAAGACCCCACTTCGCGCACAACATCTGGAAGACATCCGGATGGAGAGACCATTCCCCCTGATCCAGGGTCTGGCGGCTCAGGTAATCCGCCTGCCAGTTCTCCACCCCCGGGATGTGCACCGCCGATATCGCCAGAACATGTGTCTCGGCCCAAGAAAGAATGACGGCCACTTCTCGAGCCGCGCGGGCACTCCTGGTGCCCCCTTGGTGATTGACGTAAGCCACCGCCGTGGCATTGTCCGTCTGAACTCGAACCGGACAGCCGCGCAGTCTGTCCGTCCAACGTTGAAGGCAGAGATTTATCGCACGCAACTCCAGAATATTGATCGGGAGTGAGGATTCCTCCTCCGACCACGTTCCCTGGGCGGACAGGACGCCCAGAACACCACCCCAGCCCGGCAGACTGGCATCTGTGGTGATCACCGTCCATAAGACAGGACGAAAAGACTTTCCCCCCGACATTGCCGGGGACTGGAGCCACCACAGAAGACCCCTTCTGGTGCGACGACTCAACAAAACTGGATATCCAGAGATTGTGGACGCCCGTCCCACCTGGATAGGATCTCCGCCTGGAGACCCCTCGTGTGAAACTGGGCAAAGGGAATCGCCTCGAAAGTCGAGACCATTAGTCCCAGACACCGCATGCATGTCCGTAGGGATGAGCACGGAACGTCCCTGAGGGACTGGACTTCCCCCTGAAGAGTCTGGAGTTTGTCGTCCGGTAGGAATACCTTCGCCTGGACCGAGTCCAGGATCATCCCCAAGTAGGGAAGATGAACCGACGGACACAGCGTCGACTTTGGATAAGTTATCGTCCAACCAAACTCCTGTAGAGTCTGCACCGTGACGGACAGATCCGACTCCAGACCCTGGCTGGTCACAGACCGAACCAGAATATCGTCCAGGTACCCCAGGACAGAGATGCCCTGGGTCCTTAACAAGGCCAGCAGCGGTGCAAGCACCTTGGTGAAAACCCGCGGAGCCGAAGCGAGACCAAAGGGTAACGCCACGAATTGGTAGTGATCCTCCGCAATGGAGAATCAAAGGTACCTCTGGTGACCCTCGAAAATGGGGATGTGTAGGTACGCATCCTTCAAGTCGATGGAGGCCATGAATTCCCCCGGAACCAGGGCAGCCACCACCGACCGCAAGGATTCCATGCGGAACTTGCGAACCCACACAAAGCGGTTCAGAGCCTTTAAGTCCAGAATTGGACGTACCTTGCCCTCCTTCCTGGGCACGGTGAACAGATTGGAATAGAACCCTCGAAATCTGTCCCGATGAGGCACCGGAACCACCACTCCCTGAGCCCTCAGGTCCCGCACCGCTAGGTGCAAGTCCCGCAAACGCTCCGGAGACAGTTGAAGATTTGAGGGAAAAAATCTGCTCTCCGGCCGAGAGATAAACTCGATCTTGTAACCCGATCGAACGATTTCCTGAACCCACCTGTCCCGAACACGGGTCAGCCATGGTTGAGGAAAACCGAGCAAGCGTCCCCCCACCCCAGAACCGGGTGAGGGCGCCCCTTCAGGCCGCACTGTTGTGGGCAGCGGGTCCGGACTGGCCGGACTTCTGCTTACCTGTCCACGGCTTCTTTTGGGAGCCCCGACCTTTGAACGGCTTGCCCTTATAGTGCGGCCGAAAGGCACGAAAGGACCCCTGAGAGGGCCGAAAGGAAGCATGCCCCTTACCAGGAGCCGCCTTAGCCTTTTGAGATTGGGGCAAGAGCGTGCTCTTACCCCCTGTGATCCCCTTTATCAGAGTATCCAAGGATTCGCCAAAAAGGCGAGAACCGTCATAAGGTAGATTGGCTAAGGTCTTGCGCGAAGATTGGTCCACCGACCAACACTTCAACCAAACCAAACGGCGAGACAACACTGCCACACCGTGTACACGCGCGGCCAACGGGACCATATCCAAGTCCGCATCGCACAAATACATGACACCCTGATGGATTTGATCCACCATGTCCAATGTCGCCTGTGGGGCGGAATCAGCCACCAAAACGCGTCTAAGCACCTGCGTCCAACTCGCGACCGCCTGGGCCGCCATAAGGGAAGCAAACAGAGCTTTCAGCATAGAACCCATAATAGAATAGGTATGACGGGCAAGAGACTCCAGCCTCTTGTCTGTGAACACCGGGGTATCCTCAGCAGGAATCGCAGTGGACTTATTCAGAATCGCGATCGCGTGATCCACTGGAGGTGGTACACACCAACGCTCGTCAGTAGCGGGCGTGAAAGGATAACGCAGTTTGAACCTACTGGGTACAGCAAAAGGCTTGCGGATATGACGCCATTGTTCCTTAACAGCGCTCTGAAAATCATCAGTGCAGGGAAAAACCTGCAATGTTTTGCGTCTTCTCTTTGTCCCATAAGCTGCCAAGGCAGCAGGCGGACACGGTTCATCCTGCAAGCGCAGCGTTTGCTTGATGGAAGCAACCATTTCATCCATGAGTGCAAGCTCTTCAGACGAGCCAGGAGGAGAATCATCCACCCCTTCAACCTCAGCCTCCACCTCGGACCCCACAAGATCCAGGGAGGAACGGGACCCTGATAAGGAGACCCCGGCCATATCAGCCCCCGCACCATCACCCCCTGAACCAGAGGAAATTGAAGCTCGGGACCTTTTTGTGGATTGAGCAGCCACCAACATTTGCACCTGGGCAGCAAGATTAGCCACAATCGCAGCCAAATCCCCCCCTGGGGGGGAAACAGCAGTCCCCTGGCTACCCACCAATGTGGCAGGAAATTTGCCCTCCTGAGAATCCATTGCCCCAAAAAAATATGCTGGCAAAGAAAGGGTTAACTGCCCCTTTAACAAGCGCGGCGAGCGCAGCCCACCGCCACACACACAAGCACAATGAGACCCCCACAGGGATACCACAGAACACAGGCAATGGATATAGGAAGACAGAAAGGTTAAAACCTGAGGAGACCCCTGCTGTAGCTGCCGCCTCGATCAGTGCACATCAGGAAAGAGGAAGTGATGCAATCAGGGCGCTCTGTTAAAGCCTATGGAAGGCTACAAGAAAATGGCCGCCCGCAGTGAAAACATGCGGCTGGGGCGAGTGCAGGCAAAATGGCGCCGTTTGGCCCCTGAAAACGCCGCTCCCCCGCTCTGTGATGTACTACAAAACACCACCCATGTAAAAAAACATGGCGGATCGCCGCAGCGACCGCTGTATAGTGCCCCAACATGACCAAAGGCATGCCCCACAGCACACAGCCCTTCACACAGTACACAGGCAGACACACAGTGCCACACAGCCCCCCCCCCTGCAGCCCACAGCGTGCAGGCAGAATGACAGGGAGCCAAATAGTGTGAATAGAGGCAGGTTACACAGTCCCAGACTGACACCCCCCCGACAGACAGGTCCCCACATAAGTACACTTACCTCCTAATGGCGTGGGGAACCCGCACAGGCGAACAAACCGCAGCACATGAGGCAGGGAGAGTCGCATCCAGGACGCACTAAACGGGGGTTAAGAAACCGCACAGCGTCCAGTGAGGTAGCCACCTCACCAAGCATCCCTGCACCGAACAGGGATGGGTCGTTCACTGTGCCAGGAGCGGTACCTGGCTGAACGCTCGATGGCAGGCCGGGAAGCCACTGACCCACAACCTGCGACCAGGGGGATCAGCCCGAGACCCAGCCCGCACGAATCCTCTTCATCAGAAGAACTAACTAACGCTGAAAAAATAACAGCTAAGTAAAGCAAGAGAAAAAACTCAAAGAAAATCAAAACAGAAAAGAAAAGCTGAGACAAGAAATGCCCCAGCATAGAGACATCCAGCTACTCCTGACAAGCTAGACATTGAAACTGGAGTATGGATACAGGAAGTAGGAGGGTATTGACTGAGGGGACCACCTCCTGGGGGTGGGATGTGTTAAAACTTTTATATTAACATATTCTGTTGCCTAGCTACTCCTTCGGAGCAAAGTCTAATACCCTATTGTGACGAATATGAAGAGGGCGGCGACTGTCGGAGGATGTAAGAGAAATTTATTTTCAAAATTTACTCGCAGAAAATAAGAAAAACTTTTTTTTTTTTCAAAATTTTCTGTCTTTATTCTTTTTTTTTGTAAAAAATAAAAAACCCAGAGGTGATTACATACCACCAAAAGAAAGCTCTATGTGTGTGAAAAAAATGATAAAAATTTCATATGGGTACAGTGTAGCATGACCGCGCAATTGTCATTCAAAGTGTGACAGCGCTGAAAGCTGAAAATTGGCCTGGATGGGAAGGGTGTTTAAGTGCACAGTAGGCAAGTGGTTAATACCAACCCACACAGAGGCTTCAATACAGCAACATGGCATTCAACGTCTGTGAGAACCTGACCATGATCATAATAAAATCAACAAACACAGAGTTTTCAATCTCACAGCATGGCAGGTTTTCAACAAGGATGTTACCAATGCAAACTTACACTGAGGCTTCAATGCAACAGCATGGCTTCCAACATCTGTGAGATCCTGACCATGATGATATTAATACCAACCAACACTGAGGCTTCAATACAGTAGCATGGCATCCAACATCTGTGAGATCCTGACCATGATAATACAAACATGAACCAACGCTGAAGCTTTAATAAAGCAACATATATGAGACGTTGACCATGATGATCATACCAATCAATACCATGGCTTTAGAGCCCATTCAGACTAGCACGACTTGTCAGGCGACTTGTCAGCCTGACAAGTCGCGGTAGGTCGTGGTCCATTGAGTAGTACAGGACCCGTTCTAATAGTCGCTCCGACTTAGAAAAAGGTCCTGTACTACTTTGGGGCGACCTGGGAGCGACTTGCATAGACTTCCATTATGTGAAGTCTCTGCAAGTCGTGCCGAAGTCGCGGTGCACAGCGGTGCACGCGACTTCACAGGTCGCCCCCCAAAGTCGGATCGCCTCAGTGTGAAACGGCTCTTAATGCCACAACATGGCATCCAACTATGATAACACAAATATCAACACACACTGAGTTTCATTACTGCAATATGTCATTCAACATCTGTGAGCTCCTGATCATGATAATGACAATATCAACCACAACTAAGATGTCAATACAGCAACATAACATCCAACATCTTTGAAATCCTGCCCACGATAAAACCAACAAGAGCCAACACTGAAGCTTCAATACAGAAACATGACATCCAAAATATGCGAGATCCTGACCATGATGATAGTAACAACCAACACTGAGGTTTTAATACTGCTACATGGCATCCAACAATGATGATACAAATACCAACCAACACTGAATCTTTGATACAGCAACATGACATCCAACATTTGTGAGACCTGATCATGATAATGATAATATTAACCAACCCTGAAACTTCAGTACAACAAAATGCCATATAACATCCTTGAGATCCTTACTATAATATTACCAACAAGAACCATAACTGAAGGTTCTATACAGAAACATAGCCTCTAACATACTGTATGTGAGATCCTGACCATGATGATAGTATTAAATATCAACCAACACTGAGGCTTCGGTAAAGGAACATGGCATCCAACAACGATACTAATACTAGCGGACTGGCATACAACATTTGTGAGACCCTGACCAGGATCATAAAAATACTAACACTGAGGTTTCAATCTCACAACATAGCATCCAACAATGATGATACCAATACCAACTAACACTGAAATGTCAATACAACAGCATGGCATCCAACATTTGTGAGATTCTGACCATGATGATAACATCAACCAACATTGAGGCTTCAATACAACAACATGACATACAAAATCTTTGAGATCCTGACCATGATAATACAAACAAGAACCAACACTGAAGTTTCAATAACGCAACAGGGCATCCAACATACGCTATATTGTCAAAAGTATTAGAACGCCTGCCTTAACACCCACATAAACTTCAATGGCATCCCAGTCTTAGTCTGTAGGGTTCAATATTGAGTTGGCTCACCCTTTGCAGCTATAACAGCTTCAACTCTTCTGGGAAGGCTGTCCACAAGTTTCACAAGTGTGTCTATGGGAATGGTTGACCATTCTTCCAGTAGCGCATTTGTGAGGTCAGGCACTAACACTGGATGAGAAGGCCTGGCTTGCAGTCTCCGTTCGAATTCATCCCAAAGGTGTTCTATCAGGTTGAGGTCAGGAATGTCAAGTTTCTCCACCCCAAACTCGCTCATGCATGTCTTTATGGACCTTGCTTTGTGCACTGGTGTCACAGTCATGTTGGAACAGAAAGGGGCCATCCCCAAACTGTTCCCACAAAGTTGGGAGCATAAAATTGTCCTAAACGTCTTGGTATTCTGATAGCTTAAGACTTCCCTTCACTGGAACAAAGGGGCCAAGCCCAACCCCTGAAAAACAACCTCTCACCATAATCCCCCCTCCACCAAATGATTTGGACCAATACACAAAGCAAGGTCCATAAAGACATAGATGAGCGAGTTTGGGGTGGAGGAACTTAACTGGCTTGCACAGAGTCCTGACCTCAACCCGATAGAGCACCTTTGAGATGAATTAGAGCAGAGACTGCGAGCCAGGCCTTCTCGTTTAACAACGGTGCTTGACCTCACAAATGCGCTGCTGGAAGAATGGTCAAATATTCCTATAGACACACTCCTAAACCTTGTGGACAGCCTTCCCAGAAGAGTTGAAGTTGTTATAGCTGCAAAGGGTGGGCCAAATCAATATTGAACCCTTGGGACTAAGACTGGGATGTTATTAAAGTTCATGTGCGAGTAAAGGAAGGAGTCTCAAGGCTTTTGACAATATAGTGTATCTGAGCTCCTGATCATGATGATCATGCAAACCAACACAGTGGCTTTAATGCCACAACATGGCATCCAACAATGATGATACAAATACCAACACACACTGGGGCTTTATTACTTCACTATGTCATGCGACATCTGTGAGGTTATGACTATGATGATGATAATATCAATCAATGGCGAGGCTTCAAAACCACAACATGGCGTCCATCATCTGTGAGATCTTCACCATAATGATGATAATGTCAACCAACACTGAGGCTTCAAAACTGCCAGATGGTATCCAACAATGATGATAATAATACCAACCCACACTGAGGCTTTTTTACTGAAACATGGCATCCAACATCTGTAAGATCTTCACCATGACCATAACAACCATATCAATGAACACTGAGGCTTTGATACATCAATCATACCAACAAAAACCAACATGATAATACTAACAAGAACCAACACCGAGGCTTCAGTACAACAACATGGCATCCAACATCTGTGATATCCTGACCATGATTATACCAACCAACACCAAGGCCTCAGTATCGAAACAGGACATCCAACAATGATGATACTAATACCGACCAATATTGAGGCTTCATTGCTGCAACATGCCATCCAACATCTGTGAGATCCTGACCTTGATTAGGATGATATCAACAAACTCTGAGACTTTAGTACAACAACATGGCATTCAACATATGTGATATCCTGACCATAGTAAAGATTATATCAAAGAAAACTGAGGGATCAATACAGCAAAAATACTTACCGGCTGTTCCTGTGGTGTGGATCTGCTGTGAGCTGCGTTTGTGGGCACTAATAGAGAAAAGGAAGACGTGATACAATCATCTATAGAAATTGTTGAATAATGAAGTATTTGCGAGATAGCTGCCTGTATATTAATGGGCTTTATATATATTCATTTATGTATTTTATTTATTTATTTATTTTTAATTATTATTTTATTTATTTATTTTTATGTATTTTATGTATTTAATTTATGTATATTAATGGATTGTCAGATGAAAGAACATTATAATCATATTCTTTCAATGATCATTTATAATGACAAAATGTTTATTTATGATAAAATATATTTACCAAAAGAAAGATTTCTGGAATGGGTAATGATCACCAACATTGTATTGTTGTGTGGTGGGATATTTCATATTGAATATTTTATTTCTATTTGGGATATCTATGTTATGGAATAAATGTTGCTGGATGAGATCTTGTATCTATTACAGAATTTAAGTGTATTAACTAAAGGCAAAACTTTTTTTTTTAGTTTTGGATAGAGTGTAGAGGGATTAGGATGCTTGTCAGATGATATTGCTATTCGTGCCCCCATAATGCCTCGTACACACGTTCAGATAATCGGACGACTTATCGTTCGCATTTTGTTGCATGATACTAATATCGAACTTAACAATGCATATAAACATAGGATTTTTTTTGTACGATTCTGGAAAAGCTTCCTGGTTGCGTAGCTACGTATCAGATGGTGCAAAACAAAAACAATGGCAGCAAGGCTTTTTCCATGCTATTTTAGTGTTTCTGATCCTGCGAGGTCTTTGTAGATCGATTTTTAGCAGATGCATATTGTACTGATTAAACGATTGTCGTTCGCTAGGCTATCGTACAACAGAAGTTTTCCTGTTTGTCCCTTTTGGATTTTTTTGGACAAACTGTCGTGATCGGCTGTCGAAAGCTGTGTACTAACGATCAGATTATCATGCGATCAAGTTGAAAGCGAGTTTTATCGTACGATTATCGGAACGTGTGCACGAGGCATTAAGGAGGTTCATCCTCTCTATGTGTCCGGTATAGCATTAATATTGAAAGTGAAAGTAAAAGAAAATCCCAAATTTTGGGTTGTTCCCAGAAAAGTAATCGAGGGGAAATCTTCCAATGGGGACACTAGTTCTGCTCATCTGGGGGTCCCCAAAAATTTACCTTAATTTACTGGGATTTCCTCTCATTTCCTGTTTGGCTATGGAAGAGGAAGTGAAGGGAAATCTCTGCGATGGGACACATGATGACGTAAAATAAATTCCAACTGGGGTTATAACCCTCCCCAGGGCCGGCGTTAGGGGGGGCAAACTGGGCAACTGCCCAGGGCCCCGAATGTCCAGGGGCCCTGGGCCCCATGTCAGTGTCAGCAGCGGGCTCCAGGGGCGGACTGAGCGGTCGGGCACTTCGGACGGGAAGGGAACCCGCCGCCCAGTACAGCACTAATTCACCCGATGTTGTCTCAGAGACAACATCGGGCTATCGGGAACCGCCGCTCGGCGACCAGCGCTATGGAAGTGGGAGGAGGGGAGGAGCCCTGCGGCCGCCGCTATAGAACTAGGAGGCGGGGCCCGGCGGCCAGTTCTATGTTGAAGTGTGAGGAGGGGAGACGACCTGTAACCCCGCCTACACATCAGCCGAGTCATTCTTAGCCCCGCCCTCTGTGCTCATTAAGGACGCCTAGCCCCGCCTACACCACAAAGAGTCCCTCTTAGGCCTGCCTTCTCGTTGGTCCGTGGCCGTGCACATTGAAGAGCTCTAGCCCCGCCCACACTTTAGCCGAGTTACTCCTAGCCCTCCCCAGTGAATATTGACAGGTAGCTCCCCCCACACATTGGTCGAGTCACTCTCCTTCGTCACGCTGAGGGCACCTAACCCCGCCCCATCACGCTGAGGGCACCTTACCCCGCCCACACCTCAGCGGAGTCACGTGAACGTGACGTTGTGAAGGGTCCTGTGGCCCGCTCCGCCTTCTGATCTATGGTGTCCTCATAAGTGGTGAGGTCAGGTCAGTGAGTAGATAATAACAGGAATACAGTACAGTAGTACCGGTTTTGTTCAAGGCAAGCACCAGCTAACTACCACATCCACTGACACCCCCACCAACATGTGATCTGATCTCCCCTAAATTCACCATAGTGGTGAACTTGGGGGAGATCACATATTGGTGGGGGTGTCAGTGGTGAATTGTGTGGTGGGGGGACGACGACACAGCAGTGGTGAACTTGGGGGACATCACATATTGGTGGTGGTGTGGGGGGTATGACACAGCAGTGGGGAATTTGGGGGACATGATCACATATTGGTGGGGGTGTCAGTAGTGGTGTAGGGGTGGGAATGACACAGCGGTGGTAAATTTTGTGGGGAAATCACATATTGGTAGGGGGTCTGTGGCACAGACCCCCTACCAATATGTGATTTCCCCACAAAATTTACCACCGCTGTGTCATTCCCCCCCACCACTGACACCCCCACCAATATGTAATCTAACCAAATTCACCACCGCTGTGTCATTCCCCCCCACCACTGACACCCCCACCAATATGTAATCTCACCAAATTCACCACTGCTGTGTCATCCCCCCCACCACACAATTTACCACTGACACCCCCACCAATATGTAATCTCACCAAATTCACCACTGCTGTGTCATTCGGAGGGAATGACACAGTAGTGGTGAATTTGGTGAGGAGATCAGTGGTGAATTGTGTGCGGGGGGGGTATGATACAGTGGCGGTGTAGCCCCCCCCTAAACCACACAATTCACCACTGACAACCCCACCCTAATATGTGATCCCCCCACCAAATTCACCACACCTTACCGTCCGCCGTCAGAGAAGAGGCACCGGGCGGCGCCGACCGAGTCGCAGCGCCATGGAGGAGGAAGAAGTCGACTCCTGAGCAGCACGGTCGCCAGGGAGTCGGGACAGAGACGGGCGGCGTGCATGCAGGTCGAGACGAGGACTCGGAGGGAGAAGACGTCCGACCGAGTCCCGAGCAGCACGCCAGGCACGGTGACGGCAGTGGCACCAGAGGTAAGTGAAGTCCTCCGGGGGGGGGGGGGGGGGGTCACGCATTGATGGGGAAATGCTGGTCAGGTCACTGTGCATTGAATGGGGACATGCTGGTCAGGTCACGGTGCATTGAATGGGGACATGCTGGTCAGGTCACTGTGCATTGAATGGGGTACATGCTGGTCAGGTCACTGTGCATTGAATGGGGACATTCTGGACACTGTGCATTGATGGGGGACATGCTGGTCACTGTGCATTGATGGGGGACATGCTGGTCACTGTGCATTGGTGGGGGACATGCTGGTCACTGTGCATTGAATGGGGACATGCTGGTCACTGTGCATTGGTGGGGGACATGCTGGACACTGTGCATTGATGGGGGGCACGCTGGACACTGTGCATTGAATGGGGACATGCTGGACACTGTGCATTGATGGGGGACATGCTGGTCACTGTGCATTGATGGGGGACATGCTGGACACTGTGCATTGAATGGGGACATGCTGGACACTGTGCATTGATGGGGGACATGCTGGACACTGTGCATTGATGGGGGACATGCTGGACACTCTGCATTGAATGGGGACATGCTGGACACTGTGCATTGATGGGGGACATGCTGGACACTGTGCATTGATGGGGGACACGCTGGACACTGTGCATTGAATGGGGACATGCTGGACACTGTGCATTGATGGGGGACATGCTGGACACTGTGCATTGATGGGGGACATGCTGGACACTGTGCATTGAATGGGGACATGCTGAACACTCTGCATTGAATGGGGACATGCTGGTCACTGTGCATTGATGGGGGACATGCTGGTCACTGTGCATTGATGGGGGACATGCTGGACACTGTGCATTGATGGGGGACATGCTGGTCACTGTGCATTGTGGACACTGTGCATTGATGGGGGACATGCTGGTCACTGTGCATTGTGGACACTGTGCATTGATGGGGGACATGCTGGTCACTGTGCAGTGAATGGGGACACGCTGGTCAATCTTGAACCAACCTAATGATTGTTTGTTAAGTCACGCAATTTTTTACAGCGTTTTTTTGCCGCAAAGCAATGCCTATTACATTTTTCTGTTTGCGCCCCCCAAAAATTTTGAGCACCAGCCACCACTGGTAATTCGTATGTGTCCTGGATTAAAGGGGTGAGGTAGCAACCCTACCCCACCTAGACCTGGCAATTTACTATTGTAATGCTCTGGTTTTGTCTATGTATGATTTTTGTAATGCACTGGTCTTGGTTTGTGAATTATTTATATTGCACTTGTTTATAAATTATTGCACTTTTGTTCCTTGTGTCTAAAGATTGTGTAGGGTGTCTGGAGGCAGGATGTGGGTGTGTCTGGAGGCGGGGCAAGGGTGTAACTGGAGGCGGGACATGGGTGGGGCCTGGAAGTGGGCCCTTGATTTATTTTGCCCGGGGGCCCTGAGGGTTCTCAGTCCGCCCCTGGCGGGCTCCATTTTACAAAGGGGCCCCGTCACTGTCAGGAGCCCATAGCACCGATCTTACAGATTCCTAGCGCACCTGTGGAAGGACACGGCCCCTCTCTTCCCTTTCCCTTGCCGGTTGGTGCAATTGGGTGCCGCGCAGCATATGGCGCCTATATTTTTGGTAGAATATAAAAAAATTTGGGGCCCCACTTTTAGGTTTGCCCAGGGCCACACTTTGTCTAAAACCGGCCCTGACCCTCCCTTACTCTATCCAAAATGAAAAAAAAAAAATGTTTGCCTATAGTTCTACTTTTACTCCTAAAATGACCATGACCATAGTCATGAACAGCATACTTTTCTCAAATATAAAAATAAAAAATAGTTTCTTACTTTGTGTCATAAAGTCGGTGTAGACGATCGGACCTCTGCAACACAAAACAAGACATCATTACCCTAAATCACATGTTTGGTGGTCTGATTTCATATATACTAGAGAGTCTTTAACCACTTCCCGACTGCCCCACGCAGATTTACTGCGGCAGGGCGGCTCGGCTGTGCATAAACACGTAGATCTACGTGATTATACGCACGCAGTCTCGGCGGAGCGTGCGCGCCGCCGGAGCCGCACTCTCGCTGTGATTAGACTGCCACCGGCCTCCCACGATCTTCAGAGAAACTGACAGGAGAGCTGCCTGCCTATGTAAACAAAGCAGGCGGCTCTCCTGTCAGACAGCCACAGTGAGATCATGTGTCTCTGCTAAGCTGAAACTCTGATCTCTGTGTGCCTGTCACAGAACCCCCCCCCCCCTCAAAGTTAGAAAGCACATTTAGGCTTACATTTAACACCTTGATCACCCCCAGTATTAACCCCTTCCCTGCCAGTGTCATTTATACAGTAACAGTGCATATTATTTAGCACCGATTACTGTAGTAATGGCACTAGTCCCCAAAAAAGTGTCAGTTAGGGGTCCGATCTGTCCGCCGCAATGTCGCAGTCCCGCTAAAAATCGCAGATCGCCGCCATTACTAATAACAACAAAAAAAAATAAAAAAAAGTCCAAAAATCTATCCCATAGTTTGTAAACGCTATAACTTTTGCACAAACCGATTAAAATAGGCTTTTTGGGAATTTGTTTTACCAAAAATATGTAGCAGAATACAAATTGGCCTAAACTGATAAAAAAAAATAGATTTTTTAAAAATTTTTTATTGGGAATGTTTTGTAGCAGAAAGTAAAAAATATTGTGTTTCTTTTTCAAAATTGTCGCTCTTCTTTTGTTTATAGCGCAAAATCTAAAAGCCGCAGAGGTGATCAAATATCATCAAAAGAAAGCTCAATTTGTGGAGGGAAAAAGGGACATCAATTGTATTTGGGTACGGCATTGCATGACCGTGCAATTGTCCGTTAAAGTAACAAAGTGCCGAATCGCAAATAACGGCCTGGTCAATAAGGGGGAAAATCCTTCCAGAGCTGAAGTGATTAAAATGTCAGTTTTGGGCGAATGCTGGGAATCACACAACAGGAGAACTTCTGGTATTAGTAATATGGGGAAAATGCAGAACTTACACATCTTGGATGGAGGACGCTGTGAAGTAGAGAAAAAAATACAATATTATAGATAATAAGAAGCTGCAATATCCTGAAAATACTATATGAAATAAAGTACACCCCCCCCCCCATACATCTACAATGACCCCTCTGTGACCATCTACCTGTCTGTATACTGAAGACATAGAACATGAGAAGCTGTTGTAAAGTAAACTACACTCACTGGACACTTTATTAGGTACACCTTGCTAGTACCAGGTTGCACCCCTTTCGCACTCAGAACTGCTCTCATTATTCATGACATAGATTCATGTTGGTCCATATCGGCATGATAGCATCAAGCAGTTGCATCGGCTGCACATCCATGATGCGAATCTCCCATTCCACCACATCACAAAGGTGCTCTATTAGATGAGATGTGGTGAGTGTGGAGGCCATTGGAGTGCAGTGACCTCATTGTCATGGTGAAGAAACCAGTGGTGAGATGATTGGAGCTTTGTGACATGGTGCATTATCCTGCTGGAAGGAGCCATCAGAAGATGGGGACACTGTAGCCATAAAGGGATGGACATGGTCAGCAACAATACTCAGGTAGGCCGTGGTGTTTAAATGATGCCCAATTGGTACTAGAGGGTCCAAAGTATGCCAAGAAAACAACCCCTACACCATTACACCACCGTTGATACAAGGCAGGATGGATCCATGCTTTTATGTTGTTTACGCCAAATTCTGACCCTACCATCTGAATATCGCAGCTGAAATTGAGACTCATCAGACCAGGCAAATTTTTCCAATCTTCTATTGTCCAATTTTGGTGAGCCTGTGCGAGTTGTAGCCTCAGTTTCCTGTTCTTAGCTGACAGGAGTGGCACCCCGCTTCAAGGTTCAATGTGTTCATTCAGAGATGGTATTCAGCATACCTTGGTTGTAACGAGTGGTTATTTGAGTTACTGTTGCCTTTCTATCATCTGGAACCAGTCTGTCTATTCTCCTCTGACCTCTGACACCAACAAGGCATTTTCCTCTACACAACCGCCGCTCACTGGATATTTTCTCTTTTTCGGACCATTCTCTGGAAACCTGAGAGATGGTTGTGTGTAAAAATCCCAGTAGATCGGCAGAAGACATGGAACATGAGAAGATGTTTTATCCTGTAAATACCCCACTGTGACACCTACCTGTCCTTACATTGAAGACATGGAACATGAGAAGATGCTACACCCTGTATATGCTACATAGAGCACAGACCCCCCCATATATTTACAATGACCCCACTGTGATCATCTACTTGTCAGAAGACATGGAACAACTGGTCAGCCTGTACTAAGGAGGACAAAAAGCAGATGAAACTCCAAAGACGTACATAGTGTATTCCAAAGTGGAAGCTGTTCCCCCACCATTCTTCCACACCTGTATAATTGACCTGATAGAAATTCTGACCACCATATGGCAACAATGTTGTCCAGTCACTGGTAGTACCTACCTTGTTTGCTGTACATATAATATATAACTGCTGACAAGACCGCCAGAAGGAGCACACCACCAGCCACTCCACCATAGATGTACCATTGCGGAGAATCTTTTGATGCAGATCCTTCAGCTCCTAATGGAAGAACAAAAGCAAGTTCTTTTATTTTTGTCAAGAAATGCAAACTATACAACAATAATTGGGTAGAAAATACAAGTCTGCTGCTCTGTAGATCCAAAGAGTGAAAAACAAAACAAATCTCACATACTTTCCAGAAACACACACATACATCTCCTCACTTTATTATGTATGTAGATGTAGCAGTTCCGGACAAAAAAATGTATTTTTTGGACTTGTTCTTGTGTCATTGGCAAGGGCAACTGGCCCAGTAGCTAATGGCAAAATCCCGGACGAGCCCCCAACTGTAGCAAGGTTTCCAGCCCTAAGGCCTGATGTGGGTCTGCCGTTAGTACCGGTAATCCCTCCAGCCCATGTGAGTTGCGGCCTTGGGTGTGATAACTGAAGCAGCGACAACTCCAGCATCTTTGTTTGTGGTTTTTATTGGAATTAGGGGATGGGAGAAGGGAATGAGTGGGATACTCCTTGAGGCTAAACTAAGTACAATTGGGACTTTTCCTTCTGAAATGCCCGTTGGCGCTTCCTTGACGCCAGCCGGCGCCAGCCAACGCTCACTGACACTGAGAATATTCTGTGAAGCAGAATAAGTGCTGAATCCTCGACTTCTAGTCAAGAAGATCCAAGACTGAGAACTGTAGAACTCCTTACACTGATGCACTGTGAAAGTCACTGAATACTGTTTCCCCGCCTGGCACAGCTTGAGGTAGTATTATAGTGGAACTCTGTGTAGCTATCACTGTAACTGACACACTCTGTACAATTCAGGGCCCAAACCGCAGGTGCCCCCTTTAACCTCAAACTTTTCAGGGTCCACTGACTATGTACCCCCTCTGTAGCTTCAGGGTCCTCAACCTAGGCACCCCCTTTGCAGCTAGCTGACACTGGATGCCAGAACCTCTTCTGGAGTGGTCCCCTCTAACTTTAGGCAGACCCCCAGGGGCAATCCTCAATACTCATGACCTGTGTAGGCTTTCCTGGGACTGGACCCCTCTCTCTCTCCGCAGGCTCGCGGCACACCGGATCCCCTCAGCTCAACTCAGCACTCTCTGGACACTCAGGCGACACCCCGAGACATCCGCCTTCCTCAGACAGGAGGAGAGACAGCCGCACTCTCTCTCCTGGGACTCTGCTCCCACCAAAGATGCCGTGCCATGCACTTCCCCCCAACTTATACCCACTCCCAGAATCCTTTGCAGCATAATCTGCCTTCTGGGGTAGTTACAAGCTGGGATGTGTCCCCTGATTAAGCTTCCCACACTGCCCTATGAGAAGCCTCTCATGGGAGCCAGTGGGGATACTTCTCCCCTCAGCAGGCACATCTGGAAGCCCTGACACCCTATCCAACAAATCACAGCCCTGCTGTTAGGCAGACAAGGCCCACTATACATTTACCTAGAACCTACCTGTAGGGTGCTACAATTATATACAACAAAACACAAAAAAAATATTTGAAGGGTATATAGATAAAGACACAACATTATTGTCTGTCCAGATGGGATCGGAGGACCCATAGAGTAGAGTGGGCTGTATCTATGTCCATTCTGCATATGCAGAGAGGACACAGATCTGTCATCTGCCCGCTCTGCTCATTGAGGCCCGCGACTGGTTACCAAGTAATTTAGGTTGCTATCGTTCTGCAAAAGGTTGGGCACCCCTGTTATAATAGTAATGGGTATATCTATTTGTACATTCTCTACAGCATTCTCTAGAGCTGTAACATTGTATCTCTTCTTACATCCCTTATTTCCTATGATCCTAAACTCCGACTAGTGGCCATATTGCAATATTAGGTAAAGAGAAGGCCCCTGCGCTATCGCGTAAAAAGGTGTAGTGAGGGACAGCTGCAGCTAACTGTTCAGCCTTACCAAAGCTGGATAAATAGAATAAAAAGATAATAAAAATGAAGCTGCGCTTATCCAAAAAAAATATATAAATTGAATACGAAAATAACGTGAACAGATGAGTGAAAAAAACAAATATAAGAATAAAATGCTTGCAATCCTGGTAATAAATAGATAAATTATATAAATGCTATATGATAAAGAATCTGGAAGATAATAAATAGTGGTGGTGAGGTAGTAGAGTGACAAAATAAATACACTTTATACTCTAAAAAACATACATAAAATAAAAAGTCCATTCCGGTGAATCATGTGCCAAAAAACGTGAATAATCTCAAGTAATGAAATATGATAAAAACAATAAATAGTGATGATGAGGCAATAGATGGGTGACACAATATATATACTTGACACTCAAAGAAACATATATATATATATATATATATATATATATATATATACAGGGCTTTTTTTCAGCGGGAACGCAGGGGAACGCAGTTCCGGCACCTTCAGCACTGAATGTATGTAATGGCAAGGGGTGCTGGGCTTTGCTATGGGTGTCTTTTGATGCTGGCTGGTGGGGGATCTATTGTTGCTGGAGGTGATATATTTTTGTGGGGGGTTTATTGTTGCTGGTGAGGTCTACTGTTGCTGCTGGGGGGCCTATTGTCTCCGGAAGGGATCTATTTTTTACAGAGGGGTCTATTGTTGCTGGGGCTGGTCTTATGTGCTGCGGGGGGGGGGGCAGTTGTTGCTGAGAGGGATCTACTGTTGAGGAAACCATCTATTGTAAATGGCTGCTGGAGGGTTTATTGATGCTGTCTGTGGGGGGATCTGTTGTTGCTGCTGAGGGTCTATTGTTGCTGGGTGTATTTTGTTGTGTTTGGTCCATTGTTGCTGGTGGGATCTACTGTTGCTGGGGGTGTCCTTTGTTGTTATTTTACTGCTTTTCTTGTTATAATTAACAAATCCCATACAAATTACTTAGTACCACAAATGATACTTGATTCTGTATTCTCTAAAAGGGGCAGTACTGGGAGGTGGGTAGGGGGTGGAACCTAGGAACGGTGCTCGGAGGTAGGTAGGGGGCGGAGACAAGGGGTAACTCCAAAAGTGAGAGTTCCTGCACCTATTCTCTGAGAAAAAAGCCCTGTATATATATATATATATATATATATATATATATATATATATATATATATATATATATATATATATATATAAACCCGCTCAAGTGAATCTTGTGCCAGAAAACGTGGGTGATCTCAAGTAAGTTTTCAGTGTACAATCAGATAAGTGGTTCCAGCATCAGA
The DNA here is from genome assembly GCF_965119305.1 of Pelophylax lessonae. Classification (NCBI taxonomy): domain Eukaryota; kingdom Metazoa; phylum Chordata; class Amphibia; order Anura; family Ranidae; genus Pelophylax; species Pelophylax lessonae. Next base: position 19,231,572 of record NC_138775.1, on the reverse strand, counting down.
TGGTAGAGCAGTGAATCAGTAACTCAAGAAAATTATTCCAGGTGTACTACATCCTTACCTTACTGCTATAAGGACACAGCGTGTAAAGAATCTCTGGCAATCTTGCAATATATCAAGGACGCGAACTGTAGCATCCTAAAAACTCCAAATGGAGTACAGACAGGAGAGGCTCATCTGGTGTAGTATATTCCACGATATTTATTAACAAATAGAACAACAATAACTCACATGTTGAACAGCAGACAATCGGCAGGTTACATCCAAAAAACGCTGTGGCTCGGTGTCTCGAGCCGTCCGTTTAACTGCAATTCTGGGTTTGCCTATCATGTGATGTCCCGACGTGCATCGTCATGGTCACGGGACTTCCTCAGGGGAGACTGATAAGCTAAGAAGTCATGCTTATATACTCTAGTGTTGGTGATCGCCATGATATTGAAGCAAACTAGATGTAACGGGAGTACATGGATGAACAAACGGAGGCCATCATCTTGTAGCCTTTACCGCTGAATATGAATGGTGCATACCAAATAAGAACACAATCGTATAAAAATATCTCACAGGGAATAAGCCATGCGAGGGAAAAGGAATTTGATATTGCAAAAAATACCTATATAATATAAAATGCAAAGACCAAAATGTAGTGTTAGGAACAACATTAGGCATAAGGATTTTTTTTCACTCATCCATTCACGTTACTTTCTTATTTAATTAAAATTTTTTTTTTGGATAAGCGCAGCTTCATATTGCAATATTGTCCTGCTGATAAGTGTCCATTCACACTGGTACGACTTGTCAGGCGACTTGGTCAGCCTGACAAGTCGTGCATTGTCGCTCCCATTGAATAGTACAGGACCCGTTCTAATAGGAGCAACAAAAGTCGCTCCGACTTAGAAAAAGGGTCCTGTACTACTTCGGGGCGACCTGGAGGCGACTTGCATAGACATTCATGATATGAAGTCTGTGCAAGTCGCGCCAAAGTCGCGCTGCACGCGAGTTCACAGGTCGCCCCCGAAGTCGGAGCGACCTAATGTGAATGGAGGCTTAGTCTAAGTTCGTTATGATGAATGTATCTCTTTACTAATGTCCATAATTATTGAAGAACATTTGATTTTGCCCCTTTGTTCAACAGCTGGTTAGTTTGCATTGCAGTTGTGGACAAATAGCAATGCAAATTGTTTTATAAAATACCCCCAAGCCTTGCTGTGGGGTGCAGGATTGGGGTAGACATGTGCAGAACGAAAAAAATTGATTGTTTCAATTTGTTAATGACCTAATTTTATTTAGTTAAATTAGTTAAATTAATTTTCCAAATTTGTTTTGTTTCATTTTGTTTATTTGTTTTTCTAATTCAATTTAAATTTTTGCGAATTCTACAACTGAATTCAATTCGACCGAATTTGGAAAATTTAAATTAAAAATGTTTTTATTCAAATGCGGCTGCCAAATTTTTCACATCTAAGAAATGCAATATGTTTACATTTCATATTCGTCTCCAAATTGAAATCGAAATTAAATTTGACTCTAATTCTATATCGAATTGAACTTGACTTCAAATTCAAAGTTTGTTATTTTTGATGAATTTCGCTTCGTTTTTTCTGAGGATTCATTTACATTCGTTACTATTGTAAATGCAGCTCTAAAATGCTTAAGTAGCTTCTGGTTAGAAAGAAAACTACCTTTTTGCTGATGTTTTAGTTTTTATAATCTGAATTTCTGAATAACAAAAAATTCACCTGAATTTCGATTTGGAAAGAAACAATTTGCTCATGTATAATAAATTAATACAAATCAACAACAGAAGAGCAAGTAAAGAAAAACATGTATCAAAGTGATCGGAAGTAATAGAAATATGTGGGGCTGGTGGTTGTTGGACAAAACTGCTGCAAAAGAAAATTAACCACTTGCTGACTGCCTAACGACAATTTACGTCGGCAGTCAGCCCCTCACAGGCAAAGTGACGTAGGTCTACGTCGCTAGCCTGTGAGGCTCTAGGGAGCGAGCGCGCGCCACTGGAGGCGCGCTCCCGCTCGCTCAGGGACCCCCCCCCGCGCTTGTGCCCGGCGGACCCTATGTCCGCCGGGCACTCGCGATTGTCCGTTAAAGCGGGAGAAAGGCAGGCGGCTAATGTAAACACACCTGCCTGTCATTCTCCCCTGTGTAAGAATTGAGATCATACGGTCCTGCTATGTAGGACCGTTGATCTCTGTTCTTACACCTCAAGTCACATCCAATCACAGTTAGAAGCACGCCCCTAGGGACACACTTAACCCCTCCTTCTCAAATAAAGTTAACTCCTTCCCTGCCAGTGTCATTTTTACAGTAACAGTGCATATGTATAGCACTGATTACTGTAGTAATGTCACTGGTAACCCCAAAAGTGTCAAAAATGTCAGTCAAGGGTCCGATCTGTCTGCTGCAATGTTGCAGTCCTGAAAAAAAAAAAACGCAGATCGCCGCCATTACTCGTTAAAAAAAAAAAACAACAAAAATGACAAAAATCTTTCCCTTAGTTAGTAAGCGCAATAACTTTTGCGCAAACCAATCAAAATACGCTTTTTGCTATTTTTTTTACCAAACATGTAGCAGAAAACAAATTGGCCTAAAACTTTAAAAAATTTTGATTTTTACATTTTTTTGGGGGGAATTTCATATAAAAAAATTTGAAAAATATTGTTATTTTTGCAAAATTGATGCTCTTTTTTTGTTTATAGCGCATGATCAAAAAATCGCACAGGTGATCAAATACCACCAAAAGAAAGCTCTGTTTGTGGGAAAAAAAGGACGTCAAATACGTTTAGGTACAGTGTCGCACAACCGCGCAATTGTCCGTTAAAGTCACGCAGGGCCGAATCGCAAAATAGGCCCTGGTCAGTAAGGGGGTAAAATCTTCCGGGGCTTAAGTGGTTAAATAGAAGCCGAAAAAAAATCGGTTGTTAATCACAGCAACAGAACAGACATAGAATAACAACCATATTTACTGATACAAGAATAAAAGTATATACAGGGGGTATATAAAAGAATCATAGGTAAAAAATAGAGGGATAATCTGCGCTCGGACAGCTAAACACAATATAAGATCAATAAAAGCATGTATAAATACATAGATTGGTGAAGGCAGCCAACTAGATAGTTGATTACAAACTAGGTAGACATATGAAAAAGTGATATAGTAGCGCCAAACACTGAATGAAAATCAATAAAATGTCAAATAAAATATCAAATAAAAATATCAACAAAAAATGTCCATATAAAGTCCAATGAGTCCAAATAGATTGGAGGAGAAATAGTGGAAACAAGATCCCAATTCCCAGTTGTGCAGATGAAAAAGAGCCAGCACCCAATCGTGATAAATGCACTATCTGCTTACCAGATGCTTATAGATAAAGGGCGATGAATAGACTGTGCAACCAGGAAATGAAGGGTTCAATTCATATAATCAAAACTCCAATGTACCTCGATGAGAAAGGAAGGACAATAGTGTAGACTGCATGGACAATCATTTATTGAATAAAGGAATCATACTCACAAAATTGCGAATAAATATGGCATATCAAATGTAAAAAAACGCGGTATAAGAAGCGTGCTGCTTGTTCCCAGGTCGCCTGACGCGTGTCGTCAGAGTAATTGACATCATCAGAGGCGGGATGATGATGTCAATTACTCTGACGACACGCGTCAGGCGACCTGGGAACAAGCAGCACGCTTCTTATACAGCAGATTTTTACATTTGAAATTGCCATATTTATTAGCAATTTTGTGAGTATGATCATTATTGTCCTTCCTTTCTCATCGAAGGTACATTGGAGTTTTGATTATATGAATTGGACCCTTCATTTCCTGGTTGCACAGTCTGAGTCTATTCATCGCCCTTTATCTATAAGCATCTGGTAAGCAGATAGTGCATTTATCACGATTGGGTGCTGGCTCTTTTTCAACTGCACAACTGGGAATTGGGATCTTGTTTCCACTATTTCTCCTCCAATCTATTTGGACTCATTGGACTTTATATGGACATTTTTTGTTGATATTTTTATTTGATATTTTATTTGACATTTTATTGATTTTCATTCAGTGTTTGGCGCTACTATATCACTTTTTCATATAAAAGAATCATGCCCCTAAAATGATCACATGTTGTTGCTTTGCAGCCTGAAATGAAGGCAGACACAGATTTAGTTTTATCTTATATGGCTTATATTTAGCTTATAACATCCAAGTGAAAGATATTACACCAACACGTCAGAAAATTATATAGGAAGGAAGGACAGGAGTCACTGCTTTTACTAATTTATGTAAATTTCAGCTTAAACCATTAGAAAAACTAAACAATAGACTTTTTACAACAAAGGTTCAAAGAAAGTCTGGAATAAATGTGAATGGGAAACAAAGACTCCACCTGCTGGCTGGATAGACAAATACCACAACTTTTTCTATATCATCCAGTTTACCCGCCTAAAAATTTTTCTTTCATGTTTTAACCAGTTGGCGACCGCTTACCGCATATTTACTGCCGCAGTGTGGCTCTCCCAGGCAAAGCGACATAGACCTACGTCGTTCGCTTGGAGGCAGCTAGGGGGCGACCGGGGAAGCCGATGCAGCGGGCAGGCGGCTCTAATTGCCGCCTGGCAACCGCGATTGTTCCCCGCTGAGAGAGAAGGATGGTTGGCTGTTGTAAACACAGCTGACCGTTCCTCTCCCTGCAATGATCATAGAGCCCCTGTGATCTTTTCTATATAGGAACACAGGTCTCTATGATCATTTCACAAGCCACGCCTCCCCACAGTTAGAATCACTCCCCTAGGCTCACATTTAACCCCTAAATCACCCACAATGTTAACCCCTTCCCTGCCAGTGTCATTTTTACAGTAACAGTGCATATTTTTAGCACTGATTACTGTAGTAATGTCACTGGTCCCCCCAAAAGTGTCAGAAATGTCAGTCAGGGGTCCGATCTGTCCGCCGCAATGTCGCAGTCCCGCTAAAAATCGCAGATCGCCGCCATTACTAGTAACAAAAAAAAAACCATAAAAATGACATAAATCTTTCCCATAGTTAGTAGACGCGATAACTTTTGCGCAAACCAATCAAAATCCACTTATTGTGATTTTTTTTTACCAAAAATATGTAGCAGAAAACAAATTGGCCTAAAATTATAAAAAAATTCGATTTTTAATTTTTTTTTTTTTGAGAATGTTATGTAGCAGAATGTGAAAAATATTGTTTTTTTCTTTCAGAATTGTCAAATTTTTTTGTTTATAGCGCAAAAATAAAAATCGCACAGGTGATCAAATACCACCAAAAGAAAGGTCTATTTGTGGGGAAAAAAGAGCATCAATTTTATTTAAGTACAGCATCGCACGAGCACGCAATTGTCCGTTAAATTAACGCAGTGCCGAATCGCAAAATATGGCCTGGTCATTAAGGGGGCAAATCCTTCCTGTCTTAAAGTGGTTAATTCTGAACGAAAGAAAGAAAGAAAGAAAGAAAGAAAGAAAGAAAGAAAGAAAGAAAGAGAAAGAAAGAAGGAAAGAAAGAAAGAAAGAGAAAGAGAAAGAAAGAAAGAAAGAAAGAAAGAAAGAAAGAAAGAAAGAAGTGAAAAATCGTAATGTATTCCTTTGATGAAATAGTTTTTCAATTAGTATTTTTAAAAAATGCATTAGAATGTCTTTCATTTCCTTCTCTGCATAAAGTATGTCACCTAAACCTTTGCACTTTATTTTGTTTTCAAAGATTACATGAGATGCATTGTCTGCCAGCTAAGGGCTCTTTCACACGGACGATCCGATCAGATCCGCCTGTCAGTTTTTTAGGCGGATCTGATCGGATCCTCCATGCAGCTCTATGGGGCAGCGGATGTCAGCGGAGACACCTCCGCTGACACCCGCTGCCATCCGTATCTGATCCTGTCCTTGAAATCTGGACGGATGGAAACCCTATTTTTCCATCCGTTCAGTAATCGGATCGGATTGGGTGAGAGCGGACAGGCGATCCGCTCTCATCCGATCCCCCATAGAGGGCAGCAGGGGCTGAGACACCTCCCTCTCCGCTCTGCAAGCGGAGACGGAGCTGTCATCCGCCGGCTCAACGGGGATCGCGGATCGATCCCCGCTGAGCAACACGGATCCGCCTACGGAGGCGGACCGTGTGAAAGAGGCCTAACAAATATGAACCAGCAAAAAAAGAAACATTGTATAACAAAGACCAAAACTGCACACAGGAGGCAAACAAGAATTAAAAGCTCTAAACTATCTACTGGCACTTTTCCACTGCAAGCACCGGCTCGGCTCCACTCGGCCCTGCATGGCCCAGTTTGGTTTTCCACTGCATGGTACCGCATGGTACGGTGTTGGAACGGCTTGGTACGGTTTGCTTTTCCACTAATAGTAAGTGGGTGGGATAACAATGATTCTCTGACCAATCAGTGGCTAGTAGTGACAAACAGTCAAGGCTGCATGCAAAGGATTGTGGGATATGGTACCGGTACGGCGCTCTTGGAACCACAACTGAGGTGTTACTGTTTAAGCGAGCCGTACCGTGCGAGCTTGGCTTCCTATTTGGAATTTACCATTGAAAAACATGGCTGTCAGGGTGCCAAGTTTGGTGCCATATTTTACAATTTATATCACATGGCTCAGGCCAAATTGAACTTTAACAAATAGAGGGATGCCCAATTATATGAAAACAAGTCACATCTGGGTGAGCCAAGATGGTTTTCATAGAGAAAAAGGTGTTTATTCAGAAATACCCCATTAAATACATGGCAGTTAGGGAGATAGAATTGTTGCCAAACTTCACAATTTTATTATAAACTTGTGTGAAAAAGAGGCTAACTTCTGCATTTGAATAAGAAGCTGGAAGAATAAGGATCCAACTTCAGCAACATTTATTAATTTGATAAGGACCCTCATACCTCCTGTCCTCTATCAGATACAATGATCAGGACCCTCATACCCCCTGTCCTCTATTAGATGTAATGATCAGGACCCTCATACCTCCTGTCCTCTATTAGATGTAATGATCAGGACCCTCATACCTCCTGTTCCCCTATAAGATGTAATGAGCAGGACCTTCATATCTCCTGTCCTCTATAAGATGTAATGATCAGGACCCTCATACCTTCTGTCCTCTATTAGATGTAATGATCAGGACCCTCATACCTCCTGTTCCCCTATAAGATGTAATGAGCAGGACCTTCATATCTCCTGTCCTCTATAAGATGTAATGATCAGGACCCTCATACCTTCTGTCCTCTATTAGATGTAATGATCAGGACCCTCATACCTCCTGTCCTCTATTAGATGTAATGATCAGGACCCTCCTACCTCCTGTCCCCTATTTGATGTATTGAGCAGGACCCTCATACCTCCTGTCCACTATTAGATGTAATGATCAGGACCCTCATACCTCCTGTCCACTATTAGATGTAATGATCAGGATCCTCATACCTCCTGTCCTCTATTAGATGTAATGATCAGGACCCTCATACCTCCTGTACTCTATTAGATGTAATGATCGGGACCCTCATACCTCCTGTCCTCTATTAGATGTAATGATCAGGACCCTCATACCTCCTGTCCTCTATTAGATGTAATGATCAGGACCCTCATACCTCCTGTCCTCTATTAGATGTAATGATCAGGACCCTCATACGTTTTGTCTCAGGTTATGCTCTCTTTTATTAGATAGACTAAGATATGTTTGTTGTAGCATATGGTGGATTATGTTGGCTTTGTATAAGTGAAATGTATTAGAAATAACTGATTGAATTGATGTTATTGTACAGCGGCCCCCACATGTAGCTGTTCTGGAAGGATGCCCCCCCTGATTCTTGTGTTTGATGTGTCTCATGTGTATGGTGGATCTTTGGTATATATTGAATGTAAATCTCCTGTGTTGGATACAAGTTAAATTAATAATTGAGCGGATGGGTCAGTCCTGTGTGTAATTGGTGGGACACTCTATGATAAGGACTTATTTGGTGAATTTCATTCAGTTGATATATACAATCTGGTTCAAGAGAAAATTCAGATTTGTTTCAGATTTGTTTTTTAATGTCTTTGAACTTTGCTGGGATTTAGAAGCGAATACTATTAGTAAATACCAGGGCTTTTTTTCTCCAAAAATAGGTGCAGGTACTCCCCTCTTCGGAGTCACCCCTTGTCTCCACCCCCTACTGACCTTCGAGCACTGTCTTTTGGTTCCACCCTCTACCCACCTCCCAGTACCCCCCCCCCCCTTTTAGAGAATACAGAACCAAGTATCATGTTGTGGTACTAGGTAATTTGTATGGAATTTGTTAATAACTAGAAAAGGCAGTAAAATAGATCCCCTGGAATCAGCAAAAATAGACCCCCTCCCCCCCCCCAAAAAAAAAAAAAAGATCCCCCCGCAACAATAAATCTTCCCCTGCAACAATAGAAAAAAAAAGTGTAAAATAGATCCCCTGCAATCAGCAACAATAGACCCCCAACAACAATAAGTTCTCCCCTGCAACAATCGCCCCCCCCCCAACAATAGCCCCCCAGCAACAATAAATTCTCCCCTGCAACAATCGCCCCCCCCCCCCCCCAACAATAACCCCCCAGCAACAATACATTCTCCCCTTCAACAATCACCCCCCCCACACAATAAATCCTCCCTGCGACAATAGACCCCTCCAACAACAATAACCCCCCAGCAACAATCGTTCCCCCTAGCAACAATAAATCCTCCACTGCAACAAGAGCCTCACCAACAACAATAGATTCACCCCAGCAGCCAGCATCAATAGGCCCCTCAGCTCACCCCACTGACCCCAGCACCCCTTTACCATTGCATACATTCAGAATGGAGGTTCCGGAACTGCGTTCCCCCACGTTCCCGCTGAAAAAAAGCCCTGGTAAATACTGTCTGATAATATATAATCTCTTCAGTATCTCTGATTATCAATATACGAGGCAGACTTTTCCTCTCACCGGTTGTCATATACTGGAAGCTAGTGAAGGACTGATTGGGGTCAGTGTGCAGTTGGATGGGGGGAGGTTGGTATGTTGTTGGCACCTCAGAGACCCTCCAGCTGATCTCTGAATGGGATCTTTTATGTATATGGAAAGGTTTAACATTAGAAATTTAGATTTTACTGTTAAATTGTTTTTATTTTAATAATGAGTCTGTGAGACAACCTTCCAGAAAGTGTCAGATATGAAATACCTCTTCCGTATCATCTCACTGTCTCATTATTGGTCAGATATTGATAATTACACAACCAGGACAGTAAATACAGATCTCACCTGTCACATTGAGGAACGTTCCATTTCCAAATCCAGATATTTCTTGACCCATCTGATATGTAACTTCACAGTAATACAGCCCGGAGTCTGACAACTGCACACTGTGCAGGGTGATGGCGGCTGACCGTTCATGGACGAACCGAATTTGGTCCGCTTTGGAGAGTCTTCCAGAGAAATGCTTTTCATTCTCAGAGACCTCCGATCTACTCCTCACTACGTGTCTGTACCACTTGAAGGACCCGATGGAAGTGTTCTCTCCGGTGATTCTGTAGCCACATGGTAGAGTTATGGAGTTGCCCTCTGTGGCCCATATTACTGGAGTCTGCCATACATGGATTGTCTGTTGTAGAGATCCTGACAGAGAGTAGAGACCAATACCTGTAACTTGTCATTTTCACATACAGCGCCACAGATTACACGATTATGTTCCAAAAAAAAAAATAGAAAGAGTTCCAGAATGCAGCCCTCCATGTAAAGAATGGGAACACCCTGCCCCCACATACAGACCCCATATAGTGTTATAACATCTTTCCTCCATACACAACCCCCCCCCCCCCCCAATCCCCCATATAGAAAAGGAACTCCCTGCCCTTGTGTATGACACCGACCCCTGTATAAAGTGAGAGCACCTTGCCCCTGATCACAGACCCCATATAGAGTGGGAACACTTCATCCCCTTGTATGTGGCTTAGATACCTGTATAGTGAGAAAACACCCTGCCCCCACAAACAGACCCTATATACAATAGGAACACTCTGTCCCCCTCATACATACCCCTATTTAGAGTAGGAACAACCCCCACACATAGACCCTGAGAGAGTAGAAAGACCCAGACACATGTGTACTAAACCCTGTATAGAATAGAAACTTCCTTCCCCTTGCATACAGAACTTTAAAATGGGTAAGAACACCCTGCCCCCATGCACAGACCCCTCTTTAGAGTGGGGACGCCTTGCCCCCACATTCAGATTCCTATATAAAGTAGAAACACTGAACCCTATATAGAGCGAAAACACCCTGCCCTCACATGCAGACCCCATATAGAGTAGGAACACGCTGCCCCCACATACAGACTCCCATATACTGTAGAGTAGAAACACCCTGCCCCCACATACAGACCCCATATAGAGTAGGAACACGCTGCCCCCACATACAGACTCCCATATAGAGTAGGAACACCCTGCCCCCACATACAGACCCCCATAGAGAGTGGGAACACCCTACCCCCACATTCAGAATCCCATATAGAGTGGGAACACCCTGCTTCCATGCAAAGACCCCCATTTAAGTACGAACACCCTGCCTCTTCATACAGACCCCCATATAGTGGGAACACCCTGCCTCCATGCACAGACCCCCAGCTCTCACCTGGCAGTGCCCCCAGGATCAGAAGAAAATGCACAGCCCCCATCATCTCTGCACACGACAGTAGACAAGCACACTCATTGCGCCAGCCTCTGCTCTGCTCAGGAAGTGATCTTAGGAAGAGAAATCGCAAATGTGAGAAGTCACTTACTGTATGAGGAGGCGTCTGCTTTACACCGAGACCAAAATCTATTATTATCAATAATATTTCAGAAGTTCTCAGATATTTCTTCTAATCCACACAGACAGAGCTGCCAGGAACTAACAACTCTGCATCCAAACACATCACATCTGGCCTCCTAATACTGTCATTGCCAGGGATGCCGCCATTTTGTTTAGCCTGATTCTTTTTTTTTTTTTGCTGTTTAGTATGGTCTCTCCTAGTTTAGCAATGCTCCAGGATTTTCACTAGTTACACTCTGTGTTATCCAGTGTTGATGTATTCAGTTTGCTGGGCTAGTAGTGTAACATGGGTTGACTGTCCATATTTGACAGGGTTAGCATGCTCTTTATACAGACATAGATGCAACAGCCATTCTCATATCATATTACAATGTAATACTAGTTCTGCCACTAGATGGCAGTATGTGTTATGTTCAATCCTCGTATAATGGAACTACATACCATAATTATGATGTAATTTCCTGTCTATCCGTTACTGTTGTTGCCAATAAAACACGAAGGGCCAGCCATGAATCCAGCATTGTCTTGCCTGGTAAGAGCTTTATCTGCAGCAGCTTTCCAGCAAACAACGATCCAGTCACTAAAGAGCTAGCTCCCAGTAGGTTGGCTCAGATTACACCATTAAATATTTGGAGCAAGATCCTAGAAGGGACTTTGACTGTGGCCTGATTTGGAGATCCTTAGTGTGAGCCCATACGCCGAGGGCTAAGCCTTCCCTGAAAGCTCTGCCTAATTTTTAAGGCCCTTACCTATATTAATCCTACTAAGGAAAAGAGAGCTAGGGACAATTAGGCCCAGGGCCGGTGCTTCCACTAGGCAAACTAGGCAGCCGCCTAGGGCACTTTGCCACCTAGGGGCGCAGCCACGAGTCAGCACTCACTCTCCGTCATGAATGATCCTTGTGAGCTGAGGGGAGGGGCGGCAGTGGGGGAGGAAGAAGGGACAGAGGAAGATGCCAGGTGTCTGGGGCAGTGCCAGATCTACCAGGCCCTGGCTTTCCACCATTGTTGGGGGAGCCCGATGGGGAAGGAAAGGAGCCCACCGGAGTGCTACCTGCATGATGATCCTCTTCGTCTGGAGCTGAGCGGCCTAAACTCTGGGCGGGAAGTGACTCTCTACACTGAGCTGATGGGCAGCCGTTCATTTCCCTGGGTCGGTATTAAGCAGGGAGTGGAGGAGAGCTGAACCTGAGCCGGAGCTCGGCACTGGAGGGCGGCACCTTTACTGGAGCAGAAGCGACGAGGCACCGGAATGGTCTGAGGATGTTGGTGATGAAGGAGGTGTGGAGCTCTCTGACTGCTGCTTTTCCCTCCACCAGGAGCCGGTTGGAGCTGTGGTGAGCACTGTGGTCCAGGAGAGGAGCATCCTAGGAGAAGGAATAAGCAGGATGACGGTGAAGGAGGGAAGAGTGCAGGCCACTCTCTTCATACTGCCCAGTGAGTGTCCCCAGAACAGGGGATCAGGGTCCCTGGGTGTGACATGGAGGATCCCTGGTGTAAAAGAGAATTGGGGTCATCAGGTGTGCCATGGGGAATCAGAGTCACCAGGTGTGACATGGGGGAGAGGGGTCACAAGTGTAACAGGGCTTTTGGGTCACCAGTTGTGCCATGAGGAATTGGGATCCCTGGGTGTGCCATGGGGGATTGGGGTCCCCAGGTGTGACATGGAGGAACATCAGGGTCCCCAGGTATGACATGGAAAAACATCAGGGTCTCCGGGTATGACATGGAGGAACATCAGGTATCCCTGATGTGAGATAAAGGAACATTGGGGTTACTGGGTATGACAGCATGACATGGAGACACAGGGGTCCCTGGGTATGATATGAAGGAACATCAGGGTCAGTGGGTATGACAGCAGTATATGGAGGAATATTGGGGTCCCAGGATGTGACATGGAAAAACATCAGGGTCCCTGGGTGTGACATAGGGGGACATCAGGGTCCCCAGGTGTGACATAGAGGAATATGGGGGTCACTGGGTATGACAGCATTACATGGAGGAACCATCAGATCAGGGTCACTGGATATGACAGTTTTTAACCCCTTACCTTTTTATTTTTTTTTGGGGGGGGGGCGCAAGTAACTGATCTTGCCTAGGGTGTAAAAAAGTCTAGCACCGGCCCTGATTAGGCCACAGGAGAACCTGTACTGGTCTGATTGCTGCTCATATACCCCTGAAAATACACAGGAGCCTCTGTTTTGTAGAAGCTAAGTCAGGCTGCTGTGAATGAGGTAGAAAAAAATATACAGAGTATATTCCCACGCCAAATGGAGAACCCTAGAGTTTCTGAATAAATAAAATATAAATATGTGTGAAATGCAGCTGCTATAGTGAAAGTGCGAGTGCTCGATGAGGGTGAAGAAATCAGTTAATATGTGATTACCTATAGCGCTTGCCTAAAAATATTTAAACCAATGAAAAAAAATGTCAAACTTATAAAAGTGCATACATAACCCCGTGATCTATTATAATATTAAATAAATAGGTACACTTTAAATACAAGTTAAATACAGTATAAATTAATAGATTTGCTAATTCATATATAGTGCAAAAAAAATTATAAAAATGTGTCAAAGTTCATATAAAAAAAAAAAAAAAAAAAGTTCATTATTTTAAAGTGACGTGACTTCTTGATAGTGGATATTGAAGTAAATAAATAAAAAGTGCACAGTGAAAAGTGCTTGGTGCTGCTGTAATAGATCTTCCACTCTATCCCTGGTGTCAATCCTTGTGCTCCACTGTGACAAAAATAGAGAGATTTCACACTCACCAGATTGCGTGGGCCCTATGTGCCTTACGACACTAGGACCACCAGAGCTTTGTGACCCCCAGGGTCTGGGTACGTTCCCTCCAAGTGGGTGCTTTCTCTTATAACAACGCTCCTCCTGCTGCCAACTACCAGTCAGTGATGTTATGAAAGAAAGGAAAGTCTGGATACTGTAATACCGTTTTCCAAATGGGTTTATTGCACAATATCCAGGTGAGCCATTTACAAAGTCCCAATAAGAGTAAAAACAGTAAAAACAGCAAAATTCCAAAAGAAATCGGGATAAAAATCAAATAAAACTCCGTCACTATTGTGAGCTACGGTGTGGAAAGCGGCACTTCCGATTTGCGTTCCACCGGGCTCAAGTGGCGCCATGACGTGCGTTCCAGTCATTGTCTAGGTGTCTAGGTGTCTTCAGAGGTGTATGAGGATCCGTATGAGATAGTCGGAGCATCCAGAGGCAGAAAGGCAACCGTTTAGGGATCCATTGGACATAAAGAAGATATAATGGAGCAGTCTATGGAATGGGGTTGGGGAGATAGAAGACAGACAGCTGAGCATGGAACATTGGGAGAAGCAGAGAAAGCAGGGTGGGAACTGTCCAGAAAAAAGAGGAAGAAAATAGATGGACCATGGTGAGAATAGGTAAAGCAGGAGCCAGTGGTGGTGGACAGGGAAGAGAGGAAGCAGAGTGAGATCTGATGATGGACCATAGGGAGAATAGGTAGAGCCAGGGCCAGTGGTGGTGGACAGGGAAGAGAGGAAGCAGAGTGAGATCTGATGATAGACAATGGAGGATTAAGTAGAGCAGGATCTGATGATAGACAGTGGAGAAAGGAAGCAGAGTGGGATCTGATAATGGACCATGGGGAGAATAAGTAGTTTAAAGCTTGTGGTAAACAGAGGAGAGAGGAATGGGGTGAATAGGTAGAGTTGTAAATGGTGGTGAACAGGGGAGAGAGGAAGCAGGTTGAGATCTGATGATGGACCATGGGGAGAATTGGTAGAGCAGGAGCTGCTAGTGGTTGACTGGGAAGAGAGGAAGCAGAGTGGGATCTGATGATGGACCATGGTGAGAATAGGTAAAGCAGGAGCCAGTGGTGGTGGACAGGGGGGAGAGGAAACAGAGCGAGATCTGATGATGGACCATAGGGAGAATAGGTAGAGCCAGGGCCAGTGCTGGTGGACAGGGAAGAGAGGAAGCAGAGTGACATCTGATGATGGACCATGGGGAGAATAGGTAGAGCAGAAGCCATTGGTGGTGGACAGGGGAAAGAGGAAGCAGAGTGAGATCTGATGATTGACCATTGGGAGAAAAGAAAGAGCAAGAGCTGGTGGTAGTGGTAGTGGTTGGACAGGGAAGCAGAGTGAGATCTGATGATGATGGACCATGGGTAGAATAATTAGAATGGGGCTAAGCAAGGCTGGTGGCAAAGGGGAAGAGGTTTGTATCTGGGGTTAAGGAGGTCAAGCAGGAGCTGGTGGTGGACAGAGGAGAGAGGAGGCAGAGTGAGATTTGGGTGTCGCTGATGCGTGGCAGCAGCTGCTTATCATGTTCATCAAGGAGAGCATACAGAGGAGAGACTACTCGTGGACTTAAGGTTAAAGAGAGAGGAAGCAGAGAGGAAGCTGATCCTGGACAAAGTTAAAACATAATGAGTGAATTGTCAAGTTTCTCCTCTTGTGCACCATATGGGATTCATTTTCTGACAAGAGGTTGAGCTGACCATCATACAGATTTATCTACTACTCATCATATGTCAGGTTTCCTATAGTACCTTCATTAGTCCGTACATTTATTATTGGAACATTTCTGGAACATTCAAATTGTTGACATATTTCCATGGATGCATGCATGCTTCAAATTGTCAAGCTGGAGTCACCATGGACCCGTTGATACCCTTCAAACTATAAGTAGTACTATTTGGGGAGACAGTCAGGTGGGGAAAGGTCACCTCCTGAAAGGACAATTATAACCAGAAAGTCTGACCTTCACTTATGAAATTCTGCACGAGGTTTAGACAGACACAGACAGCTATTCTCCACAGTACACCGACTGCATAACTAGGCAGTTATTAGGACTCATATAAAAATAATACATTTTGTAGCACATGCATCCATATATGAAACGAGTGAATCAAATACTCAATAATATAGACTCATTTGTATCACTATAATATTTTAAACCATTTCTTCCAGACTTGTATCATTTTGTGAGTGAGCACCAACACCTGGGTTCAGTAATGCCTTGGAAATGGTCACAAAGTACCCTCTGATAGATGTCCAGCCATTGCTTGGACCTGAATTACCCCCACTGATGTGATTCGTATTGGTGAGTACAAGGTCACCATTCACATTATAACATAACACTCCCCTATAATGTTAATAAATTATTATATTTTGTTACAGGTTTGTATTTTGTAACAGGTTTGGAGAATATTCTTGAATAAAATACTATTTTGGTTTGGTTTCTCTTCTTGTTGATGGATCTTCACTTCCTTTTAGGCTTTGAATTCTAAATTCTTGTTCAAAACCACAACTAATGCAAAAGGAGAAACTCAGAGATATTTTTTACCTGATGTCCATCAAATGAAAATTGTATCCAAAACAATAATTATTTTACTGTCTACCCAGCAGTTATCTGTAAGACCCTAGTAGAGTCAGTTGGGCTCCTTCTATTGTGTCCTCTGTCTACTGCTGTTTATGCTTACAGTATAAAGTATTTGAAAGTTTTAGTTTCTTCAACAAAAGGTTTCTAATGAATTGATCAGCCTTTCTCAACCTTTTTAACAGGGAGGAACCCTTGAAACAACTTTTTGGTCTTGGGGAACCCCTGCTAAAAATTACGTTATCTACAGCTCTTGAGACATTGGTGTGATGGTCAGTGGGATAAATGCTCCTTACAATTGTTGTCACTGGGAAGAGTTACCCCTTTACAGATAGCTAAAAAGATTATTATTCTCAATTGTTACTTACCTGAGAGGCAGAAATTGCTCATTACTTAAGGAACCCCTAGCAACCTATGGAGAAACTGAAGGGTTCCACAGAACCCTGGTTGAGCAAGACTGGATTAGATATTGTGATGTAATGATATAGTGATTTTGGTGATGGTTAGGAGTCAAATGGCACTTTTCCACTGCAAGTACCTGCTCGGCTCTACTCGGCCCTCCTTGGCCCTGCTTGGCCCGGTTTGCTTTTCCACTGCTGGTACCGCAAGGTACGGTGTTGGAACGGTTCAGTACGGTACGGTATGGTTTGCTTTTCCACTAAAGTAGTACTAAAGTTAAGTGGGTGGGATAACAACGATTCTCTGACCAATCAGTGGCTAGTAGTGACTGCATGCAAAGGATTGTGGGATATGGTACCGGTATGGTACCTCTTGGAACCATAATCGAGGTGGTACTGTTTTTGGGAGCCGTACTGTTCGGTTCCATGCAGTGGAAAAGCGCCGCCGTACCGTACCGTACCGAACCGTTCCTACACCGTACCAATGCGGTACCAGCAGTGGAAAAGCACAAAAGTGAGCCGAACCGTTCGGTTCCATGCAGTGGAAAAGCGCCATTATAGGGGCCCAAACACCACCAATCAGACCTGAAACAGTTGTCTTACCTGACATTCACAGAATGCACATATCTTATAATATTTTCACAGCTGTGACCAAGAGGACTGTCCAAAGAGAGAAATTTTGATTTAGGCAAAATTTCCCACCCACCCAAACAGACTTTTGGGTTCTGTATTGTGGCATTGCCGCTACACACATTGCCAGAGACAATAGTTTGATCCCATGGAAGCTGACGGGAGGATAGACAGGAAAACATTGTGGAAGATATGTAGCTAATAGAAGGCACAACAGATAAGGTTTATGGTAAATAGTGTTTATTATGGGGACACCAGTGGAAAGAGTAAGAAGCACAACAAGAACAAAACTAATAGAGAACATCCTTTCAATCTGTGAGCCTTTAAATTCACACCTCTGGTAAGGATTTTAATGTTCCCATGGAATATATAGTTATTAAAGAATCAGAACTCTATCAAATATCCTCAGTATACAGATAAATGTGTAGTGATATTAGCAACCGGATCATACACAGAATAACTGATAATTTGTGACACAACGTATAACATTCTCTTACACTGCCAACATTGTCATGATTAGAGCAGTGGTGTATTTAGGATTTGTGCTGCCCTAGGCCTGACTAAACTCGTGCACCCCATACTTTAAATATGACCCACCCCTTCCTGCCAAGGCCACACCCCTTCCTGTTTAAGCCCCCCCCTGCCATCTGCAAACCCCACCCCTTCCTCTTTAGGCTTCACTAGTGAAGCGGCTGGTGCGAATGGACCCTAAGCTGTGTTGAGAGGCTTTTGCTTGCTTCAAGTAGGTTTTCCATACCTATGCAAGTCTAGTTGGACGCTTATGGGGGCGCCAGACTGATTTGCCTCATAGGCCCTGCCACCCGGCCCAGTCTGGCCCATAAGAATGGTGCTACACTAAAAGCCAGGAGGAGGCTGTATTTTTTATGCGGGGACTGCTTTTTTGTCGCCCCCCTGCAAAGTGCTGCCCTAGGCCTGGGCCTTGTTGGCCTAGGCCAAGATACAGGGTTGGATTAGAGGAGTCGCCCATATTTCCATAAAATATACAATGGGATCTGAACAATAAAATTTGGAGGATGCCACAATCAGGAGATCGAAGGATATCAGATGGGGACATTCATCATGGCCTAATTTGAGCTGGGTACATTCTGCCCAACTATACCAATGGTGGATTTGTGGAGACGATAAACTTGGGACTTCTATGTCTAATCAAACAATTCTACAAATAACTGAAATGACTGATGAGCCAAGGCCCATCCACTTAATGAAGGACAATTTCCAGTGTCAATGAAATGTTGTCTGGTGCCAGGATGGAGGTGTAGTGCAGTGCTCAGTGAATGGGCAGAGTGCATTGTGAATGCCTATGAGCAAAGGTGTAACTACAGATCATGGGGCCCCAAAACAAACTTTTTTATGGAGTCCCAGCTTAACCTCTCTTTGTGTCACCTCACAGTGTCCATTGTAACAATATCGTCACTAATGTTAACATAACGTAAGCATGAATGAAGGACAGCTGGAGGTCAGTGCACTATTAGGGACCTCTGGTGGGGATAAAAGATGTCAGGGATGAGCAGCAGTGCAGGGAATTACCTTTAAATGACTCTGCCAGTATTCAGGATGTCTACTGTCTTTTTTTATAATATCAGATATAAGATCTCAGGGACTTAGTGCAAATTTTAAGCCCTCCTAGCCCCAGAGCAAGCAAGTGCTCAACGAGGTGGTCTATTAGCTAGTAAAAAAGAAAAAAACATAAAAGTTGTAGCAGAAACAATAATAGCAATAATAACTGAGGGGAAACTCAAAGACTTTTTACAGTCTTTGGAAAACTGTGTTAGGCATACAGGGTTGACCAGGGGCTGACTTGCAACTTTTAGCCCAGGGGGCAAGTACAACCCAGAGGCCCATAGTGCAGCAAATCTAAGCCCCGCTTTCTCTCTTCCCTGCCTCCTCCCAGCCCCCATCCCAGTCTAAGGCTCCAGGTACAGAGCCAGCCTCTGCTCGATAATGGTGTATTATGCAATGCCAAGCCGCTGCAAGCAAAGCCAACAGAATACTGGGATGTATAAAAAAGGGGATTCACTCCAGAAATAAAGAGATTATTCTCCCACTCTACAAGACTCTGGTCCGGCCACATCTGGAGTATGCTGTCCAGTTCTGGGCACCGGTCCTCAGGAAGGATGTGCTGGAACTGGAGAAAGTCCAGAGAAGGGCAACAAAAATAATTAGGGGAATGGAGGACATCAGCTATGAGGAAAGACTACAAGCACTGAACCTATTCTCTCTGGAGAAGAGACAATTGAGGGGGGATATGATATCAATGTACAAATACTGTACTGGCGACCCTAACATAAGGAACAAACTATTCAGAGAAAGGGAATACAATAAGACACGTGGCCACTCACTAAAACTAGAAGAAAGGCGATTTAACCTTAAAATACGTAGGGGGTTCTTCACTGTCAGAGCAGTAAGGATGTGGGATTCTCTTCCACAAGCAGTCGTATCAGCAGGGAGAATTGATAGTTTCAGAAAACTATTAGATGGGCACCTTAAATTCCACAACATACAGGGGTATACAATGTACGGTTAACAGCAAACACACACATCATAGGTTGAACTGGATGGACGGATGTCTTTTTTCGACCTCACTAACTATGTAAATATGTGTACACCATTAAGAGGCTGCCTGCACTCTGTCCTCATTCTGCACTTGGTAGGACACTGGCAGGGAATTTTACTCCACTTCATCAGGAAACCTTTAGGCATGACTGCAGTGGAAGCAGTGCAGCCTTTTTTTGGGGCTTCAGAGCATCCCTAGGGGCATTTGCCCCCCAGCCAGTTTATCCCTGGGGTGGACTGAGCTGTAGCAGAAGCTCTGGGGGCAATAATTCTACACCACTTAGACAGTTAGATAAATTAAATAAAGCAGGGAGCTCTGTGTGACTAGCAATACTGATGACTCTTCACATGCATCTAGTAGACTGTACACTTCACAGTTTATTTGCTTTAACAGCCTCTCTAATGGGGCTCCCCTTCCACCCATAGGACCCATAGCATCTACATGGGCTGCTATGCCTATAGTTTGGCCACTGCCTACGAGGAATGTGTGCACCACAGGGGTGGATGTGGAATCAACAACAAAGTCCCACCTAGAATGGGAGGAGTTACATCATTGGGAGGATGACAATCATTGTTAAGCCTGTGTACTAAATGTACCTATGTACTAAATGGTGAATGAATAAATCTACAGGCCCATGTAACATTTGGTCACCGATGGTTGTGACAGTTTTCCTTTTTTCCTAGTAGGAGAATCCCCAATCACCATACAGTACTCAGTACACATAAGTTCTGCATTCTTTCAAAATCTCTTTCTCCATTGGCTGGAAAATGCTGAGGATCATCTATGGATCACACAGAGAACACACATTTCCGACACTAAAAATTCAGCCATGGAGGTCTTGGTATTGGCCCCTCCTATTCCTCAAAGCATAGAATGGGGCAGCTGCTGTCTGGTGGAGTCATGCTGGACCTTGGCTGTCCGTAATGCCGGTTCTTGGCTCTGAAAACAGGATTCTTCATTCTCAGTATCTGCTGGAGATGTAATAATAAATAGTAGTTATAATAATACACAGGTGATTCAACAGAGATAAAATGTGCCAACAATCTCTGGTTTGAATTCATGAAGGCCATAAAGCTGTGGTGCAGCTTCCTCTGGATCAGAAAGCCAATATGGCAAAGAGAATGCTAAAACTGTGTAATACTCTTCTATTATCAGTAGAGTCAGCATCTCCTTCCCCACCAAGTCCCACTAATTGGACCTAAGACTGATTCTTCGTACCTGGTTGTCCTTGCATCATACTGCCTATTGTCCTTGATGTAGATTCGGCTCTCAGTACAATAACTCTGTGGAAATAAGAGTACAGTTATGAGTGACGGTGATGAAATGGTAGATTAGTAGTTTAGCACTTCTGCCTTGTAGAACTACAGTCCTTGGTTTAAATCATTCCCAACCAAAACTCTATGTGCATGGAGTTTGCATGTTCTCCTTTTGCTTGCATGGGTTTAGTTTGGATACTACAGTCTCCCTCGTGTTCCAAAGACACGTTAGTAAGATATTTGGCTCCTTTTCAAATTAGCCCTAGTATATGAGATAGGGATCTTAGTTTGCAAGCTCCTTGAGGACAGGGATTGATCCAAATGTACAAAATATGTAAAGCACTGCATAAACTGTTGGCACTATATAAATACCTGTAATAAATAAATAATAAGATGTCAATATGAAGACACATCCTGTGTGCTAATCTGTTACATAATTGCCTATCCTAGGCCAGCCGGTTTGAATTTCAGCCGGTTCAGCAGGAACTGGTTGAGATTCTAACCGTGTATGGGCAGGCTAAATGTACCTAGTTGATTGATCAATCAACTTGGGCACAACCAGCCTGCCGAATCTTACATGCGATTATAGCTAGCAGCTGGTATAGCCGCTAGCATTAATCACTGTCTTCTTCCAGCGGGGACGACTTTCCCCACCCCCCCTGCCGGGAGAATACAATGACTTGGCAAATGGGATTTCCATGTCTACATTGTCTGTGTTGATGGGGGAATCTAGCAAATTTCTTTTGTTGCAGGAAAGAAATTTGCACCGTGTATGGCCTGCTGAAGAAGATAATATGATATCAGGTCTCATAGACATGGTGGACGAATGGTGCTTAGCCTGTTGACTCTTCGAATTTAGATTGTGAGTCACATGACGTGAGTCACTCTTCCTGACACTGCTGATCTCTTCCTGAACTCTGTCTGATATGGGCAAACAGAATCACCTGTTGGGGAATCGTCTGTTCATCAATGTAACTTCTAACTTCTAGGAGAAAAAAAAGTAATATACACGTTAGGCCGAAAAACCTTCACAGTAGAAAAATCCCCAATATCCTTTATAGTCTTTTTTTAGATATAGCTTAATTTTCCTTCTAATAATCGCCAACACACCTATTGACTATCCTGTTTCCATCCTCCCCTGCTCTGTGCAGGTCTCCTCGCCAACACACCTATTGACTATCCTGTTTCCTCCCTCCCCTGCTCTGTGCAGGTCTCCTCGCCAACCCACCTATTGACTATCCTGTTTCCTCCCTTCCCAGCTCTGCGCAGGTTCCTGACCCTAACACACCCATTGACTATCCTGTTTCCTCCCTCCAACAATCTGCACAGGTCTCCTCCCTAGAAACACCCATTGCCTATCCTATTTCTTCCCTCCCCTGCTCTACACCGGTCCCCTGGTCTGACACACTTGATGCCTATCCTGTTTCCTCCCATACCTGCTTTGTGCAGGTCCCCTTCTCTGACACACCCATTGACTAGTCCGTTTTCTCCCTCCCCTGCTTTGCACAGTTCTCTTCCTCAGCACATATATTGGCTATCCTCCACAGGTCTCCTTCTTGATGCAACTATTGCTTATCTTGTTTCCTCCTTCATCAGCATAGGTTTCCTATCCCAAAATACTCATTGCCTGACCTGTTTCATCCCTCCCCTGCTCTGCACCAGTCTTCTATTCAACACATCCATTGATTATCCTGTACTCTCCTGCACAGGTTTCCTCCCTTGAATACACCCATTGCCTATTCTGTTTCTTCTGTCTCCTCCCCCCCAAAAACACCCATTGGTTACACAGCCTCCTTCTTCCCCTACTCTGAGCTGGACCCCTTCCCCGACACATCTATTGCTTATTCTATTTTCATTATCCTTTGCCTTGCTCAGGTCTTCCCTATGTCATCCCCTATATTTGCCCTTCTTTATGATAATTTGGTAGTAACCATTTTTACCTTCAACTGTACAATAGGTGTGGTCCTCCGCATCTCCCGTCATCCTCAGCAGAAGACACTCTGACACTGGAGGAGGAGAGGAAACAAGTCAGTATTACACAAAGACCCTACATAGGAAACAAAAGACCCCACACCCATGAATCCCAATCATTCCAATGTGGCCAGTTCACAATGACATGGATTAATCATGCCCATTGATGGATTTTTATCATGAATGTGTGCATCCTCAACACATCTGCCCCATGCTAAAAAGAAAAGGGAAAGGACAATCAACATGAGAACATTAATTACAAAAATACAGGAGTTAGAACAAATACATAAAAAAAACAGGTAGGAAAACAACAGGCTTTGGTGTTAAAGAGAGACGAATTAAATGAGTCAATGGAGCAAGAAACAAGAAAAGTATTTAAAAGAGGGGCTAAAGACAGATATAAATGGGGAAATAAACCCGGAAAATATCTAGCAAGATCTTTAAAAAATAACAAAATCAATTAATTTTATAGGGAAAATGAAAAATAAAAAATGAAGAGATGGTCTACTCATCATCAAACATTGCAGAAGTTTTTCAAAACTATTATAGTTCCTTATACTCGGTAAGATTAACCACTTGGCTGGCTTAGCTGCGCAAATCGCCGTACCTGCACAGCGCTCCGTGGAAGCAATCCTGGGGGCAAGTGCGCGCCGCCTGAGGCACGCCCCCCCATTCCGCCAACGGGGAAGCTGATTCACGGGGCGGGTGGCCACGATTCCCGCCAGGCACCCATGATTGCTCCCCGTGGAGAGAGAATGGCGGTCTGCTGTTGTAAACACAATGCGCTTATTGGGAAAGGATAGAGGATGCTGATGCACGGGGCCGACGGCCGCGATTGCCGCCGGGGACCCGCGATCGCTTCCCGCTGAAAGAGAAGGACAGTCAGTTGTTGTAAACACAGCTGACCATTCTTCTCTCTGAAATGAACACAGAGCGCCTGTGATCCTTCTATACAAAATCACAGGTCTCTATGATCATTTCACAAGTCCCTCCCCCTACAGGTAGAAAACACCCTCTAGGCTCGGACTTAACCCTTTGATCACCACTGTGTTAATCCCTTCCCTGCCAGTGTCATTATAACAGTAACAGTGCATATTTTTAGCAACAGTAGTAATATCACTGGTCCCCCCAAAAGTGTAAAAAATGTCAGTTAGGGGTCCGCTCTGTCCGCCGCAATGTCGCAGTCCCACTAAAAATCGCTAATCGCCGCCATTGTTGGTAGAAAAAAAAAAATTACATAAATCTTTCCCCTAGTTTGTAGACACGATAACTTTTGCGCAAACCAATTAAAATACGCTTACTGGGATTTTTTTTACCAAAAATATGTAGGAGAATACAAATTGGCCAACAAAAAGGTGATCAAATACCACCAAATGAAAGTCTATTTGTGGGGAAAAAAAGGACATCAATTTTATTTGGGTACATCATCGCACGACCGCGCAATTGACAGTTAAAGTAACGCAGTGCCTAATCGCAAAAAATGGCCTAATCAATAAGGGGGCAAATCCTTCCGGTCCAGAAGTGATTAAAAATAAGAAATCAATTAATTTTTTAGGAAAAATTAAAAATAAAAACGGGAAGATGGTCTTTTCATCATAAAAAAATTGCAGAAGTTTTTCAAAACTATTATAGTTCCTTATACTCGGTAAGAATAAAAGGAAAATTAAATAATAGGAACCAAAAAAAGAAACCAAGAATATATTAGAGAGGCAAATCTACCTAAAGTATCAGCGGAAGAGTTGAAAACATTAGAAGACCCAATAACGAAAGAAGAAATTGAACTAGCGTTAAAAAACACAGCAAGGGGGAAGAGCCCAGGACCTGGCGGGTTCACGGTTCGCTTTTATAACATTTTTAAAGAACAACTTATCCCCAAATTTTGTTTTTATATAAATGGGTTAGGTGAAGGAAAAGGGTTGAGGAAAGAGTCATTGCAAGACCATTACATAATAATACCCAAAGAGGGAAAGGATGTAACTGTGTGTTCTAGCTATTGACCTTTAGCACTATTAAATGCAGATACAAAACTATATGCAAAAATATTGGTCAGTAGACTAAAGGAGTTAACACTGAATGCAGTGTTGGGAAAAGGTAATCTAGAGCCCAGGACAAACATGCCAAATTGCCCCCCCCCCCAAGATGTATGAGCATTATGTATCAGCAAAAATCCCCCCCCCAAAAAAAAAAAAACAATTCAGCACTAATCTGTACGCTTACTCCCTAAGCATAAATTCCCCCTCCTACTAGTACAAATTTGCCCCCCCCCCCTGCTGAAATCACTCTTCTCATCACAAATCTTTGCGCCCCTAGCTCAAATCCTCTCTCTCCCCATATTGCCATATCACAAATCCCCCCTCAAAAAAAAAAAAAAAATGGTCCGCATGGCTGTCGTCCCAGAAGGAAGCCTCTTCTAAAGATGATGCACAAGAAAGCCCACAAACAGTTTGCGGAAGACAAGCAGACTAAGGACATGGATTACTGGAACCATGTCCTGTGGTCTGATGAGACCAAGATAAACTTATTTGGTTCAGATGGTGTCAAGCGTGTGTGGCGGCAACCAGGTGAGGAGTACAAAGACAAGTGTGTCTTGCCTACAGTCAAGCATGGTGGGGGAGTGTCATGGTCTTGGGCTGCATGAGTGCTGCCGGCACTGGGGAGCTACAGATCATTGAGGGAACCATGAATGCCAACATGTACTGTGACATACTGAAGCAGAGCATGATCCCCTCCCTTCGGAGACTGGGCTATAGGGCAGTATTCCAACATGAAAACGAACACAAACACACCTCCAAGATGACCACTGCCTTGCTAAAGAAGCTGAGGGTAAAGGTAATGGACTGGTCAAGCATGTCTCCAGACCTAAACCCTATTGAGTATCTGTGGGGCATCCTCAAACCGAAGGTGGAGGAACGTAAGGTCTCTAACATCTACCAGCTCCATGATGTCGTCATTGGAAGAGGATTCCAGTGGCAACCTGTGAAGCTCTGGTGAACTCCATGCCCAAGAGGGTTAAGGCAGTGCTGGAAAATAATGGTGGCCACACAAAATATTGACACCTTGGACCCAATTTGGACATTTTGACTTAGGGGTGTACTCACTTTTGTTGCCAGCAGTTTAGACATTAATGGCTGTGTGTTGAGTTATTTTGAGAGGACAGCAAATTTACACTGTTATACAAGCTGTACACTCACTACTTTACATTGTAGCAAAGTGTTATTTCTTCAGTGTTGTCACATGAAAAGATGGCATAAAATATTTACAAAAATGTGAGGGGTGTACTCACTTTTGTGAGATACTGTATGTTGAAATAAAAGGAGAATAGAAGTAGTAGGAGGAAAAGAGAGCCGGTTAATAATGGAATAATAATAATGACAATTCCGACAATAATGGAAGTGAAAAAGTGTGTGGCAAGACATAGTTTGTGGGGGGATAGGTGGAAGGGGGGGGAGGGGAGATGAAGGAGATGTGGGTAATGTTTGTATAACAAGTGAGGATATTTTTAAATGTATTATGGTGTAGTGTTTTATTACTAAATAAAAAAAAAAAAGGTAAAAAAAAAAAAAAAAACATCTAACCCATAAAAAGTCACTTTTCTAAATATTTTTCGCTCGCTTTGCATAATTCATCAAAAAGAACCAAGTGTTATAAAGGATTGGCCATAGGTCCATGGGCCCAACACTTTCCCTATATAATGGAGGTCATGCTGTATGAAGACTCATCAAGGGGACTGATTATGGAAACTGCAAAAATAACTACGGTAATAATCACAGCTGCTATGTGATGATCGGACCAGTGTGCTTACAACCCATAGATGTGGCCACCATAGTTTCCTGATGGGCTCTTATTCCGCTCTACCAATGGTTTCTAATTCTACAAAGTAAGGTCAGTGCTGACATTAAGGGCCCAATGATGGGTCTGAGGAGTACCTGAATAACTTACACATTCCAATTGTGTGCACAGGAATTAAAAACCCGCAATGCCTCATGCATGTGATTGGAGCTCATGTTCTCTTCTCACTTTAAAATGTTAGGCCCTATATCTCGATCTCCTGTGACTTTTGTCTTCTATAGCAGGGATCCTCAAACTACGGCCCTCCAGCTGTTGCGGAACTACACATCCCATGAGGCATTGTAAAACTCTGACATTCACAGACATGACTAGGCATGATGGGAATTTTAGTTCCTGAACAATTAAAGGGCCATAGTTTGAAGACCCCTGTTCTATAGCATGTAGGCCAGTTCTCATCAAATGAACCAGTCAGGGTCGTAACTACAGGAGTTGCAGGGGTTGCAATTGCAAGCGGGCCCCATGCTCCAGGGGGCCCGTGTGGCTCCCATGTGCACCTGGATAGGAGGGGCGGCAGGGGCAGCATGTAGAGAAATCACTGTCCTCCTTTTTCCTCCTGTAGCTGCAGTAGGAAAATGGAGGAGATTGGTTCCTCTGTATGCTGCCCCCGCCACTCCTCCTATCCAGTTCACTTGTGTTCTGCTGTCTCTGGGCCCCTGTATGCTCCCCTGGTCCCCCCCCCCCCTCCCGTCTCCTGCCGGCTGCTGCAGGGGATGTCACAATAGAAAACCAGGAAGGGGTCATTAAATATGTAATTTTCCAGCTCCTTCCTTTTCTGAATGGACAGAGTCATAGTCAGTGACATTGTAAAAAAATAAAATAAAATGATAAAATAAAATAAGGTGATAAAAAATAATACAATTAAAATACCAAATAATAAAAATGACTGACACCAGTGGGTGAACTTCCAGGATTGCAAAGGTCACACTTGAGACAGGGCCCTGGCATTCCACCACCGTGGGGAGGCCCCAAGATGGCAGGAAGGGGGCCCACCGCAGAACTTGTGAAAGGGTCCCGCTGCGGGACTGTAATAAATGGCCCCGCAACTAGAGTAAAAACCCCCAGGATCAGTGGGAAGAGCCCCAGGCTTGAAGGGAAGGGCCCACGGCCAGGGGGCCCTTAATGGTTTCTTGCACCGGGGCCCTGAAGGTTCTAGTTACGCCTCTGGAACCAGTCATTGTCCTGGGGCCATTATCTGGTGCAGGTATTGAGTCCCAGTGCTACTCCCCCTGTCCTCCTCTGTGATTGGTGGCCAGGAATTGTTACACAGTGGTTTGGTAACGAGGAGAGCGGACAGAGAAGTGCTTAGGAGACAGTAGAAGGTGGAATGTGGTTGAAAAATGTTTATGCATGTTGCCTGATCTCTGATTTATTAGAAAAGTCTGGAGCGTTGAAAGGTCATGTCATTGACTAAAGCCTCGTACACACGCAACGATTGTTGGCCGACCGATCTGCCGTCTTTTGTCCAGTGTTGTTGTGTTGGTTGAAATGTGCTCTAGACTGCACCCGAATTTTATCGGCCAACAAAACCCAACTTTTCGTGTGTTTTTTCTTCTCTGAGCATGCCCAGTCTTGCTCATCACATTTTTGTCTGCCGAAATCTGTACTGACTGAAGAACAATCGGCCGTTCTGTTGACGGGCCAAAAAAATTTTATAGCATGCACACCAGATTTTGTTCGGCCGAAAAGTCGCAGTCGGTTGTCGGAAGCATCATACTAACAAGCCGAAAATTCACGGCCAACAATCGTTGCGTGTGTATGAGGTATAAGTTTTCATAGAGCCTTCTCAACAGAATGATTAGTATTGGACTGTTCCAACACTCACATTTCTTGTGGTGTCCAAGGAAAACCGCCACAGCCGCTAAGACAAGGATGATGATGATGGCGATTGTGCTAAAACTTACTGTAATGGCGAGCTGCAACTTCGAATTGTCTGCAACAAATGCTGCCAAAAGAGGAAAATACAATTACAGAAATTTAACAAAGTGCAAAAGACAAGGAAATGACTTCACCTCAGGGACATGAAACTCAAAAGAAACAGTGCAATAAATCTTCAAGGGGCCACATGATTTCTTTTTAGAGCCAGACCTATTTAATAATAACAATAAAAAAAAAATAGATGATAGCACGTTTCTAAATAAAAAATTATAGTACCATCTGCAAATTTCAACATTCTGTACCAGAAAGGAGGGTCATAACCTAAAGCCAGCCGAAAACGGATCAAAATTTGGCCAGTTCCTGCTAAACTGGCCGAATTTTGATCTGTCTATGGGCAGGCTGGTTGTACTGAAGTTGATCCATCGATTGACTTCAGTACAACCAGTCTGTTGGTTTTTTGTCACCAAACCACTGCCAGTGGATATAGGTGCTGCTGCTGATGAAAGAGCGCGCATGTCCGATCGGGACCCTGCGCATGCTCAGAAACGCGTCGTGCATGCCGTTCATACCAAGCATTCCAGCTCCCTGGCGACGTGGCCGCATTCTTCTCTCCTTCATCTCCACATCGCAGTTGCTTCCCCAGACGCCTCTAAGAGACAGCCGGCACTCTTCCTCCTATGTGACGGACGGTTTTCCAGCGTATACTGCCTATAGTGTGGATAGATGGCACCACCTAGAGGAGCTTCATATATTATATGATGATATAAAGCCTGAATACCGTGGCATCTTGTGAGTTGCTACAGCTATTGTTCTTATTTTTATAATAAATTTGTCTGCACTTAGAGCGCTTTTCTTTTTGTTTTTTCTGCTCCAGAGTCTTCCTCACTTCTGAGAAGAGCTGCTCAGTGCCATTGGACATCCAGATTTGGGACTTTTATTCATTATCTACTGGTATTTATTTTATATAGAAGTCCCTTCTTTTTGGTATTTCCCTTCCCCCTTCCCCCTTCCCCCTTCCCCCCGTCTGTTAGTGTTGCATTCACCCTTCATATGCCAGTGGTTTTTTAGCGCTCTACATTTGTGTTTTTTTTTTTTATAGATGTGACGGTACTAAACGTCACTATGTGTGACGGATCACCCTGTCCCTGGATTGTAAACCCCTTCGTGTCATTTTCCTATGAGTTTGGGACATTGCCTTTTATGGCATTTTATGTTCCCTTTATGCATCTTCTGAACAGCTGAATATGGCATGACTCATGGCATTGAGTTAATGTAATGTAATGCTACAGCCCTTCTCCCCCCCCTCCTGTTTCTGTGTCTAATTGTGTGGATTCATGACACAGACAATGGTCTGGACTGGAGACATCTCTCCGCAGGGGGTGTGTATTGAGAGACTACCTGTTTCAATGTACAAATGTTCAGTTCCCATTGGCTTGTTCCTTGTCCCCTTCCCCCCCTTTGGCAAGGCTAAGGGGAGTGTCTCATAACTGTGTGTAAAACTGTATGTCTTGGAATTTAATAAACAGTTCTTGCTTAGACTCACAACATAGAGTGTCATCTCATGTTTGTGGGAGAAGGCTATACCAGCTCTATCTCCTTTGGGCTTGGATCGCTAAATCCCTAGCTCTGGTAAGAGTGGTTCCTGCTCTACTCTACAGCATCCCTCCCACTAGGGGGAAGAGAACATCTCTGGCGGCGAAACCCCTCTTTCTATGGGGGCGGCCGCTACAGTGATCATTGTATTCTGCTGGTGGGGAAGACTCCCCACTGACAGAACACAAAAGCGCTATGGGAGGGATTCCCCTATCAACACTAACTGGGGAGTCAAGCAATTTTCTTTCCTTTCACCTGTGGCTGGCCTACCCAAGTATTGAGCAGCAAAATGACTCAACTGGAGGACAGCTGGGCACTGATTTCAGTTAACATTCTTCTACCACTAAGAGCTAAAGAAGGAGTAAGAGGTCAACATGCGGCCCCAAAACACCAGCTCGGCATGCCGGCTTTACCTAAAGCATCTCTAAAGTGTATAAAATGAAGACAGGGGCCATAGCGTATAGGCCATAGCCAAGAGAGGAGATCTTCTGCAGAGAGTGATCCACATTTACCCAACTGCTGAAAGGAGAATGAAAGGACAGTGGAGGATCGCATCAGATACATGCAGCTGATACATTCATTCAGTTTATGTTTTACAATCAAATAGTTGACCCATGACGAAGAATTCCCATAGCACTGTAGGCTAACTAGGGTGACAAGTGAAAGGTGAATTCACCCAAATACAGTGGAGGATTGCAAGGATTGCGTCAGATACAATGTGCAGATACACTAATTCCATTGGTGTTTTAGAATTATGTAGCACTGCCCCTGAAGGGATCGCTGAGCATAGATTTCCCTGGGCCTCCCTCTGATTATCCTGCAGCCAGTTGCTTGGGTATTTTCACACAGCCAGGTGCCTCGAGGCACCTTCCTCTGCCAAAGGCCAGGGCTGTATCTATACCCATGCTCCCATTTGTCAGGTTTCTACCCACTATCCAATATGTTCCTTCCTATTGGACCAGTGTGAAAGAGGCAGACAGCATGAGCAGCATCAGATCCCACTGAGCAGACCCTATCAATGGAACACTGCTCCCTGTTAGGCAGAAAGTACTTACAATTGCCTGACAGTCCCCCTGCTAAGCAGGGAACCCCAAAAACTATACACTCTCTAGCACCTACCTAGAAGGGTGCTACAATTAAATAGCTGATCCATGACAAAGAATTCCCAGAGCACTGTGGGTTAACTAAGGAGACAAGTGACAGGTAAGGTCACCCAAGCACAGCGCAGGATTGCATCAGATACAATGTGCAGATGCACTAACTCAATTTGTGTTTTATAATGAAATAATTGAATCATGACAAAGAATTCTGAGAGCACTGTGGGTTAACTAAGGAGACAAGTGACAGGTAAGGTCACCCAAGCACAGCGCAGGATTGCATCAGATACAATGTGCAGATGCATTAACTCAATTTGTGTTTTATAATGAAATACTTGACCCATGACAAAGAATTCCCAGAACACTGTGGGCTAACTAAGGAGACAAGTGACAGGTAAGGTCACCCAAGCACAGCAGAGGATTGCATCAGATACAATGTGCAGATACACTAACTCAATTTATGTTTTATAATGAAATACTTGACCCATGACAAAGAATTCCTAGAGCACTGTGGGTTAACTAGGGAGATAACATAATAGACAATTTGGTTTGGGGGAAATCCTATTTTTCTTTGAAAATTATGATTTTTATTAAAGTTTTACATCAAAATTACCATAGGAAAACATCTTTCACATTCCTGAGTAGCCCAACCACAATCAGCATCATCAAAAAGAGGCCCCGGCCTATAAGCTTAAAATCTTAAATAAAGAGATTTTGTGTAACAACTCTTCCTACTTAAAACCAACCACAACCAACCATCAGGGAAAGAAAAAAAACAAAAAACAAAAGAAAAGATATAACTTTCTTTCCTCTCCCTCCCGACATCTCCTTCCACACCCCTCCATCCCAATTAAGCTATTTTACGATATAACCCACCGCTAACAACTCCCTCATCTTCGGGGAGGAAATTTCTCATAATTATCGCTTGTTATTGCTGTCAGTTTCTCCATTCTCCGTAAATATTGCATTTTATCTACCCACTTTACCCTTCCGGTGGGGCAATGTCTCGATCCTATTTTTTAATAAGTAAAACAATTCACAAGTTTGCTGTTTTTTTTGTTTTCTCTATTTGTGTGTGTATTCGTTTTTTGATTTACAATGAAATACTTAACTAATGGCAAAGGACTGCCATAGCACTAGGGGTTAACTAAGGAGACAGCACAGTAGATGCTCCCTGCTTTCATCTTTGGCATGGCTGACTGAAACTACAGACTGAACCATCCAATAGGAGAGAAGTAACTGCAATTTAAATGTCAGTTTGAGCTATTGAGTTCTGTACACAATTATCCTTTGTTATATAAAAGGGAGAGGAAAGCAAAGAAAGAACCTAAGAAATAGTGAGCGTGATTTTTCAGTGCCGAGTTCTTTCCTGCGTTGGTGTTTGGTGAGGCACAACTGGTGCTCCAAATCCTGAACTCAGCAGACCCCTCAGTCCTGAAGTGGACATTGAAACTCTTAATAGACTAGTTCCCCTTAAAGCCTCCTTCACATCATTCATGTAGAAACTGACTTATCACTATGTTGGTCTGTTTTGTGGAACAGAAATCTATTGAAGTTTCAGTGGAAAATCTTCCCTTAAAATAGAAGTAAACGGAAAGGTCGGATCTTCTGATGTTTTTTATGTCTCTTCTGCCGAAAACTTCTCTACTCACCTGCTTGCAAATATTTTAATTCTGTTCAGCAACAGTAGGGACATTTCATACACAAATAATGAGGGGGTTTTCTTGGAGAGGGGCATTCTGTACACACAATGGAGGGGGACATCCAGTTTATACAATGGAGGGGGGCATTCTGTACACACAATGAAGGAGGCATTCTGTACACACAATGAAGGAGGCATTCTGTACACACAATGAAGGAGGCATTCTGTACACACAATGGAGGGGGGCATTCTGTACACACAATGAAGGAGGCATTCTGTACACACAATGAAGGAGGCATTCTGTACACACAATGAAGGAGGCATTCTGTACACACAATGAAGGAGGCATTCTGTACACACAATGTAGGGGGGCATTCTGTACACACAATGGAGGGGGGCATTCTGTACACACAATGGGGGGGGGGCATTCTGTACTGTACACACAATGAAGGAGGCATTCTGTACACACAATACACAATGGGGGGAGGCATTCAGTAGACACAATGGAGGGGGGCATTCTGTACACACAACAGAGGGGTGCATTCAGTACACACAACGTAGGGGGCATTCTGTACACACGACAGAGGGGGGCATTCTGTAGACATGACAGAGGGGGGCATTCTGTACACACAACAAAGGGGGGGATTCTGTACACACAACAAATGGGAGCATTCTGTACACAAAATGGAGGGGGGCATTCAGTAGACAGAATGGAGAGGCGCATTCTTTACACATGACAGATAGGTGGCATTCTGTACACACAATGGAGAGGGGCATTCAGTACACACAATGGAAGGGGGCATTCTGTACACACAATGGAGGGGGACATTCAGTTCACACAATGGAGGGGGGCATTCTCACACCCAATGGAGGGGGGCATTCTATACACACAATGTAGAGGGGCATTCTGTACACACAATGGTGGGGGACATCCAGTTCATACAATGGAGGGGGGCATTCTGTACACACAATGGAGGGGGACATTCAGTTCACACAATAGAGGGGGGCATTCTGTACACACGTCAGAGGGGGCATTCAGGACACACAATAGAGGGGGGCATTCTGTACACACAATGAAGGGGGCATTCAGAACACACAACGTTGGGGGGCAATATGTACACACAACGGTGGGGGAGGGGGCATTCTATACCCTAGTGATGGGGGTGGGGCATTGCATATGCACATTAGGGTACAGATATGTATCCAAGTTGCTATATTGCCTTGAATTTTTAAACAATTTTAGGAAATTGTGTAAAGAGCCCTCTTACTGATATTCGGATTAAATACTGTTATCAATACACAAAAATCAATCTCAAAAACATATCAATAAAATCATATCTTCAAAAAATCAAATGTCCAAAAAAGTCCATTATTATAGGTGATCTTCTTAGTAAATATTAAGATTCCATCGTGACTTAAAGTGGTTTAGTGCCAAGTGCTGTGAACATAAATGGGTGCAATCCGTACTATAAACATAAATTGGTGCGCCCCATGGGAGGGACGAAATGCGTCAAGTGACCACGGGTAGTGAGGTCAGTCGTGGCGCACTTCCAGTTCTGGTTTTTATGCCTGTATTATTTTAATACTATATGAGTGGAATACCTTGTTTTTATTATGCCTAAATAAACAGAATTACACTATACAGTATTCTCTTCCCTTTCTTTACCATTCATACCACATATGAGTAAATTTTCATCATTCATCTTCATCAAATTGGTGCAATCCATGCTCCCCTCCTGTGTGCCCACTCACTCACCAGCTGCCACAGACACCCATGACAGAAGTCTTTTACGCTTTATAAATTGCCTCAAAATGCTGGGCTTTGTAGTCCTCCAACTTGGCTCCTTATTTTCAGATGAAGGTTTACGCATATGTGGTATGAATGGTAAAGAAAGGGAAGAGTATATAACATAATTCCGTTTATTTAGGCATAATAAAATCAAGTAATTCCACTCACATACAGTAGTATGAAAATAATACAGGCACGAAAACTGGAAGCCGAAAGTGCCCCGAAACTTGTGTGTCCTGGCCGGATCTGACGTAACCACCCATTGGTAACTGACGCGTTTCGTCCCTCCCACGGGGGCACACCAATTTATGTTTATAGCACGGATTGCACCCATTTATGTTCACAGCACTGGGCAGTACAACACTTTAAGTCAGAATAGAATCTTAATTTTTACCAAGAAGATCACCTATAATAATGGACTTTTTTGGACATTTGATTTATTGAAGATATGATTTTATTGACATGTTTATGAGATTGATTTATGTGTATTAATAACAGTATTTATTCAGAATATCAGTGAGAGCGCTCTTTACACATATGCACATGATTTAAAGGTACTACACCTTTTAAAGGAGTGGCAACCTCACCCAGAAAACTTTATTTAGTTTAATTATTCACTTATTTTCAGTTTATTTACCTATCTGTATAGCACACACACATAAGTGCAGATTTATGTATATATATATATATATATATATATATATATATATATATATATATAAATTAAAAAAAAAAAATATATATATATATATATAATATTCAACAGTTTAGAAAACTATAGTGGCTGCAGATTGAAATGGAAAAGTATTTTTTAATAACATTTTTCTACAAAATGTCTTCTCTAGCAATTTTACATGCTATGTTAATTATTTTTTAACAAAAGTGGAGTTCTCTTTTAACTACTTTAAGACCGGAAGGATTTGTCCCCTTCCTGACCAGGCCCTATTTTGCGTTTCGGCACTGCGGTACTTTAACGGACAATTGCGCGGTCGTGCAACGCTGTACCCAAATAAGATTGATGTCTTTTTTTCCCACAAATAGAGCTTTCTTTTGCTGGTATTTGATCACCTGTGTGATTTTTATTTTTTGCGCTATTAACAAAAAAAAAAGCGACAATTTTGAAAAAAAAAAAACAATATTTTTCACATTCTGCTATATAACATTCCCAAAAAAAAAATTTAACATTCAAAATGTTTCAACATTTTAGGCCAATTTGTTTACTACTACATATTTTTGGTAAAAAAAAATCGCAATAAGCGTATTTTGATTGGTTTGCGCAAAAGTTATTGCGTCTACTAACTACGGGAAAGATTTATGTAATTTTTATGTTTTTTTTTTTTACTAGTAATGGCAGGGATCTGCGATTTTTTGTGGGACTGCAACATTGCGGCGGACAGATCGGACCCCTGACTGACATTTTTGACACTTTTGGGGGTACCAGTGACATTACTACAGTAATCAGTGCTAAAATATGCACTGTTACTGTAATAATGACACTGGCAGGGAAGGGGTTACCATTGTGGGTAATCAAGGGGTTAAATGTGAGTCTAGGGGAGTGATTCTAACTGTGGGGGGGCGTGGCTTCTGAAATGACCATAGAGACATGTGCTCCTATATAGAAGGATCACAGGGGCTCTATGATCATCCCAGGGAGAACGGTTGGCTGTGTTTACAACAGCTGACCATTCTTCTCTCTCATCGGGGAGCGATCGTGGGTGTCAGGTGGCAACCAGAGCCGCCTGCACGCTGCATTGTCTTCCCCACTGACGAGCAGGGGTGGGAGCGTGCCGCTGGCAGCGTGCACTCGCACCCTAGCCTCGTGCATGCGACCGCAGTACATGTACAGCAATTGTCCTGGGAGCGGCTGCCTGCCGCCGTATAACTGCGGCGGGCGGTTAGGAACAGGTTAACCACTTTACGACCAGTCACTGTGCCTCTACTGCGGCACAGTGGCTCGTTATCATCCAGCGACGTAGTACTACGTCGCTGGACTCCTCCCCTTGTGGGCGGCGCTCGCGCGCCGCCAGAGGCTCACTCCCGCTGTATTCATTCACATCGCCGCCGCTCTTCCCTGATCGTCGGGGAATCAAGTTTGGAGATCCGCCCACTTGTGTAAACAGAGCGGGCGGATCTCCTAAGTGACAGACAGTGACAGATTGCAGGGTTCAGCATAGCTGAACATGCGATCTGTCCCTGTGTCACTCAGTCACCTCCCCCCACACACGCTAGTAAGCACCAGGCATGCATTAACCCCTCCCTCTCCAATAAAATTAACCCCTTCCCTACCAGTGTCATTTTTACAGTAACAGTGCATATTTATAGCACTGATTACTATAGAAATGTCACTGGTACCCCCAAAAGTGTCAAAAATGTCAGTCAAGGGTCTGATCTGTCCGCCGCAATGTCGCAGTCCCACAAAAAAAATCGCAGATCGCCCCCATTACTCGTTACAAAAAAAAACACCAAAAATTACAGAAATCTTTCCCTTAGTTAGTAAACGCAATAACTTTTGCGCAAACCAATCAAAATACGCTTATTGTGATTTTTTTTTACCAAACATAGGTAGCAGAAAACAAATTGGCCAAAAATTTAAAAAACATTTTGATTTTTACATTTTTTTGGGGGGGAATTTCATATAAAAAATGTGACAAAATATTGTTATTTTTTCAAAATTTACGCTCTTTTTTTGTTTATAGCGCAAAAAGTAAAAATCGCACAGGTGATCAAATACCACCAAAAGAAAGCTCTGTTTGTGGGAAAAAAAAGGACGTCAATTTTGTTTGGATACGGCGTCGCACGACCGCACAATTGTCAGTTAAAGTCGCACAGTGCCGAATCGCAAAAAGTGGCCTGGACGTAAGACAGCAAAATCCTCCGGTGGTAAAGTGGTTAAAGAACATGTAAACTCAAACTGGATGACATAGTTTGCTCATGTATCATAAACATCTGTCTTTTTTTCTAAATAAAATCCCTGTTTTCCTCTATGTGTCCTCCTGGGTTACATGTGGCTGATCTTCTTGTCAGCTTTTGTCTGCATGCACTCCACTAAAGACTGCATGGCATTTCTTAGGGAGGGTTCCCTGATGGTGACAACAGTGGACCATGTCTGTGTAATGTGTATTAAAAAACTAGCAGTGGAACCACCATGACAGAGTGACAACCCAGGTTCACAGGGACAGAGCGTTGTCACCCTGTAACAGGAAGTGCATGAACAATGACCTCCATGGCAGGATCACCAGGGCTTATTATAATGAAAGCTTCAAATTTAAAAATGACTTTAGAACATATTAAGGCTTCTATGAGATTTTAGTGATTGGGTTTACAGAATTTTAGAAGCTCACGTTTTACGTCCAGATGAGTCCCGTTCCCGTGTGCTATCCGCATAGGGTGTGTCATCAGGGTGACCTCACAGATATAAAGGCCGCTGTCGGAGAGATTCAGCCTGTGGAGGCGAAGATTGGCAGATTTGTGATACATGAAATCTTCTGAACTAACGATGGAGACTCTCCCGATGTAATCTTTGCTGGTGTTCGTCACCTCGGGTCCTTTGACATCATGGCGGTACCATTTGTTGTAGCCAAGGGACGATTCATTGAAGGTGAAGTTACAGAAGAGGGTGACGGAGCCATGCTCAAAAGCAGAAACTTTCAGAATCTGGTACACACCAAAAGTCTGTGCAGAAGATGCTGAAAAATACAGAACACAACGTGGTTACCATGTTCAATGGAACCTACCACTGCAGACGTGCCTCTGAAAATGTGTGCTGTCTGGTCGTCGTGAGAATCCAATGACTTTAATACTTTCTGAGTCACTGACTTGGAATATACAGGTGGCCAGTGACGTCCGAGCAAAGTGAGAACTTCTAAATAGGGATCGACCGATTATCGGCAAAGCCTATATATCGAGGGCCGAAATGCACTTTCCCCGATATATCGGAATCGGCCACCAAGTTGGCTGATATTACCGATATTTCGGAAAGTGCTTGTACCGGAGTGATGCCTGCAGCTAGAGGCCTCACCCCGGTACCGGCGTCCATACCCGAAGGTCGGCTGTCTTGTAATAACAACCGATGCGGCTGAGAAGCCGCTCGGCTGTCATTACAAGGAGCGGGAGGGGACGTCCGCCCCCCTCCCGATGCCTTCCGTGGATCACCCGGGTCTCCCGTCCCACCGGGAGACCCGGGCAACCAGCCTGCGTTCGGCTCTGATCGGGTCTCCATGCATCGGGTCATGATATCACATCCGGGCAGGGCTTTTTTTCTCAGAGAATAGGTGCAGGAACTCCTCCCTTCTGAGTCACCCCTTATCTCCGTCCCCTACCCACCCCCGAGCACCATTCCTTGGTTTCACCTTCTACTCACCTCCCAGTACCACCCCTTTTAGAGAATTAACGATAACAAGAAAGGTATTATAATAGATCTAGAAACAATGGACACCCCAGCGACAATAGATCCACCCCTGCAACAATGGACTTCCAACGTCCAGCATCAATAGACTCTCCAGCAGCCAGCAGCATTAGGCCCCTCCCTCAACAGTATATCCCTCCCAGCAATGATTGATTCCCTGCAACTTGATACCCCACCAGCAACAACAGACTTCCCTAGCAACAATAGACCCTCTGCGCAAATAGATCCCCTCCAGCAGCAAATAGATCCCCTCCAGCAACACTAGATTCCCCAGTAGCCAGCATCAATATACCCTCCAGCAGTCAGCAACAAAGACCCCTCCCTCAACAATAAATCCCTCCCAGAAACAACTGACCCACCAGCAGCAAAAGACCCACCCCAGCATAATAAATCCCTATGAGCAACAGAAGACCTCCCCAGCAACAATAGACCCCCATCCTCTGCAGCAATAGATTCCCTATTAGCCAGCATCAATAGACCCTCCAGCACACCCCAGCACCCCTTTCCATTACATACATTCAGTTCTGGAAGTGCCGGAAGTTCCCCCGCGTTCCCGCTGAAAAAAAGCCCTGCATCCGGGTACTGTCTGGCGCCAGATTAAAAACAATGACAGCATTCAAAACAACCAAACTTGGCGTTTTGAATGCTTTTAAGTG
Source organism: Pelophylax lessonae (assembly GCF_965119305.1). Lineage (NCBI taxonomy): Eukaryota > Metazoa > Chordata > Amphibia > Anura > Ranidae > Pelophylax > Pelophylax lessonae. The sequence goes on along the minus strand of NC_138775.1, from coordinate 19,191,642 downwards.
CAGAGGAGGGGTTTGGGGTCTTTTAGACCCCAGATGCCTCCACAAGAGTACCTGTCAAGTAAAAACAAAAAATATATAAATACATTTTTTTTAAATGTACGAAAATACCGATACGCGATGACCAAAACATCGGCAATGAAAAAATGATATTGGTCGATCACTACTTCTAAACCACTTAATTTCATAATACTTCATGGTTTTCCATGGCAGCCGGGGGGGTCAGTACCCAGAGGATTGGTGTGACAGACTGGATACTCGGCCTGGGGGGGTTTGTCCAGCCTTGTGTAGGGAGTTCTGAGGCCCTAACCGTAATCCTGGAACAACATGTCCAGTCATAAGAGAAAATTTTGATGAAGGCTCCATAGCCGAAACGCGTCAGAATGTAACCTGTACCTGTGTACCCATGTAACGAATAAAGTACTTTTATTAAAGAGCATCTGAGTTGCCAGCCTTCCTGATTCAAGAACATGTCCAGTCATGTACCGGGATTCACCAGATTATAGCGACCAGACTGCACTGATCTGACCTCAGGAAACAGGTAATATGGCATCTCTCGCTGGTATTATGGCATCACTCTCTGATAACATGGCATCACTCTCTGATAACATAGCAGCAAATTCTGGTAATATGGCATCACTCTTTGGTAATATGGCAACTCTCTCTGGTAGCATGGCAGTACTCATTGGTGATATGATAGCCCTCTTGTAATATGCCATAAATATCTGGTAATATGGCAATAGTCCCTGATAATCTGGCAACACTCTTTGGTAATGTAGTAGTACCATTTGGTAATATGGCAGCAGTCTCTGCTAAAAAGGCCAGTTCTCTGTGGTGTTACCAGTGAGAGCTGCCATATTACCAGAAATTGGTGTTATGTTATCAGAGACTGACACGAAGGCTAATAGACTGTGCACTTTGCAAAGTGCAGTTGGACTCGGCAAGAGAAGTTGCTCTGGAGCTTAGTAAAAGAGCAGAAGCTCTGCTGTCTTCTATCATCCAATCATATGCAACCAAAAATGAGTGATTGGGTATTCTTTGCAAAGGGAAACTTGACCTAATTTATTAAGCTCTGGAGCAACTGCACTTTGTAAAGTGCACAGTCTATTTGTTTTAGTAATTCAACCCTGATATTACCAGAGAGTGATGCCATGTTGCCAGATACTGTTGCCATATTACTAGAGAGTGTTGCCATGTTTCCAGAGAGTTCTAACATATTACCAGAGATCTCTGACATAGTACTAGAAAGTATTGCCATGTTACCAGAGGAGAATGCCACGTTACCAGAAAAGGATGCCATGTTACTAGAGAAGGATGCCATGTTACTAGAGAAGGATGCCGCGTTACCAGAGAAGGATGCCACGTTACCAGAGAGTGATGCCATGTTACCAGAGAAGGATGTTATGTTACTAGAGAAGGATGCCATGTTACCAGAGAAGGATGCCATGTCAACAGAGAGGGATGCCATGTTACTAGAGAAGGATGTTATGTTACCAGAGAATGATGCCATGTTACCAGAGAAGGATGCAACGTTACCAGAGAGTGATGCCATGTTACCAGAGAGTGATGCCTAGTTACCAGAGAGTGATGCCATTTTACCAGAGAAGGATGCCATGTTACAAGAGCGTGATGCCATGTTACCAGAAAAGGATGCCATGTTACTAGAGAAGGATGCCATGTTACTAGAGAAGGATGCCGCGTTACCAGAGAAGGATGCCACGTTACCAGAGAGTGATGCCATGTTACCAGAGAAGGATGTTATGTTACTAGAGAAGGATGCCATGTTACCAGAGAAGGATGCCATGTCAACAGAGAGGGATGCCATGTTACAAGAGAGTGATGCCATATTACCAGAGAGTGACACTATGTTACCAGAGAAGGATGCCATGTTACCAGAGAGTGATGCCATGTTACCAGAGAAGCATGCCATGTTACCAGAGAAGGATGCCATGTTACCAGAGAAGGATGCCTAGTTACCAGAGAAGGATGCCATGTTACTAGAGAAGGATGCCATGTTACTAGAGAAGGATACCACGTTACCAGAGAAGGATGCCACGTTACCAGAGAAGGATGCCTAGTTACCAGAGAGTGATGCCATGTTACCAGAGAAGGATGTTATGTTACTAGAGAAGGATACCACGTTACCAGAGAAGGATGCCACGTTACCAGAGAAGGATGCCTAGTTACCAGAGAGTGATGCCATGTTACCAGAGAAGGATGCCATGTTACCAGAGAAGGATGCCATGTTAACAGAGAGGGATGCCATTTTACAAGAGAGTGATGCCATGTTACCAGAGAGTGACGCTATGTTACCAGAGAAGGATGCCATGTTACTAGAGAGTGATGCCATGTTACCAGAGAAGGATGCCATGTTACTAGAGAAGAATGCCATGTTACCAGAGAAGAATGCCATGTTACTAGAGAAGGATGCCATGTTACCAGAGAAGGATGCCACGTTACCAGAGAAGGATGCCATGTTACCAGAGAAGGATGCCACGTTACCAGAGAAGGATGCCATGTTACTAGAGAAGATCAGAAGAATGCCATGTTACCAGAGAAGGATGCCATGTTACCAGAGAAGGATGCCATGTTACCAGAGAAGGATCACATGTTACTAAAGAAGGATGCCATGTTACCAGAGAAAGATGCCATGTTACCAGAGAAGGATGCCATGTTACTAGAGAGTGATGCCATGTTACTAGAGAGTGATGCCATGTTACCAGAGAAGGATGCCATGTTACTAGAGAAGGATGCCATGTTACCAGAGAGCGATGTCATATTACTAAGGTGTACTGTACTGCCATGTCATCAGAGAGAATTGCTGTGAGATTTTCATGACAAAGTCATGGCTATGCCCTTATTGTGTGACAGTTTCTTTTTCCCATGGGTAATATCATTATGTCAGTCCTGTGTTCCCAGAAATGTAGTCTGGATCAGTCATGTGACTTGTGACATCATTCTGGCATGAGTGATGACTGTGACGCTCCATGTGATAAAGGGTGATGTCATCATTGCCCTGGATCAGCTCTACCTTCACCCACTGCATCACCAGTAGGGACAGCCAATGAAGATTAAGTATACAACTGTCAGGAGCATTGATGAGTATGAGATGTCCATTGTCTGTCCAGGCCTGGACTGTGGAAAGGCCATGTAGGCCAATGTCTGAGGAGCCAAATCTCTGAAGTAACATCTCTCCCTTCTGTCATCATCTGATCCCATCCCTTCCAATGTAAGATGGAGAGGATAAACTATCAATGTACCCAGCGGCAACCGGCATCGGAGGGAGTCGGGACTTGGGACACACTAGTCACATCATGCGCCCGGAGCGGAGGCCTCGGCCCACCGGGCATATGCCCGGTCTGCCCTATGGCCAGTCCGGGCCTGATGTACTATATGTAATTGATTCTAGAGTGGAGCTTTTCTGCTGCTTAATATTCAAGTGCGAAAGGAGAGTGCCTTAGTGATTGCAATAAGGACTGTCTGTGCTCCCTCAAAGACATATAAAGGAATGGCATCTGTCATTTCCCAGCACACTGATACAGTGGTTGTGGCTCAGGAGATTAGGGATGTTCATAAAACACAATTCACCCAAAACCCGACTATGGCAACACGGTGGCTCAGTGGTTGACTTTGATGGGGACATCAGATTAGAGTGTAAGCTCCTGTGCAGCAGAACAGCAAAGAGCTGCCCATGCAGTTGTTCCCTGTACCGTGCTGCTGAATATGACAGTGCTATATAACATGTACCAATACAGAGAGGTGACCCCCCCCCCCCAAGGTCCAGCCATAGGGGGACAAAAGGACAGATAGTGTTCATCCATTGAAGGACTTAAAGGCAGACTTCCCCAGATCAGTGTGCAACCATAGAAGGACAGACAGACCCCCCCACTATCAGTGTTCAGCCATAGGAGGACAGACAGATAAACTTCCCCCTCACCAGTGTAAAGCTATAGGAGGATGGACAGACAGACTCTTCCTGTCACTAATGTTTAGCCATGGGAAGACAGACAGCCCCGAACTCTCCCCCTCAATTTAATCTTATCAGCGGCCCTGCCCCCCACCAGTGTCCAGCCATATGAAGACACAAGACAGACCCCTTTTCCCCCACCAGTGTACAGCCTATTCCCTAACCACCTACCCATCAGTGGCAAGCCATAGGGGGACAGACAGACTGACTACCCCCCACTATAGTGTCCAACCATAGAATGATGGACAGGCCGACTCTCCCTCCACTAGTGTTCAGCCATAGGAGGATGGCAGACAGACTCTTCCTGACACTACTGTTCAGCCATAGGAAGACAGACAGCCCCAAACTCTCCCCCACAACCAATATCCAGCCCATAAAAGGACAGACAGACAGTGCCCACCACCAGTGTCCAGCCATACGAGTACAGACAGATAGACTTTCCTCACTAATGTCCAGTCATCAGAGGACAGGCGGACTCCCCCCACCAGTGTCCAGCCATATGAAGACAGACCCCTTTTCCCCCACCAGTGTCCAGCCTTCGGAGGACAAACAGATAGACTTCCCTCACTAATGTCCAGTCATCAGAGGACAGGCGGACTCCCCCCACCAGTGTCCAACCATATGAAGACAGAAGACAGACCCCTTCCCCCCCACCAGTGTACAGTCTATCCCCAAACCAACTACCCAGCAGTATCAAACCATAGGGGAACAGACAGACTGACTACCCCCCCCCCCCTTAACTATAGTGTTCAACCATAGAATGACAGACAGACCAATTCTCCCTCCACTAGTGTGCAGCCACAGGAGGACAGGTAGACTTCTCCCTCACCGGTGTCCAGCTTTCAAAGGACAAACAGACCCACTTCTCCAAAAAGTGTCCAACCATAGGAGGACAGACAGACTCCCCCCCCCCCCCCCCCCACCACCAGTGCCCAGCCATAGGAGGATAGGCAAACAGAAAGACTCATTTACTAAGCTCTGGAGCAACTGCTCTTGCAAAGTGCACATTCTATTTACATTTAGTAAATCAACCCCACAGACTTCTATACAATAGGGTTGAATTACTAAAGGCAAATAGACTGCACTTTGCAAAGTGTAGTTGTACTCTGCAAGTGCAGTTGCTCCAGAGCTTAGTAAATGAGGTAAAGCTTCACTTTGCAAAGAATACCCAATAATGTGCATTTTTTTCTTGCACGTGATTGGATGATGGAAGTCAGCAGAACTTCTGCTCATTTACGAAGCTCTGGAGCAACTGCTCTTGCAAAGTGCACAGTCTATTTGCATTTAGTAAATCAACCCCAGAGTCTCCCTCACCTTGCAGAGCTGTAAGTATAATCAGCAGAGTCCCTCCATCCAGCATGGTCCTGCCAGCGATTGGTACCAAGTGACAGACACGCGGGCCACTTCTCTGCAATGTAACAGATCGAGGAACAGAAACCAAAAAAAAATTAGAAGCTTGTTCCTCCAGAGTTCTGTGTATTATCAAAGGAAGAAAACATGCCCTATAAACAAGAAATCCTGCGAGCAACCTACCTACATCAGATTTTAAATGCCGCAGACACTTCACTTCTCATAAAAGTGCAAAGAGCCAATAAACAATATAATAGTGTTGTGCAAATAAAAATCTATAAAATTGTGTAAAAAAGAATAAATAATAAAATGTATAAAAAAGTGTATATGTAAAACTGAGCCCTCAAGCAAAGAATCCTGAATCTAAAAAACAACAATGTATCATTAGTAAAATCCAATGCTTAGAGGCAAAAAAGTGCAAAGTGCAAAACGCAAGTGAATATTGCAACAAGTCCCAGTGCAAAAATGTATATATATATCAATCCATGCAATATATATATATATATAGAAAAAAAAAAAAACAATTAATGATGAGTTATTACAGCTAATACCAGTGATAAAATTAAATCAGTCCGTGCAATATATTAAAATCAAATGATAATAAATTATCCAAAAAAGTCTTTGGTGATGATCAGTACAGAGTGGTATAAAAGAATCTTGTATAGGTGCTCAAGCCACCTAGATGTGGCAGTGTTTCCCAAACAGAGTGAGTGACCGAGGTGTCACAGCTCAATCATAACCGTGCACCCCCTTGTGATTGGGCGCTCACCTTAAAATTGATTCAGTTAGGCTCAAATGCAAGATATCCTATGGATGAAACTTCCGGGTGATCACATCCCAATATCAGCAGATCTCACCGTAACAGCCAACGTATCATGAAAATAAAAGGCTTACAATAGTGCTTATACCCTTAAAAAACTTTTAATTCCTGTAAAAACGTAAGGTAATGCACTCACATGTGATGGTGCATCCCTGCACCTTTAAACAGCCATACAAGTTAGGTGTAACAACCTTCAGAATACCGTGGTGGTATAGTGGGAAACGCCGCAGCTGTGTCCTTTCCTCTGTGTAGATTCAGTCTGACAGCCTGACAGTCTCGCCAGTGGCTCGGCGAAGCGCTTCGTCCGTCCTTGCCCCTCCCCTACGCGTGACGACACAAAGGACCACGTGTAAATTCCCCTGATGAAGACACGTGGTCCCTTGTGTCGTCACGCGTAGGGGAGGGGCAAGGACGGACGGAGCGCTTCGCCGAGCTACTGGCGAGACTGTCAGGCTGTCAGACTGAATCTACATAGAGGAAAGGACACTCCCACTATACCACAACGGTATTCTGAAGGTTGTTAAACCTAACTTGTATGGCTGTTTAAAAGTGCATAGATGCACCATCACATGTGAGTGCATTACCTTACGTTTTTACAAGAATTAAAAGTTTTTTAAGGGTATAAGCACTATTATAAGCCTTTTATTTTCATGATACGTTGGCTGTTACGGTGAGATCTGCTGATATTGGGATGTGATCACCCGGAAGTGTCATCCATAGGATATCTTGCATTTGAGCCTAACTGAATCAATTTTAAGGTGAGCGCCCAATCACAAGGGGGTGCACGGTTATGATTGAGCTGTGACACCTCGGTCACTCACTCTGTTTGGGAAACACTGCCACATCTAGGTGGCTTGAGCACCTATACAAGATTCTTTTATACCACTCTGTACTGATCATCACCAAAGACTTTTTTGGATAATTTATTATCATTTGATTTTAATATATTGCACGGACTGATTTAACTTTATCACTGGTATTTGCTGTAATAACTCATCATTAATTGTTTTTTTTTTTTTTATATATATATATATTGCATGGATTGATATATATACATTTTTGCACTGGGACTTGTTGCAATATTCACTTGTGTTTTGCACTTTGCACTTTTTTGCTTCTAAGCATTGGATTTTACTAATGATACATTGTTATGCATTTTTAGATTCAGGATTCTTTGCTTGAGGGCTGAGTTTTACATATACACTTTTTTATACATTTTATTATTTATTCTTTTTTACACAATTTTATAGATTTTTATTTGCGCAACACTATTATATTGTTTATAAGAAAACATGCCCTGTTCTTTCAGTGCTGGAGCCAGACCTCTGTAGATGGGACTATTCCTGCCAGCTGGGGGTTGTGCGGGGCACAGGCTGGAAATAACTGCAAAAATTGAATATTCCAGACACATGGTCACATTGGGCTTGATTTACTGAAACCAAGTGCAAGTGGAGAGTGCAAAATCTGGTGCATCTGTGCATAGAAACCAGCTTCCAGGTTTTTTGTCAAAGCTTAATTGAAATAGCTGAAGTTAGAAGCTGATTGGCTACCATGCACAGCTGCACCAGATTTTTGCACTCTCCAGCTTTAGTAAATCAACTCCATTGGGTCAGATTCTGATTAGGGATGGGCTTTATGTTCGAGTGCGCTACCCTTGAAACACCAATGGTAAAATATATTATAAATAATGTAAATATAAATAAAAGCTGCTGCTACCACTAAATGTATTCCCACTTCTAAAGATCCATAATAGAAACCAAAAATGTGATAACGCTGCTTAAAACAGTGATAGTAAAATTAATAGTATACAAATAATGTCAAATCATGTGAAAAAATTATAAAGTGCAAATATAACAATTAATGTGCAACAATGGTGCAGAGGCCTCGTCTCTGATGATATAAAGGGCAAAGTGAGACAAAATGTCCAAAGCTGTATAGCAAATTTAAAACAGACACTGCTACAGTGCAATAAACCAAGTCCAAAAATTCTTATTAAAAGTGCAGTAGTGAAAACATTCCGTGTCTGATCTCTCTTTAAAATCCGTGCTGCAATCACCAGGCGAAGTGTCTGCTCCCCTCCACGGTTAACCCACTAAGGGTATCAGGCATAAGTTAAATACCCCCACTTGGTCTCTGGATTAATTCACATTAAAGATGTTACTCCAAATGGGTACATGTAGAAATAAAGGGAGAATCTTCAATGGTGCAGTACCCACACAATGATGAAACAATGACCCAAAAAACAACTTCAACCATTAAACTCACATTTATTCGATTAAAAGGCAGCTTTATCAATAACACATCCAAGATGATAACAAATGTAGCTTCAAACCTGCCCACCATTTGGTACCTCTACACGATACACCATACCCATGGCTTCTACTGGAGGAAAAAACAGGAAAAAAAAAGCCATGATGGGTTCTTTTTTAGCTTTGTATTGTGCTCTTCTATCACAGATGCAGAATAAGGCTTGGATAAGGTCTATTTGAGCACTCGGCACTTAAATTGAGGCTTGGTTCATTGTTAGATTATATAGGGTGATGGCATGGTGTGTCGCCCGTGCCCCAGGACGACGTAATTTTATGACGAAACGCATAGGGAGGATGACGCGCTGATGTCATCGCTGACCACAAGTCCTGGAAGTGCGAGTGTTTGTTTATGTTCCTGGCTGGCAAGAGATAAAATGCGCTTTTTTTCTTCTTTAATGTGAATGCAATTTTGTTACTTTTAATAAATGTTACTTGGATTTTACACTATATGGAGCATCCTTTTGTCTTTGAGCTTGAAAACATGGAGAGTCCAGCCGGATGCCTGCCTTTTACAGTATAGCGAAAAGTCTGCAGGAATATCATCTCAAGGCCCTGGCGGGGTAATCAGCCAAAAAGTGCTACTGGCCTCCTATAAAAAGAGGTCCAGTACTGCCGGTAAGCAGGCATTTTTTTTTTACACCTAAGGTGGCAGTATCTCTGATGGTCTGCTGCACACAGTGGTGGAATGAAACTTTGATTGTGAACCATTTATGATCTAGCACCTTCGAGGTCAAAAAGGTATTTATTTAGAACTTTTATATTGCAGCCTTTGTAGTCTATATGTTTATTCTGTTTGCTTCCATTTTAAATATTTGGCATGTTTAATCACCATTTTCAGCGCAACTCTGTTCCCCTTTTATATTTTTTTATAGTGGGTGGTCCCATGGAACACCACAAAATGTGACATAAACGATATGTGATATGGTCACATGGAGAGTAGAGTGTCAGCTCTGCTTCCTCTTACTGACCACATAGAGTAATATGACTATGTCTATAAAATCCATCTACCACTCGATTCCTACTAATAGACTTATTGTACTGAAGAACGCCGAACAATGAAGATTATCTGTCTGCTGCTCATTATTGTGACTTTCTCTTTGGGTAACTCAATGTTCTATATCTATCTATCTATCTATCTATCTATCTATCTATCTATCTATCTATCTATCTATCTATCTATCTATCTATCTATCTATCTATCTATCTATCTATCTATCTATCTATCTATCTATCTATCTATCTATCTATCTATCTATCTATCTGTCTGTCTGTCTGTCTGTCTGTCTGTCTGTCTGTCTGTCTATCTGTCTGTCTGTCTGTCTGTCTGTCTATCTATCTATCTATCGTAAAGGAAATGTGTAAATTCTGTATAAAATTGTATTCCACTTTGTATGTTTGCTTATGTATTGCACACTGCACTCATTGTGCGCACGGCACTAATAATGTTTTCATTAGATGTTTGCGTTCTTTCGAGTCCTGATTAGAATTAGCCTGCCTATGTATACATTTAAAACATACATATTCTACACCTTTCCCTTTTAAAGAATTGATATGCATATACAGTATCTCACAAAAGTGAGTACACCCCTCACATTTTTGTAAATATTTTATTATATCTTTTCATGTGACAACACTGAAGAAATGACACCCCGCTACAATGTAAAGTAGTGAGTGTACAGCTGGTATAACAGTGTAAATTTGCTGTCCCCTCAAAATAACTCAACACAGCCATTAATGTCTAAACCGCTGGCAACAAAAGTGAGTACACCCCTAAGTGAAAATGTCCAAATTGAGCCCAAAGTGTTAATATTTTGTGTGGTCACCATTATTTTCCAGCACTACTTTAACACTCTTGGGCATGGAGTTCACCAGAGCTTCACAGGTTGCCACTGGAGCCTTCTTCCACTCCTCCATGACAATATCACGGAGCTGGTGGATGTTGGAGACTTTGCACTGCTCCACCTTCCGTTTGAGGATGCCCCACAGATGCTCAATAGGGTTTAGGTCTGGAGACATTCTTGGCCAGTCCATCACCTTTACCCTCAGCTTCTTTAGCAAGGCAGTGGTCGTCTTGGAGGTGTGTTTGGGGTTGTTATCATGTTGGAATACTGCCCTGCGGCCCAGTCTCTGAAGGGAGGGGATCATGCTCTGCTTCAGTATGTCACAGTGCATGTTGGCATTCATGGTTCCCTCAATGAACGGTAGCTCCCCATTGGCAGCCCCAGACCATGACACTTCCACCACCATGCTTGACTGTAGGCAAGACACACTTGTCTTTGTACTCCTCATTGCCAGGAGCCGACAATACATTACACTCGCGAGCAAGTTTAAATTACATTTCTTCTTTTAGAAATGTCAGTATTGCTGCAATGGGCTCCATACATTGTACAGATGCGCCACTTTACAGGCACATCAAGGGAACCCCCCCCCCCCCCGGCACGATGTTTAAAGGAATTTTTATTTTTTAACCTAAAGCATCATTACAATCGCTGCTTCTTTAAAAATGATCCTTTTAAAAACATTTTTTTGCATTGATGCATGTCCATCCCCCAGGGCAGTACCCGGGTCCCCATACACTTTTTCTGGCAAAAACTTGCTTATAAAGCCTTTAAAATTAAGACTTTTGATTTTTCATGTTCGTGTCCCAGAGACTTTAATAGGATTCGAATGTTCGCTAGAACTTTTCCCATGTTCGAGATGTTCTGGTGCGAACCAAAAAGGGGGCTGTTTTGCCCATTACTATTAGAGGGCTTCTGTTGTAAATGCTCCTCAGAACAAAAATATTTAACTTAATTCATTTTTTTCAATAGTTACGTTAAAAACAGAGGCCTGTGTACCAAGGCTGCTCCACAAAGTGCTGGCTGAGCTCCCAACTATGAGGCATAAATAAATAGAGAATAGGTATAGTGGGTGATCCCATGGAACACCACAAAGTATGTGACATGAAAGACATGTGATATGGTCATATGGAGAGTGTCAGCTCTGCTTCCTCTTACTGACCACATAGAGTATTATGACTGCAATGTCTGTAAAATCAGTCTACCATTTGAATCCCGCTAATAGACTTATTGTACTGAAGAAAGACGAACCACGAAGATTATCTATCTGCTGCTAATTATTGTGACTTTCTCTTCTTCTCTTCGGGTAACTCAATGTTCTATATCATGAGCCTTTGTCCTGGCTTATCTTTTCTTTTTGTCTGAGTGTAAATAACGCAGCCTGAACATTAGACTCAACTCATGGCAGGAAGTGGGATGGGACCATGGGAATCAGAGTCTGGTTCTTCATGAACCAGGGCAATAACTGCACAGCATGAAGCAGATATCCTACAGAATGACCTGGACAAAACTACGGAGTGGGCAACAACATGGCAAATAAGGTTTAATGTGGAGAAGTGTAAGGTTTTGCACTTGGGGACTAAAAACATAAAAGCACAATACACGTTAGGAGGGGAACCCTTGGGGGAATCAAAAATGGAGAAAGATCTGGGAGTCTTGGTTGATGATAGATTAGGCAATAGCATGCAATGTCAAGCGGCAGCTGCCAAAGCCAGCAGAATATTAGCATGCGTAAAGAAGGGGATGTATTCCAGAAATAAGACTATAATCCTTCCACTTTATAAAACTCTGGTCCGACCGCATCTGGAGTATTCTGTCCAGTTCTGGTCGCCAGTCCTCAAGAGGGATGTGTTGGAGCTGGAGAGAGTCCAGAGAAGGGCAACTAAACTGATTAGGGGATTGGAGGACCCTAATTATGAAGAGCGTCTGCAATCGCTTGATTTATTCTCCCTGGAGAAGAGACGCCTGAGGGGGGACATGATAGCAATTTACAAATATCTCAATGGGAATCTCAGCTTAGAAAAAAAGCTGTTCAGTCGAAGGGATTGCACAAGGACTCGAGGGCATACAATGCGATTAGAGGAGAAGCGTTTTAACCTCAGGCAACGTGGGGGGTTCTTTACTGTGAGGGCTACAAGATTCTGGAATTCTCTACCACAAGAGGTGGTTTCTGCGGGAAGTATAGTGGCTTTCAAAAGACTATTAGACGTACATCTCAAGGATCAGAACATTCAGGGCTATGTGAGATGATTACAGCCACACACACCTACACAGGTTGAACTGGATGGACTATTGTCTTTATTCAACCTCATCTACTATGTAACTATGTAACTATGATAGTAAATGTAGTGCCGGAGAAGGCATGTCATTCCTAGGTGTGTTGCGGAGGTTGAGTAGGGCTGCATAAACGTCAGAACCATCACGTGCACATTTCTCTAGGAGGTGCTTGGCCGATCTTACACTACACTCTGCAAGACCATTGGATGTAGGATAATTGGGACTGCTAGTGACGTGCTGAAAATCCCATTGGTGAGCAAAGTTCTTGCATTCTCGACTTGAAAATGATGTTGTCAGTCATCATTTGATAGGGAATTCCATGTGTGGAGAATATCCGCTTTAATGTCCTGATCACTGTGTTACTGGAAGTGTTTTTGAGGACATAAAATTCCCGCCAGCCAGAGTACGAATCTACCAAGACCAGGTAATCCTTTTTTGACAACTCAAATATGTCAGATACTAGTCCCAATAACTCCTTCCAAATTTGTGCATAGTGTGCTTCAGTCTCAGTGAGGGCACTTGATGCAAAAGCCACAGGCCTTTCATCTTGAAGACAGACTGCCCCAAGACCATGCTGAGAAACATCAGCAGACCATACCCACACCGACTCATGCACATAAAAATACTGTAGGACAGGTGGACTAGTTAATTGTGCTTTCAATGTATCCACAGCAACAGCATGTTGTTCAGTCCAACGCCAGTCGGCATCTTGGCGCAGAAGCTGATGGAGTGGAGATGTTATCTTACTGTAGTGATCAATGAACTTCGACAGATTATTGGTCATGCCAAGAAACCTTTGCATTCCATGTTTGCCCTCTGGAGCAGGCATTTGATGGATGGCTTTGGTTTCTTCTGGGTCAGGCTTGACACCTTTATCCGTAGAGAAGATGTCCAACGTATGACACCTCTAAAACCCTGAAGCGACATTTGGTAGGGTTGAGTTGCATATTGATGGCTCTGACACGGTCTATTATGCATTTAAGTCGTTTATCATGTTCCTCAACTGAGGATCCACAAATCAAGATATCATCCACGACTTGTTCACATGGCTGTCCAGCAAAGAGCTGCTCCATACATCTTTAAAAGACTTTGCTTCCAGTTGAAATTCCATATGGCATCCGTAAGCATTGGTATCTCCCAAATGGGGTCATAAATGTTGTGAGTAATGATGATTCCTCATCCAGAGGGATTTGCCAGAATCCACATTTCCCATCTAGAATGCTGAAGACCTTTGCTTCAGCATTCAAGTTCCTCCACTCCCAACTCGCTCATCCATGTCTTTATGGACCTTGCTTTGTGCACTGGTGCGCAGTCATGTTGGAACAAGAAGGAGACCATCCCCAAACTGTTCCCACAAAGTTTGGAGTATGAAATTGTCCAAAATGTCTTGGTATGCTGACGCCTTAGGAGTTCTCTTCACTGGAACTAAGGGGCCAAGCACAACCCCTGAAAAACAACCCCACACCATAATCCTCCTTTAGATAATAACCCCACACCATGATCCCCCTTTAGAATAAATTTAGATTTAAATGGAATAAAATCGAATTTGAATAGAATAGAAAATAATAGAAGAGAATAGAAAAGAACACAATAGAATAAAATAGAATCAAATAGAAAGAATATAACCATCTTCTGAAATTATAAATTTGAATAGAATAAATTCAGATTTGAATGGAATAAATTAGAATTTGAAAAGAATAGAATAGATTAGAAAAGAATAGAAAAGAGTAGAAAAAACAATAGAATAGAACGAAATTGAAAGACTATAACTATTTCCAAAAATTTGAATAGAGTAAATTTGAATTAGAAAAGAATAGAAAAGAATAGATTAGAATAGAAAAGAAAAAAAATAGAATAAAATTGAAAAGAAAAAAATAGATTATAATAGAAAAGAATAGAACAGAATACAAAAAAACAATAAAATAGAATATATTAGAATGAATGTAACCATCTTCCAAAATTCGAATTCCCAATAGAATACATTTGAATTAGAATAGAACAAAGTTGAATCGATTAGAAAGAATAGCAAGTAAAATATTAGAATATAAACGAATATAATATAATATAATAGAATCATCGCATAAATCGCATAGGAAAGATGGAGGAGCTGATCTATACCACTCAAGACAATATTTCCAAATCTTCTCACACATGGGAGGCTTGGACAACCTTTCAAGGTTCCCAGGCTTATCAGGAACTTCTACGGGGTGATAGCTGGACCCCCGGCTGTGGACGTTAAGTGATGCGGGCTCTCTTTTCGCAGCGCCACATCCCGTTGGCATAATATTATCCTTAGATATAGCTTATCAGAAGGTGACGGAGGGGGTAGTTGGTTGTACCTGCCCCCCCCCCCCCATTCACACATACCCCCCCATTACCCCCCCTTTTTTTTGTTCTCTCTGTCTCTTTCCTTCCCATTTTGCGCCCCCATCCTTTTCCTTTACCAAAAGGTGCCGGATCTCTGCTACAGGCTACTCTGTGGGAAACTTTTGTTGTTTGAAAAGGCCTCTGGACACCTCTGTGCCTCACACAGCACATGTCTAGTATAGGGCTCATCGTTACTAATGTTGAGTCTAAGGTTTTATCTAACACCTAATGTTACAGAACATTGCTGAGACCAGAGTGTCCATGTTGGCATTCCAGGCTTAATGCCAACCTCTTCATGAGGGCCACCTATAGCAGTTCCCTTAGTTGATCTCATTGAAGGAATGTCTATCTATCTATCTATCTATCTATCTATCTATCTATCTATCTATCTATCTATCTATCTATCTATCTATCTATCTATCTATCTATCTATCTATCTATCTATCTATCTATCTATCTATCTATCTATCTATCTATCTATCTATCTATCTATCTATCTATCTATCTATCTATCTATCTATCTATCTATCTATCTATCTATCTATCTACCTATCTCTAGTATAGTCTTGTCACACTCATTGATATCAACTCTCTGTCAGGATTTCCATTGCAGACAATCCACATGTGGCAGACTCCAGTAATATGGGCCGCTGAGGGCAACTCAATCACCTTACCGTGTTACTTCACTATCAGTGGAATGAACCCTACCATTGGGTCCTACAAGTGGTACAGACACATGGCGGGGAGTGGACCAGAGGTCTCTAATAATAACAAGCATTTCCACGGAAGGGTTACCAGAGTGGACACCAATCAGTTCATCCATGGACGATCGGCCGCCATCACCCTGCACAGTGTGCAGTTCTCAGACTCCGGGATGTATTACTGTGAAGTTATTTTTAATTTTGGCCAAGAAATATCTGGAGAAGGAAATGGAACGTTCCTCAATGTGACAGGTGAATATACTGTAAATATATATATATATATATATACATTTTTTTTTTAAATCAGCAAGGGGTTTATTGAGCTTAAACAGAATGTGAACAGACATAATCCACTACAACAACAATGTTCCAGAATAGGAAAATGATAAGCAAAGGCATTAAAGACAATAATCGCACAGCCAAGCCATCATTATTCACAATTTAGCACACATGTAAAGTTTTCAGATACGTTATTAAACTTTTACAATGGTTACCAGCAGTGTCATGCAGCAGGCACAATGGCATTATATAAGATTTCCACGAGCAAGGTAACATCACACTATATCACAAAATTCTGTATATAACAAGATCAATTGGCGACAAAACCCGGTACAGTCATCCAACCTCCCCATAGCTTCCCTGGGTTTCCTCTATGTTCGATAATTGATTTTTTTTTCTAGGTGGAGAGTGTCCCCCATATTATTAAGCCACACCCTAGAAGTCAGGAGTTGTTCTGAGTATTGTAGAATGAGTCTCCTGGTTTGGAACAAAGCCCTACATAATAGACTCACCAGCCACTTTATTAGGTACACCTATTTAATTGCTAATCAGCCAATCACATGGCAGCAACTCAATGCACTTAGGCATCTGATAAAGATGACTTTCTGAAGTTCTGAAGTTAAATCCTGAGCATCAGAATGGGGAAGAAAAGGAAATTTAAGTGACTTTGAACGTGGAATGGTTGTTGGTGCCAGACGGGGCTGGTATGAGTATTTCAAAAACTGCTGATCTATTGGGATTTTCAACCACAATCATCTCTCAGGTTTACACAGAATGGTCTGAAAAAGAGAAAATATACAGTGAGTGGACGTTGTGTGGAGGAAAATGCCTTGTTGACGTTAGAGGTCAGAGGAGAATAGGCAGACTGGTTCCAGATGATAGAAAGGTAACAGTAACTCAAATAACCACTCGTTACAACCAAGGTATGCAGAATACCATCTCTGAACGCACGACACATCCAACCTTAAAGCAGATGGGATATAGCAGCAGAAGACCACACTGGGTGCCACTCCTGTCAGCTAAGAACAAGAAACTGAGGCTACAATTGACACAGGCTCACCAAAATTGGACTATAAAAGATTGGAAAAAACGTTGCCTGGTCTGATGAGTGTCGATTGGAGCTGCAACATTCAGATGGTGGGGTCAGAATTTGGCGTAAACAACATGAAAGTATGGATCCATCCTGCCTTGTATCACTTGTTCAGGCTGTTGGTGGTGGTGTAATGGTGTGGGGGATATTTTCTTGGCACACTTTGAGCCCCTTAGTACCAACTGAGCATCATTTAAATGCCATGGCCCACCTTAGTATTCTTACTGACCATGTCCATCCTTTGATGACTACAGTGTCCCCATCTTCTGATGGCTCCTTCCAGCAGGATAATGCACCATGTCACAAAGCTCCAATCATCTCACCACTGGTTTCTTCTCCATGACAATGAGGTCTCTGTACTCAGATGGCCTCCACACTCCCCACATCTCATCCAATAGAGCACCTTTGGGATGTGTTAGAAATGGAGAGTCGCATCATGGATGTGCAGCCAGCAAATCTGCAGCAACTGTGTGATGCTATCATGTCAATATGGACTAAAATCTCCAAGTAATGTTACTGACACCTTGTTGAATCTATGCCACTAAGAATTAAGGCAGTTCTGAAGGCAAAAGGGGGTCCAACCCGGTACTAGCAAGGTGTACCTAATAAAGTGGCTGGTGAGTGTAGCTGCCTTAGTAAATTCTTAATCATCCAGGATGCCCAATATACAACATTTGGGGTCTAAAGAAATGGTGGTCTGGAAAACCATATTTATAGTATCCGGTATCTCCACCCAATATGACGTTTAGGGAAGTACCACAATAAATGTATGAGGTCACCCTGGCCTATAATTCATTTGCCACATAAGGGGGATTGTAGTGCTCCCTTATGGTACAGTTTCAGTGGTGTATAGTGGGCACTGGGAACAATATAAAGCTGCGAGAGCCTCTGCGTAGTATTTAGAGAGCTGAGAAGCACTGACTCTAATACACTGTCCCATTAAACATATTGGACTAGGTGGGACTTTAGATGAGACCCAAGCTGGTGTTGCCCGGCGTCTCCATCCCTATAACAAAACACAAAATGAGGTTGAAGGATTATAAGAGGTGCATGAAAGTCAGCCAGCCCCCAGTTTGATGTACTCACCTTCCAGTCTGTCACCAACCAAATAAGACCTGTCTCTTGGTACAAAGAACAGGGGTTTAGTTGACACACATTTGCAAACGCATGTGAAAGCTGCAGAGCCACGTCACGGCACCCTGTTTAAATCTGCAGTCCTACACTCTTAATTTAGTGTCCTCACACTGGAGGCACATGGCCGCTAATGGGTGGATGGGGAACAGGTGAGAGGGAGACAGCCCAACCTCCCCCAACCCATCCCCATGCACGACTGGCTATTGTCTCAAAAAGTTCAAATAATTAGGTTAAAATATAACCATGGTGCAAACTGGAGAAGACCAGCTGAAAAGCATTACACCTCCATCCCCTTGGTGGATGCAGTATATGGATAGGAAGGGATTTTATATATGGGGCATGGACTTTCATGCACCTCTTATAATCCTTCAACCTCATTTTGTGATACACTGTCCCATTGCTCTTCCTCAAGGTTACCAACATCTTGTTTCCATTTACCCTGAATATTTTGTTTGAGAGTGAGATTGCCCTGTAAGATTATTCAGAGCACTCCCTTAAGGATATGCCTTCCAAGGAGATCATTGTTCTCTCTGATGCAGAAAGGTGTACATAGTACTCATTGACACTTTGCTGCATGCATCACCATTGCAGAATGCAGTGACCAATATGTTAATCAGCATACACCAAATCTGTGGCTATTTGATAGAACTATGGTCAGACATGACGTCATGTGATGTCAGAAGGGGGCGGTGCCACAGAGTGACATAGCCTTTAAAAGAGCTGTCAAAGCTGAAGAGCGGCATAAGGCGGGTAGCCTCAGAAGAGGCAAAGCTTTTTTGAAGTTTTTTCTATTTTTCGGGTCGACGGGCATCATGATTCATGATTGATTTGCATCGAGGGACACAATTTTTTTTACTTTTTAATAAAGGACTTGTCGAAAACTGTGCTCTGTGGTTTTTCCTTTTTACACTTTTTTGGTGAATGGGTAGGGGTACGATCCATTCACATACGGGGGGGGGGGGGGGGGGGGGGCGGGATCTGGGGTCGATTTTGGGCCATCCGCTTGCTCTTGGTCACCTGAAAAACAAATGGATAGTTAGGATTTTTCTTTTGTTTACTTACCTTGTTATTGAAGAAAAATATACTCACCTTTCTTCCACTTCCTCCCTCTGCGGCCGCGGGCCGCGCCATCACTTCCTCTTTGCATTGATTCCTGGGAGCTGAACGTCATCGCTCCCAGGAATCAATGTGCCTGCACAGCCCCGCTCGACACTTCTGGTGCAGGCGCCTCATTCCCTGCTAAACAGCTTCTGGGCATGCCCAGAAGCTGTGGAGGGATGACGCGCTCGAACCGGAAGTGGTCAGCTTGACATGGCACTGCTCCCGAACCATAAGTGACAGGGACACCAAACTTGGGGAGCACCGAGAAGGGACCCAGGACTACAACATATAATTACACATTATACATTTTAAAAGTGGAATATGCCTGTACACTACACTGATTGCACTAAACTGACTGAACACACTATCCACTAACTACTTGCCTAATCTCTATTGTCACACATGGCTGCCG
This sequence comes from Pelophylax lessonae, assembly GCF_965119305.1. Classification (NCBI taxonomy): domain Eukaryota; kingdom Metazoa; phylum Chordata; class Amphibia; order Anura; family Ranidae; genus Pelophylax; species Pelophylax lessonae. Next base: position 19,172,000 of record NC_138775.1, on the reverse strand, counting down.
TGTAAGCAGCAGCCTTATATAGTGTGGACTAAGCCCCTGAGCCATGATTGGCTAAAGGCACCCAGCCTTTGGCCAACCATGACTCTGACAGGACATTGTGCTGTGATTGGCCAAAGCATACAGGTCAGGTGCATGCTTTGGCCAATCATCAGCAATCAATGCACTGCAACAGGGCAGTGCATTATAGGGCGCTCATCATCAGGCGGCCTTCCAGCTGATGTTTGAGTTGAACTTAAGTTCAACTCCAACATAGAGCCCATCCCTACTCACCAGTACATACAGTCACCTATGCTGTAACTCATACAGGGCTTGGTTGATATGTTGGAAAATAGTAAAAGCATTTTTGGGCATTAGTATGCAATGATGAGCAGTAGGCAGTTATGATTTGCTTGGTCATTTACTACCCCTCTTTCCATAGGATGACCTTCAACCAGCCTGGCTCGCAGAGTTGACCTTGAAATGTTGGTGTCCAGGTCCTTCCTTCCCCTATTTATGTATCGTCATTTTTAAGAATGTTTTTTCCATTGCCAAGCCCTCTTACAACTCAAATAAACAGTGACCATATGTTCTGTATCTGCTAAGCTCCTATTATAATGTCCTACAGCCAGAGAGAGTTCTTCCATGATGTCTCCAGCCACCGACTACATCATTCCTAGATTGTTCACTGTCATCAATATCCTGAGCTTGGCCCTGGTGCTGTTGATGTTCCTGATCATCCTGTCTGTCTGCTATTGCAGCTATTGTAAGTAGAACTCTCTCTTCTATCCTCTATTCACTTGAATTTCCCTTTCCATGGTGGTCATTGTTTTTTGTCTCTTTATTCTGAAGGTTTTTTTCCCTTACCAGAAGATATGATGTGCTATCTTTAAGCAACTGTCACCCATGGTCAGTTTTACTGTTCATCTGTAGGACATGATGTCACAATTGCCTACGGAATTCTCATAATACACGCCCAGCTGGGACTTTGATGACTACTGAATCTTTATATGACACTTACATACAGTAAATTGGACACATGTCTATGAAGTTTATATCTCTGAAGGTTTTACACAAGTTACTCGATCATCTCATCTCCTCCCAGATCTCCCCTATCCCTCATATTCATATGTGACAATAAATGGGTCTTTCTGATATTACTTGTAGTTTACTGTATGTGTATAATTTTAGGAAATAAAGAGAATTAGTATAAGAGTCCATTGTGCCTGGTGGTGAGTTCCCATGCACCAGGCTTCTGACCAGGCTAGATGGATATTTTCAGTCTACTCAAGGCCCCATTTATTTGTCCTAAAACATTTTTCAAGCTGTGAACCTTGACAGTGATATGTCCAAGATAAAGGAGCCCCAACCCTCACTGAAATCCTACACCCAGCCTCCCTATATCCTACCCTTACCTTCTGGTACCCCACCTTACAAAATCCTGCCCCATCTGTTGATATCTGGTCCCCCCCGATCTTTTACCCCAACTCTTGATATTCCACCTGCCAATATCTTGCCCCCACCTGCTGGTATCTTAAAGTGTTACTAAACCCACAACAGTATAGTCAGTGTGTATATGCAGCAAAGCATGCTTGGTATACTCACTGTGGATCCTAAGGGGTTAATCCTCTGCATTGTGTAAAAAGGCTGTTTGATTCTGTCTTCTTTGATCCTCCCCTTTTTCCATGGTCCCCAATCTATCTGCTGATAGAACAGAGGCTAGGGGACAAGCTGCACATGCTCAGTTATGTATTGCTAGAGAGTTTTTTTGTCTTGGGAGAGTGGATGTGATCAGTAGGGATGATCGAACGGTTCGGGTCGACCATCGGTTCGACCCGAACATTGACTGTTCGCAATTCGGCCGAATTCCGAACTTTTTGCGGTAAAAGTTTGGAATTCGGCACCAGAGCCGCCCAAAATGCAATGGGACAGGAGCTGGGCTTTAAAAGCCCGTGATTGGACCAGAAACGTGAGTAAAAGCCAATTGAGGGGGCAGGAGGATGCTAGGAATGTGATTGGAGTGACTAGGGGGTCCAGAGGCCAATCAGTAGTGAATACACCCCCCAGTATATAACATAGCCCCGCCAAATCTCTAGCACTGTAATACAGGTGCTGTGGAAGAGAGTGGAAGCAGTTCTGTTACTGCTGCTGCAAAAGTGTAATTTAGCAATTATTAGTGTGAGGAAAGGGCTATCTAGTGTAGTTAGGGTACTATATACCACTAAAGTTAGATTCAAAAATCTAGTTTCTGTAGGGAAAGTGTTAAGTGTCAGGGTGACCGTAATGTAGTTTAGGGTGAACTGACTCTGACTGCTATGCCAGGGTGACCGAACTCATCCATGTCAGGGTGACCTCCAGAGAAAAAAGATAATTTTTCTTAGAATTTTTAGTAGAGCAGGGATGTGGCTCCGCTCCTATCACACCTGGGCGTTTTTGTTTCAGGCGTTTATTGGGCTTTTTTGTGGACGTCTTTGGAGGCAGGCATGACATCTGAACTTCTGTGTAGGGGTATATATACACACACACATATATGTATATATACACATACACACATATAGGTGTGAAAGGAGCGGAAACCCCATCCATGCGCTAATGAAATAATTTGCAGGGATGGGGTTCCGCTCCTTTCACACCTATATGTGTGTATGTGTGTATATATATATATATATATATATATATGTGTGTGTGTATATATACCCCTATACAGAAGTTCAGATGTGATGCCTGCCGCCAAAGACGCCCAAAAAATGCCCAATAAACGCCTGCAACAAAAACGCCCAGGTGTGTTTTTTCAGCCGTTTATTGGGCATTTTTTGGGCATTTTTGGGCATCTTTGGAGGCAGGCATGACATCTGAACTTCTGTATAGGGGTATATATACACACACACACACACATATATATATATATAAATATATATATATATATATATATATATATATACACATACACACATATAGGTGTGAAAGGAGTGGAACCCCATACCTGCAAATAATTTCATTAGCGCATGAATGGGGTTCCGCTCCTTTCACACCTATATCTGTGTATGTGTATATATACATATATGTGTGTGTGTATATATACCCCTATACAGAAGTTCAGATGTCATGCCTGCCTCCAAAGACGCCCAAAAAATGCCCAATAAACGCCTGCAACAAAAACGCCTAGGTGTGTATATATATAGGTGTATAGGTGTATAGGTGTATGTGTATATATATATATATATATATATATATATATATATATATACACATACACACATATACAGTAGGTGTAAAAGGAGCGGAACCCCATCCCTGCAAATAATTTCATTAGCGCATGGATGGGGTTCCGCTCCTTTCACACCTATATGTGTGTATGTGTATATATACATATATGTGTGTGTGTATATATACCCCTACACAGAAGTTCAGATGTCATGACTGCCTCCAAAGACGTCCACAAAAAAGCCCAATAAATGCCTGAAACAAAAACTCCCAGATGTGAAAGGAGCTGAACCCCATCCCTGCTCTACTAAAAATTCTAAGAAAAATTATCTTTTTTTCTGGTTCTGGACATGCTACAGGGCTGAAACGTCACAGGTACACTTTTTAGACCCCCCAGACACTAAATCCAAAGAAATCTAATTTATTTATTTTTCTCAATAATGTTTTCAATAATTGGCTCTCTATCAAAAACGACAATTTTTAAGAACTTTTTTTGTGTGATTAATAGTCCCTGGGGCATGACCCAGAACCCTAGGCAGTTTTTAGGGGCATTTATTGGGTTTTCGGGCTTCAAAATGGTGTTTTTTGATTACCGAAGTTCAGGTCCCATTGATTTCAATGGGGTTCTGGAATCCGGACCCAAACTTTCGGGAAGTTCGGGTGTTCTGGCCGAACCAAACTTTTCAAAAGTTCGATCATCCCTAGTGATCAGCACAGGGCCAATCAGCACTGTCCAGACAGAGGGTCAGGGGTCCTGCAGCCTGATAGGACAGTCAGAGCAGAATGAAATATCCCCCTGCAAGTTTTAACAAGACACTGATCGCAGTCATATGACTACTAAATACTGCTGATGGGAAAATTTATTTAGCAGTTTATATTTACTAAAACTATTGCATTTCCATGTTCTGTGTACTGTGGGAGACCAGATATAGTAAATGCAGGCTCCTGGGTTTAGAAACACTTTAACTCCCAATATCCCATCTAACAAAATCCTGCCTCACCTTCTGTTTTCTCACCTTCCAATATCCCACCTCTCAATATCCTACTCCCACCTTCTGATATATCACCTCCCAATATTCCACCTCCCAATATCCTACCTCCACCTCCTGTTATCTCACCTCCTGATATTCCACCTCCCAATATCCAGCCATCACCTCCTGATCTCTCACCTCTTGATATTGCTAGCAAGTTATTGCTATAAAAACTGTATGGGGACCCGGGTACTGCTCTGGGGGACATGCATCAATGCAAAACAATGTATTTAAAATGATCGTTTTTACAGGAGCAGTGATTTTAATGATGCTTAAAGTGAAAGAAAAATTCCTTTAAATATCATGCCTGGGGGGTCCCCTTAGTCTGCCTGTAAAGTGGCGCATTTGTACGATGTATACAGATACCCATTCACATGGGGGGGAGAGGATCTGGGGGCCCTCTTTTTAAAGCGGGCTTCCAGATTCCAATAAGCCCCCCACCCGCAGACCCCCACAGGGCCTGGTGTAGATTTTGAGGGGACCCCACACCATTTTTTTTCTTAATTCTGTCATGGGGTTCCCTTAAAAGCCATACAAGACCCAAAGGGTCCCCCAAGCTGTTTTTATCCCAATTCTTTTAAATTTACAAAAACTGAAGCACTGCATGACATCTTTTAGTCTGACTGCTTGCGTAGCCTCTTGAACGCTTAGGGAGCACTGCTGGTTCAGAGGACAATTCAGCAGAAGGGGCCATAGAGGAAGAAGAAGAGGAAGGGGTGGAGCAGACAGATGTGGCAGAATCACCACCAATGTTTTGGAGGCGTGGTGGCGGAACAAGCTTCAGCACTGAACCCTGTCCTGCATCCTTCCCAGCTGCCAGCAGAGTTACCCAGTGCGCCTGTCAAGGAAATGTAACGTCCCTGACCATGCCTGCTAGTCCATGAGTCAGCAGTACTGTGAACCTTCCTGCTGATCGCTCTGTCCAACGAGGCCACCACATTGCCTTCCACATGACAATAACATGGCCAGCACCAGAAAAAAAGGACAAGCGTGCCCCGCCTGCAGAGGATGCACCATGTCTTTGACCACCACTTTTCACTGTGGACACAGAGGCTTCTTGCCCTATTTTAGTGGCCTGTGAGCATCTGCTTTTTTTGTTGGCCTTTCGGACATGATGGGGTTTTTTTTTTTTATAACTTTTTATGATAGAATGTGGGATGGAAATATGATGCTTGGGTGCAAAACTTTTGTGCTTGGTACACTATAAAAAGTTTTATTATTCCTTTTTATTTTTTTTGGGGGGGGGGGGGATTTTTATAACTTTTTATTATAGAGTGTGGGAAGGGAATATGGAGCTTGGGTGCAATAATTTTGCACTTGGTGCACTATAAACCATTTTATTATAGTTTTTTTTTTAATAAATAAAAACTTAATAAAGCAAAAAAAAAAAAGAAAACCCCTGCTGATGCAGAAGGAATAGCGCCTACAACACAAAAGGGGGGACAGCAATTATTCCCAAATAAAATTAGTACTGCTGCGCCACAAAAAAACCCTCTGCTGATGCAAAAGGAATAGCACCTGCAATGCAGAATGCGAGACAGCAATCATGCCCTAAATATTATTCTTGCTGCTGTGCTACGAAAAAAATTCAAAATAAAAAACCCACTGCTGACGCAGAAGTACTAGCACCTGTGATGCAGAAAGGGGAACAGCAAGTATGCCCTAAATATTATTAGTCCTGCTGTGCCACGAAAGAAAAAAAAAAACCCTTCTGCTGATGCAGAAAGAATAGCACCTACGACACAAAAGGGAGGACAGCAATTATGCCCTAAATAAGGCACAAAAAAAAAAATCACTGCTGACGCAGAAGTAATAGCACCTGTGACACAGAAGGGGGAGTACTAATATCGCAGCAACAGAATCTGATGCTGCAAAAAAAAAAAAAAAAAAAGAAATTGAAAAGAAAACAAATATATATATATCAGTGAAAAAAAAAAAATGGGGTCAGTGGGGTGACACAGACGTGTTGTATACACCAAAACTTTAGTGGCCCCACTACACTGTGTTACAGAAGAAACACACCACAGCACTACACTGACTGCACTACACTGTGTTACACAAGAATGAGCACAGTACTACACTGACTGCACTACACTGTGTTACAGAAGAAACACAGCACAGCACTACACTGACTGCACTACACTGTGTTACACAAGAATCAGCACAGTACTACACTAAACTGACTGCACTACACTGTGTTACACAAGATGAATCCGCCCCACACTACACTGCACTGACTGCATTAAACATCAAAGCACAATCCTCTAACTACCCTGCCTAATCTCCACTCGCCGTGTAAGCAGCCGTACATAGTGTGGGGCGTGGACTTAGCCCCTGAGCCATGATTGATTGGCTAAAGGCACCCTGCCTTTGGCCAATTATGGCTCTGACAGGACATTGTACTGTGATTGGCTGAAGCATACAGGTCAGGTGCATGCTTTGGCCAATCACAAGCACTTAATGCACTGCAATCACGTAGTACATTATGGGACAGTCATCGGCGGGTGAACTTACCGCCGAACACCCCATTTGTTCGTGTGTTCAGCAATGTTCTAGTCGAACTTATGTTCGACACGAACGTTAAGCCCATCACTACTGATATAACCAGATATCTACAGTATATGACATCTAATGTTTCATATGGTTGGATAAAACTTTTCATGCCTGCCATTTGGCCTAACTCAGAGTCTTACCAACTTGTATATTATTATTGAGTCCTCTATACATGGCGGTCATCTGGGGGGTTTAGGCACTAATGAAACCAGAAGTTTATATGACATTTCCTGTTTTATAGGGTTTCACAACATTGTCAAAAGGAGAACTTTCCATCCCTGACATCCGGCCCGGTCTCAACGACTTTTTTACTTTTTTTTTATGAGGTGATTTCAGATGGGAAGTGATACAATGGGACGCAATTAGTGGCCTGTTCATTATACTGAGGACCTTACAGGGACAGATGGAATAATTCCATCTAATCATCTGCCTACTTACCCAAAAAATATGTTGTACTGTATCTTATGGAAGCAACCACTTACACCAGAATAAGGATCTTTATTTTTAGCGAAGTGACTTTAGGTTCTTTGAAAGTAAGGATTCTTATCCTGGTGTGCTGGGCCGATTTTACATAAACTGGGACCCTGGACGAGTGTTAAACTGCGGCCCTCTGACACGACCCAGTTTATATGGCAAAGAATGCATTATTCCAGTGTCTCTAAACCAGGGCACTACCTGGGTTCCCCTGGGGTGCTGTGAACATGAGACTAGGTTTTCCCTGGATCAGCATCTTAATTTGCCATGGTGCGGGTGTGCCAGCCTCAAGCACCATAACAATCAATATTGCTCTATGGTCAGGAAGCACTGCGTCTTTCATTGCTGTGGTGAAGGTAGTCTGCTTGCCCACACCAAAGAGAAGCACGACTCTGATTTAGGGCACATGTCATGCAGGGCCACCCCCAGCACTCAAGAGAAGATGGAAGTCCATCTCCTCCCGACCTCCTCCATCTCATTCCCTTTCTCCAAAAATGTAGGGTTCTGATGTGAAAAGGGAACTGTGAAATTGGGGGGTGGGCTGTGTGATAACGGGGGCTTTCTGATAGGGGGACTCTGATGTGAATAGGAGGCTCTGATGTGATGGAAAAGCTCTGTGGTTAAGGGAGGGGACTTATGTAGGGAGGGCCTTTGATTCACAGGAGCAACTGTGATGTGGTGAGGAGCTCTGATGTAGAGGGGGACTTCTGATGTATAAGGAACCTTTATGTGATGTGGGGCTCTGATGTAATGGGAGGCCTCTAATGTGAAGGGGGGTTCTAATGTGATGGGGGGACTTCTTAGGTATATGGGGCTCTGATGTAATGGGGGCCTCTGGTGTGACGGGGCTTTCATATCATGGGGGGACTCTAATGTGAAGGGGCGCTCTGATGCGATGGCGGACCTCTGATGTATAGAGGGCTCTGATGTAATGGGGGGCCTCAAATGTGAAGTTGACTCTAATGTGAGGGGGGCCTCTAATATGAAGATGGCTCTGATGTTAGGGGAGCCTCTAATGTAAAGGTGGCTCTGATGTGATGAAGGGCCTCTAATGTGAAGTGGGGCTATGATGTGGGATCTGGGATGTATATGGGGCTCTGATATGATGGGGACCTCTGATATATAGGGGCAGGGATCCTCAAACTATGGCCCTCCAGCTGTTGTGGAACTACTCATCCCATGAGGCATTGTAAAACTCTGGCATTCACAGACATGACTAGGCATGCTGGGAATTGTAGTTCCTGAACAACTGGAGAGCCATAGTTTGAAGACCCCTGTATAGGGGTAAAAGAATTGAGTTCACCTGCTGGTGGCACTATTCTGCTCTGGGCTGATTGCTGCAGTTCCAGTGTCCACCAGCAGGTGTCTCCCAGAAGCCAGCAGGCTGTAAAGATCAGTTACACCGGTGTTTAGCTGCCAGGTGTTTTTTTAACCAGTTCTGGACCGGAAGGATTTGCCCCCTTATTGACCAGGCCATTTTTTTTGCGATTCTGCACTGCGTTACTTTAAAGGACAATTGTAGGGTTGTGTGACGCTGTACCAAAATAAAATTGATGTCCTTTTTACCCACAAATAGTGCGTTCTTTTGGTGGTATCTGATCACCTGTGCCATTTTTATTTTTTGCGCTATAAAAAAAAGAGCGACAATTCTGAAAAAAAAAATATATTTTTCACATTCTGCTATACAACATTCCCAAAGAAACAACTTTAAAAAAATCTATTTTTTTCATTCTTTTTTAGGCCAATTTATATTCTGCTACATATTTTTGGTAAATAAAGTGCAAAAGTTATCATCTACAAACTAGGAGAAAGATTTACAGTATCTCACAAAAGTGAGTACACCCCTCACATTTTTGTAAACATTTTATTATATCTTTTCATGTGACAACACTGAAGAAATGACACTTTGCTACAATGTAAAGTAGTGAGTGTACAGCTTGTATAACAGTGTAAATTGTCTGTCCCCTCAAAATAACTCAACACACAGCCATTAATGTCTAAACCGCTGGCAACAAAAGTGAGCACACCCCTAAATGAAAATGTCCAAATTCAGTCCCAATTAGCCATTTTCCCTCCCATGTCATGTGACTCCTTAGTGTTACAAGGTCTCAGGTGGGAATGGGGAGCAGGTGTGTTAAATTTGGTGTTATCGCTCTCACTCTCTCATATTGGTCACTGGAAGTTCAACATGGCACCTCATGGCAAAGAACCCTCTGAGGATCTGAAAAAAAAATTATTGTTGCTCTACATAAAGATGGCCTAGGCTAAAAGAAGATTGCCAAGACCCTGAAACTGAGCTGCAGCATGGTGGCCAAGACCATACAGTGGTTTAACAGAACAGGTTCCACTCAGAACAGGCCTCGCCACGGTTCAGTTCTTTGGCTCTGAGGAAGAGGGTTCTCCCTTGAAACGTGTCAGTCTATGCTATTACGGACACTATCTGGTCTCCCTGCAGCAGTAGAACAGTCCAATAAAAACAAAAATCAGAACGCCTCTAAGTGTTATCAGTTTAATTAAAAGGGTAAGGCAGGTAAAGGAAAATTGCTCACATTTAAAACCGTATAAAATAGCTCATCTGTAAGGTGGTCTGCAGGAACACAGGGGTCCACGGCTGGATGTTTGTGGCTCCAATAGGTGGTGCAGGGGATGGTGAAGTAGGGAGATGTCTGGAGGGCCAAGAGACCAGATAGGGGAGCCCAGCGTGGCAAAAATTGAGTGGGATACTCCAACTATGAACTATGCACAAATCTGAGGACAACTAGCTGTAGTGTGTGCGGCAAGGCCGCTGCTTCACCTTGTCACTGAAGTGAAGATAAAGAATATGATCCTGATTTAGTTTCTCTTTAGGGTCCTAACTTGGCACCCCCTTTCTCACTTGCTGTTCGTGCTAGCCCCTGTTCACTGACTCTCCACTGGAGGGGTGCCCTTTCTGGGCAGACCACTGGCAAGCTTTCAGGTACTCACGGACACTGTTTTTCCCTGGGTTGCTCTGCCTCCAACTCCACTTGTCAGCATCCACTGGACCTCCTGGCTCAGCACCACACTTCTGGCTCACTAGGCCGACCGCCTGTGACCACCTTCCATACAGACAGGAGGAGAGACAGCCGTCACCCTCCTCCTGGGACCTGGCTTCCCACCCAAAGACACCCTGTCACATGTGCCCTTGGCTTTTATAACATACCCCAGGATGCACCACTGTTTGTGCCAACCCACTGGGATAGTTACAAAGCCTGTGTGTCACTGGCTGGGTTTCATCCACTGTCCAACAGGCTCCCCTATTGGATACAGTGGGGACAATCCCTCAGCCCAGATGTACCACACCCTGGACACATGTAACAGGCCTAACTACTGATCAGGCTCCCCTGTTAAGCAGATGGTGCAGGCTATATTTTACCTGCTACTCCCCTGTTAAGCAGGCAGAGCAAACTACTCTCCTTCCTAGCACCTATCTAGGAGGGGGCTACATCCGCCCCCCCCCCCACCAAAAATGAGCCATGTCCCCCATTGGCTCTGGGGCAGTCGCCACCTACAAAAAAAGTCCCTACCGGAAAATCTCAAGGAGTATCCCACAAACCTGGAAAAGGGAAAAGAATAAATTATGTAGAAAAAAATATAGGTATTTTGTTTATACAAGTATGATACCATTTTTGGGGTGCATTTGGAACAATGCACCCCCACCAAGCAAACTTACAAAGCCTGTGTGTCACTGGCTGGGTTTCCTCCACTGTCCAACAGGCTCCCCTATTGGATACAGTGGGGACACTCCCTCAGCCCAGATGAATCACACATGGGCACATGCAACATGCATAATTACTGATCAGGCTCCCCTGTTAAGCAGGCAAAGCAAACTACTCTCCTTCCTAGCACCTATCTAGGAGGGGGCTATATCCGCCCCCACCAAAAATGAGCCATGTCCCCATTGGCTCTGGGGCAGCCGCCACCTACAAAAAAAGTCCCTACCGGAAAATCTCAAGGAGTATCCCACAAACCTGGAAAAGGGAAAACGAATGTACAAGAATAAATTATGTAGAAAAAATATAGGCATTTTGTTTATACAAGTATGATACAATTTTTGGGGTGCATTTGGAACAATGCACCCCCACCAAGCAAACTTACAAAGCCTGGATAACATATCCCAGGATGCACCACTGTTTGTGCCAACCCACTGGGATAGTTACAAAGCCTGTGTGTCACTGGCTGGGTTTCCTCCACTGTCCAACAGGCTCCCCTATTGGATACAGTGAGGACACTCCCTCAGCCCAGATGAATCGCACATGGGCTCATGCAACAGGCATAACTATTGATCAGGCTCCCCTGTTAAGCAGATGGAGCAGGCTATATTTTACCTGCTACTCCCCTGTTAAGCAGGCAAAGCAAACTACTCTCCTTCCTAGCATCTAGGAGGGTGCTACACAAGTATATAAACTCTAAGAAAATAAATCTAATAATCTAGGCTCTCTAACAAAAATATCTTTCTAATTACAATTGTAGAGGAAAAGCAAATGCTGAGACCCTTTATTCTACTTTTTTTTTTTACCTCTCCTCTCTATGGGCTGTATTAAAGTTTCCGTCTGCTTCCTCATACAGTCCCACAGAGCAATTTGACTACATTGTCTACCTTTCTGTTCCCACAACTAGCTGATCAACATCATATAGAACATTCTGTTCCTACGCTGTACGAAGTTGGGAGCAACCATGCAACACATCCTAAGAATTATCCATCCACTGCTAATACTGACATCTTCTCCAGGTGACTTTATCTATCTATCTATCTATCTATCTATCTATCTATCTATCTATCTATCTATCTATCTATCTATCTATCTGTCTGTCTGTCTGTCTGTCTGTCTGTCTGTCTGTCTGTCTGTCTGTCTGTCTGTCTGTCTGTCTGTCTGTCTGTCTGTCTGTCTGTCTGTCTGTCTGTCTGTCTGTCTGTCTATCTATCTATCTATCTATCTGTCTGTCTGTCTGTCTGTCTGTCTGTCTGTCTGTCTATCTATCTATCTATCTATCTATCTATCTATCTATCTATCTATCTATCTATCTGCTATAATTAATATATAAAAAGGGGGAGGGGAATACAATGGATAATAGGAAAGGTATTATGGGATCGAAATATGAGTAAGATAACATAATATAGGTATAATTCATGACATAATATTGGTATTATTCTTAAAAAGCCGATGCCCCAAATATTTGGTAGGTAAAACAGGAAAGGGGGGAACAAATGGGACTTTATATGAGGTGTGTGGAGTCGGTGGACATAATAAATGAGTATAGTCACCTAATACAGGGTAAAAGATTTAATATGTATCATATAGTGGATATCATATATAGCATGAACAAGAATGTGCATGATACATCAGAATTACATACATGTAATAATACAGTCAAAAAGGCAATTGGGAACATCCTAAATGCAAGATCATACAAAATTGATGGGATGTAAATTGGGAAGGGAAGGTCATTGATAATAGACATGTATAAAATCCAAATAAAAAATTATTATTAATAATGGGGAATACATCCATATTAAGCTTGATGAGTTTCGTGGATGAATTCCACTCATCAGGAGCAGATGCACCCCAAATCAACATTCAAGGTAGAGTTAATATAAAGGAGGGTAGTATAAACAGTAATCCAAAGGTCAAAAACGTCTGCTCTGGGAGCTGTAAGGGCCCAGGGATGGAGGTAGCTGGCCTTGGATCGGCATTGCCTCGTTGAAAGTCCCAACTGTCTTGTTTTTATGTTTGTTTTGTTTTTGTTTGTCCTTTGTCTTTTGTTTCTTTTGTTATTAGCTATAATTGTCTCTACTCTCTGTTAGGATTATTATCACAGACGATCCATGTATGGCAGACTCCGGTAATATGGGCTGCAGAGGGAAGTTCGGTAACCTTTCCGTGTGACTACAATACCACTGCAGAGAATGACACTCCTCCTGGGTCCTACAAGTGGTACAAGCACATGGTGGGGAGTAAAGTGGTGGTCTCTGATAATGATAAAGATTTTTCCAGGAGATTCATCCTAGTGGATCCAGCAATATTTACCAAACAGCGATCGGCCGCCATCACCCTGCACCCTGTGGAGTTATCAGACTCTGGCTTGTATTATTGTGAAGTTACCCTTGAGATTGGCCAAGAAATAACCGCATATGGAAACGGGACGTTCCTCAATGTGACAGGTGAGATCTGATTATACGGAGGGGGGATATCCACCCATAGACAGGAGATTATATTTAGGAGACAGGAGAAATATTAATATAGCACTGCCCCCTAGGGAGCTGCTGACATTGGATTCCCCTGGGTTACCCATAGCAACAGTTCGTTAAAACGTATCACTTTAACTCTTGGCTCAGACAATGAACAGTACAGGGGATTTGTTTTTTTGTGTTTTATTTTGAACTGGGATGGAAGAAGGGATGAGTGGGATACTCCAACTATGAACTATGCACAATTCTGAAGATAATTAGCTGTAGTGTATGCGGCAAGGCCGCTGCTTCACTTTGCCACAGAAGTGAAGATAGATGAATATGCTCCTGTTTAAGTTACTTTTCAGGGTCTCAACTTGGCACCCCCTTTCTCTCTTGCGGTGTGTGCTAGCCCCTGTCCACTTACACCTCATTGGAGTGGTCCCCTTCCTGGGCAGACCCCTGGCAAGCTCCCTGGTACTCACAGACACTGTTTTTCCTCAGGTTGCTCTGCCACTTGCTCCACAGTCAGTATCCTCTGGACCTCCTGGCTCAGCACCACACGTATGGTCCACTAGGCTGACTGCCTGAGACCACTTTCCACACTGGCAGGAGGAGAGACAACCATCACCCTCCTCCTGGGACCTGGCTTCCTGCCCAAAGACGCTGGTCACATGTGCCCTTGCCTTTTATGACCTATCCCAGGATGCACCGCTGTTGTGCTCACCCACTGGGACAGCCACAAAAGCCTGTGTGTCATTGACTAGGTTTCCTCCACTGTCCAAATGGCTTCCCTATTGAATACAGTGGGGAAACTCCCTCAGACCTAATGAATAACACATGGACAGTTGACACATGTAATAGGCCTAACTATTGATCAGGCTCTCCTGATAAGCAGGCAGAGCAAAAACTATACTTTTCCTAGCAACTACCTAGGAGGGTGCTACATTAACAAATTAATAATAAAGCCTAATCATCGAGGAAAGATTGATCATAGGAGGCTTAGGTGACCATTGACCAGGATGATTATTTGTAGAGATGGATATCCATCCATAGATAATGAAACTATTGTTAAGTGGCGGCTGGTGTGTTGGGGGCGTAGGGGCGCCGCCCCCCATCCATTCAATAGGGTTTTTTTTTTCTGAAGCTCTAATAGGCTTCAGAAAAGGGTGGGCCCGGGGCGCAAAGCACTGCGCCTGAGCCCACCAATTTGTGTGATAATAGCGAATGAATATTCGCTATTGTCACACGGATCCTCCTCCTGGCCAATCAGGAAGCTGGTCCGAGGCCCGTTTCCTGATTGGCCAAAAAAGGCGAACCCATGCCATTGGCCAAGGAGGAGGAGGAGGAGGGAGGTCTGGAGGAGACGCGGGGGACTGAGGACTGAGGAGAAGCCGCTGCTGCAAATCAGGTAAATGCACTGGTCACTCTGCATTTATGGGGGCACACTGGTCACTTTGCATTGCTGGGGGCACACTGATCACTCTGCATTGAAGGGGGCACACTGGTCACTCTGCATTGAAGGGGGCACACTGGTCACTCTGCGTTGAAGGGGGCACACTGGTCACTCTGCATTGAAGGGGGTACACTGGTCACTCTGCGTTGAAGGGGACACACTGGTCACTCTGCATTGAAGGGGGCACACTGGTCACTCTGCATTAACGGGGCACACTGGTCACTCTGCATTGATGGGGGCACACTGGTCACTCTGCATTGATGGGGGCACACTGGTCACTGGTCACTCTGCATTGATGGGGGCACCCTGGTCACTCTGCATTGATGGGGCACACTGCTCACTGGTCACTCTGCATTGATGGGGGCACTGCTCACTTGTCACTCTGCATTGATGGGGGAACTGCTCACTGGTCACTCTGCATTGATGGGGGCACTGCTCACTGTTCACTCTGCATTGATGGGGGAACTGCTCACTGGTCACTCTGCATTGATGGGGGTACTGCTCACTGGTCACTCTGCATTGATGGGGGCACTGCTCACTGGTCACTGGTCATTCTGCATTGATGGGGGAACTGGTAACTCTGCATTGAGGGGGGCACTGCTCACTAGTCACTCTGCATTGATGGGGGCACTGCTCACTGGTCACTCTGCATTGATGGGGGCACTGCTCACTGGTCACGCTGCATTGATGGGGCTCACTGGTCACTCTGCATTGATGGGGCTCACTGGTCACTCTGCATTGATGGGGCTCACTACTCACTGGTCACTCGGCATTGATGAGGGCACTGCTCACTGGTCACTCTGCATTGATGGGGGAACTGGTAACTCTGCATTGATGGGGCACTGCTCACTGATCACTCTGCATTGATGGGGGTACGGCTCACTGGTCACTCTGCATTGATGGGTGCACTGCTCACTGGTCACTCTGCATTGATGGGGCTCACTGGTCACTATGCATTGATGGGGCTCACTGGTCACTCTGCATTAATGGGGCTCACTGGTCACTCTGCATTGATGGGGCTCACTGGTCATTCTGCATTGATGGGGCTCACTGCTCACTTGTCACTCTGCATTGATGGGGGCAATCCTCACTGGTCACTCTGCATTGATTGGGGAACTGCTCACTGGTCACTCTGCATTGATGGGGAACTGCTCACTGGCCACTCTGCATTGATGTGGGCACACTGGTCACTCTGCATTGATGGGGGCCCACTGGTCACACTGCATTGATGTGGGTACACTGGTCACTCTACCTTGATTACTGAAGGCCCCTTTCACACTTTTGTGACCTCAGAGCCATGCAATTTTTTTGCTGCGTTTTTTGCCGCAAAGCAACGCCTATTACATTTTTCTGTTTGCGCCCCCCCCAAAAAATTTTGAGCACTAGCCGCCACTGCTATTGTTCACAATACGTGGGGAGATTTCGTGTCATGTTGGTATTTTCTGTCATATGTATTTTGAGACTCTCACTATTCAAAGAGAAGTGCAGGATATTCCAAAAACAGACACACATACTCATGTAGATAGCTGCAGCATTACTCCTTATAAGATCACAAATATTAGTTGTGCAGAAATGGGAGTTGTTCTTTATGATAGTAGGAACTATGATCTGCATGCAGATACAAAATAGTGTGCCCTGGCTTTAAGGAACCTTGAGGCTGATTATGTAGTTACACTCTATTGTCAAAAGTATTGGGACACCTGCCTTTACATGCACATGAACTTAGTCTTAGTCAATAGGGTTCAATATTGAGTTGGCCCAAATTTTGCTACTTTAACAGCTTGAACTCTTCTGGGAAGGCTGTCCGCAAGGTTTAGGAGTGTGTTTATGAGAATGTTTGACCATTCTTCCAGAAGCGCATTTTTAAGGTCAGGCACTAATGTTGGATGAGAAGGCCTGGCTTGCAGTCTCTGCTCTAATTCATCCCAAAGGTGTTCTATCAGGTTGAGGTCAGGACTCTGTGCAGGCCAGTCAAGTTCCTACACCCCAAACTTGCTCATCCATGTCTTTATGGACCTTTGTTTGTACACTGGTGCACAGTCATGTTGGAACAGGAAGGGGCCATCCCCAAACTGTTCCAACAAAGTTGGGAGCATGAAATTGTCCATAATGTCTTGGTATGCTGACGCCTTAAGAGTTTCCTTCACTGGAACTAAGGGGTCAAGCCCAACCCCTGAAATACAACCCCACACCATAATCCCCTCCACCAAATGATTTGAACCATTTCACAAAGCAAGGTCCATAAAGACATGGATGAGCGAGTTTGGGGTAGAGGAACTTGACTGACTTGTCCTGACCTCAAAAATGTCAGTTAGGTGTCCGATCTGTCTGGTGCAATGTCGCAGTCCTGCTAAAAGTCACTGATCACCGCCATTACTAATAAATAAATATAAATGACATATATCTTTCCCGTAGTTTGTAGACGAGATAACTTTTGCGCAAAGCAATCAATATGCGCTTATTGGGATTTTTTTTTTTTACCAAAAATATGTAGCAGAATACAAATTGGCCTAAAATGATGAAAAAATTTGACTTTTAATTTTTTTTTATTGAGAATGTTATATAGCAGAAAGTAAAAAATATTGTTTTTTTTTTTTTTTTTTTAGAATTGTCGCTCTTTCAACATTCAATTCAGTTCTGGTGAACATTCCTGCAGTCAGCATGCCAATTGCACGCTCTCCCTCAAAACGTGCGACATCTGTGGCATTGTGCTGTGTGATAAAACTGCACATTTTAGAGTGGCCTTTTATTGTTGCCAGCCTAATGCCTCGTACGCACGCAACGATTATCGGCCGACCGATCGGCCGACTTTTGTCCAGTGTTGTTGTGTTGGTTGAAATGTGCTCTAGACTGCACACGAATTTTCTCGGCCAACAAAAATCTACTTCAGAAGTGATGTCATGTGCTGGTTTACTTTCCGTGTGTTTTTTCATCTCTGAGCATGCCCAGTCTTGCTCATCAGGTTTTTGTCTGCCGAAATCTGTACTGACTGACGGAAAATCGGCCGTTGTGGTGACGGCAAACAAAAATTTTATAGCCTGCACACCAGATTTTATTCGGCCGAAAAGTCGGAGTCGGTTGTCGAAAGCATCATACTAACAAGCCGAAAATCGGTCGATCGGACGTTGGCCGAAAATTCACGGCCAACTATCGATGCATGTGTACGGGGCATAAGTGCAATAATCATGCTGTGTAATCAGCATCTTGATATGACACACCTGTGAGGTGGATGGATTATCTCGGCAAAGGAGAAGCGCTCACTAACACAGATTTAGACAGATTTGTGAACAATATTTGAGAGAAATAGGCCTTTTGTGTACATAGAAAAAGTCTTAGACCTTTAAGTTTAATTAATGAAAAATGGGGGCAAAAACAAAAGTGTTGCATTTATAATTTTGTTCAGTGTACATTTATTACATTGAGTAATCATCTAGCGCCGCTATTTACCTTTTAGTATTTTAGGTGAAGTTGGTTACATGGTGTAATATGGAATGTGTGTATACTGTATGGTGGTGGTCTACAGTGTTGGGGTAGTTACTCAAAAAATGTAACTAGTTACTAGTTACTTCTGTAAATTGTAACGAGATGACTTTACTAGTTACTGCATTTGAAAAGTAACTTCACTACTTATTACTTTACTTTCCTCTTTCTTAATTGACCGTGTAGAAAAAAGATACATGACACTCTTTCTGCATAGAGTTTATTGTATAAACACAGGCTTTGGGAAACATGAGAACAAAACCTGAAAAAACAGAATAAAACATAAAGTGCAACAAAAAGTCATAAACTTCATCCCTCTCTATTCTTCGAAATAACGATTGTATCGTACGGCTTGGGTAACGCAGGAAAGCGCGTTCCTATAGTCTAGTAAAGTAGTGTAGTTACCAATATTAGTATTGTAACTAGTTACTTTACTTAGTTACCAAAAAAAGTAATGTAGTTACTGTAATCCGTTACTTTGTAACTCGTTACCCCCAACACTGGTGGTCTATTTCAAAGTTTTCCATCCTGTGTTTCTGTTTCATCCTCAGCCTCCAGACCTACCTCCTCCTACACCATCCAGAATACCATCAGAATGATCGTGGGGTTTCTGGTGTTCCTGGCTATCGTGTTTTTCTTAGCTACCATGTGAGGTGAGTAGAACATTCTCATTTGTCACCTCTAATGATTATCACTCCATGGGGTTCATTATTTGCAGAGATGTATAGTAACTAAGTAGAACTACTTCACTACTGTACTTAGTAAGGAAAGGCGGTATCTGTACTTTCCTAGAGTAGAATTGTTTTCTCCTACTTCCACTTTTACTTCACTACATTTTTTTAATGATTTCAATACTTCTACTCCGATATTTTTTTTTTTGTGCTGCATAGTTACTCGTTACAATTATATAAATTACCACTACCAGAACAGTAGGTGGCAGGTTTCATGAAGCTCAAAAAATGTGTATAATGTCATGTGTACTTTTGACTTCTTTTGACTTCTTTCTTTAATAACTTTAACTTTAATAACTTTAACTTTAATAAACTTTTGACTTCTTTCTTTAAAGCGGAGTTCCGGGCACAGAAGTAATTTTTCAGTAAACATACCCCCAGGACAGTCAGGGCTAGTACATTCCACAATGGCTAGCCTCTGATCTGTCCCGGGTTCGCACTTACCTGCAAGATGAGATACTAACTTATAAAATTTCTTCCACAGCGTTTCCATCTCTCTTGTGGGCAGCTGAAGCCGGCGCGGTCCTCTTCTGCGTCTTCTTCTGCGTCCTCTTCTCCCAGAATGTGCCTTCACCGGCCCCTCTCGTCACTTCCGGTGCGGCGCCGCATTCCTCCACAGCTTCTGGGCATGCCCAGAAGCTGTTTAGTAGGGGAATGCGGCGTCGCCCGGAAGTGACGAGCGGGGCCGGTGCCGTCGCATTGATTCCTGGGAGCGATGACGTTCAGCTCCCAGGAATCATCGCGAGACAGGAAGTGACGGCGGAGCCGCGGCGCTGAGGGAGGAAGTACACTGAGGTGAGTATTTACGATCTTCATTTACAAGGTGAGTAAACAAAAAAAAAAACCTAACTTTCCAATTCCTTTTCAGGTGATGTCGAACTAGCGGAGGGGCACAAAAAAAAAATATCGATTTTGTGATCGGAACTCCGCTTTAATAACTACATAATACAGTACTTGTACTTTTACTTTCAGTACTTGAGTAGCAAAATTTAAAAAAAAACTACTTGCAATACTTAAGTACAAAAAATGTTGAATACTTTAATACTTCTACTCAAGTCACCTTTTGATCGAGCATTTGTACTTTTACTCAAGTATGGGTTTTGAGTACTTTATACAACTCTGATTATTTGGTCTCCTCTTTCTGCAGGTGTTTTCTCTTAAAAGAAGACATGATATCCATCCTTGGACTCTGCTTGCCATGTCTTAACATCCATCACTGTGGAAGGAATCAGATAACGAGTCTCTCAGCACATTGATGGGTTTTCTGCCACAATGGACAAGGCTCACAATCTGGAATAATAGCCTTTGTGACTGGCTGACAATATTTGCCGTCATCTCTGTCCTTTAGTCAGATTCAGGTTTCTTTATTTCTGGTGGAAAAGACAATTTATGGAAGATTCATCCCAAGAGAAAAGGTTTATTGTATCTTTATGTATCATTGTCACATCTATAATTAGGAGCTTCTGCATTGAATTAATCTCAGTCTGGTTCTATCTACTCAAAGCAAAATGTGTAGGACCTGATCCTGTGTCATGTGACCTGTCATCACTTTAAACATCCAATCATGTTTTTTCCCCAGTGTGTGATTGGATGTCTGAGGTGCAAAATAAGACCCTTTACAATACATCTGGATCAGGAAGTTTCTGAATTTATGAAATATTTTTGTTTTTTCTCTTTTGTAAAGTCTTTATTATTTCTGCATCTCAGATCGGAATCCTTTTTACAAACACACTTAATTTAGAGAAGGTTGCCCAGGCCTGGACTGACAGTCTGGCAATTGTAGCAAATGTGGGGACTGTCCATGGCCTCTGTGAGCTCCTGTAAGTGGCTTTGTTCTTGAGTCATCCACTGATAAAGTTGGAGCCCCATCTCTGAAGCTCTTTCAGGCTATTGACCGGGGTCTCATTGTGGACATTTTCTCCCACCAGAGGAGTAACTAGAACCTTCAGGGTCCCGGTGCAAGAAACCATGAAGGGCCACCGACCTCTGGCCGGGGCCCTTCCCTTCAAGCCTGGGGAGCACACAGGGGCCCAGAGACAGCAGAAAACAAGTGAACTGGAGAGGAGTGGTGGGAGCAGCATACAGAGGAACCAATCTCCTCCATGTTCCTCCTGCTGCTACAGGAGGAAAAAGAACAGTGATTTCTCTACATGCTGCCCCCGCCGCCCCTCCTATCCAGGTGTACAGGGGATCCGCACAGACCCCCTGGAGCATGGGGCCTGGTTGCAGTTGCAACCCCTGTAGTTACGCCCCTGTCTCACACATTGTTGTAACTAGTAATGGGCCGAACACCCCCCCAGTTCGGTTTGCACCAGAACATCTCGAACAGGGGAAAAGTTCTAGCGAACATGCAAATTCAATTAAAGTCCATGGGACACGATCATGAAAAATCAAATGTCTTCATTTTAAAGGCTCATATGTAAGTTATTGGCAAAAAAAGTGCATGGAGACCCGGGTACTGCACTGGGGGACATGCATCAATGCAAAGAAAATGTTTTTTTAAAAAGATCGTTTTTACAGAAAAAAAATTCCTTTAAATATCGTGCCTAGGGGGTCCTCTTAACGTGCCTGGGCCTGGGGAGGGGGTCCCCTAAAGTGAAAAGATTTAATTTAAACTTGCTCGCGGCTGTAACGTATTGTCAGCTCTTTGCAATACAGATAAACAAAAATGAAAAAAATGCCATGGGGTCGTCCCCCCAGTCCATACCAGGCCCTTCGTAACCCCACACTGAAATAAAAAAAAAAAAACGCTTGGGTTTCCCTCCAAATCTATACCAGATCCTTATCCGAGCATGCAGCCTAGCAGGCCAGGATGGGGGGGACAAGCGACCGCCCCCCCCCCCTCCTGAACCATACCAGGTTGCTTGCCCTCAACATGGGGAGGGTGCCTTTTGGTCTCTTCCCGACAACCCTGGCCTGTGCTTGTGGTGTTCTGCGGGTGGGGGGGCTTAGACTCAGGCTTAGACTGCGGGTGGGGTGGCTTATCGGAATCTGGAAACCCCCTTTAACAAGGGGCTCCCAGATCCCGTGCCCCCCTATGTGAATAGATATCGGGTACATAGTACCCCTGCCCATTCACCAAAAAAGTGTAAAAAAGGAAAAACCATAGAACACAGTTTTTGACAAGTCCTTTATTAAAACAAAAATAAAAAAATTGTGTCCCTCGATGTAAATCCATCATCAATCATGACGCCCGCAGACCAGAAAAATAGAAAACATTTCAAAAATGCTTCACCTCTTCTGAGGCTACCCGCCGTATGCCGATCTTCAACTTTGACAGCTCTTTTATAGGCAAGGGGCGGGGCCACCCGGTTACATCACCTGGTGGCACCGCCTCTTTCTGACGTCACATGACGTCATGTAATGTCAGAAGCGGGCTGTGCCACCGTAGGACCTGGAATGGACTGGGGGGATCCTACGCCATTTTTTTCATGTTTTTTTATCTGTATTGCTGGGATACATTGCACCCGTGAGCAAGTTTAAATTATATATTTTTTTAAATTTATTTTTTTAGAAATATCAGTATTGCTGCAGCAGGTTCTATACATCGTACATGTGATGTCAGAAGGGGGCGGTGCATTAAGATAAAAAAACCTACCTGTGCAGCAGCCCCCCTCATTCCCACATAATGCTTACCTGAGGGCCATCTTGATCCAGCGATGTCCACAAGTGTCTCAAGCATCTGGAACTCCCCTCCACATTGGCTCCCCCTGCTGTCAATGAAAGTCCGTTAGCCAATGACAAGAGAGAGGGGACGAGCCGAACTGCAGCTCCGTGTCTGAATTGATACATGGAGCTGTGATTCGGCTCAGGTGCTCCTATAGCAAGCTGCTTGCTATGGGGGCACTCAAGGGGAGGGAGGGGCCAGGAGAGCCGAAGAGGGACCCAAGAAGAGGAGGATCTGGGCTGCTCTGTGCAAAACCAACTACAGAGAAGAGGTAATAACATGTTTGTTATTTTTATTGAAAAAATAAAAATGAGACTTTACAATCACTTTAAGGGTGTGTCCTCTGAGTATAAAAGAAACCCATCAAACATACAAAATAACCGTCAGACTTTTAGATTTGGTGCATTTAGCTCAGTGGCGCCCTCTCCAGGGACACGAAAAGCATGCTATATTTGGCAGCTGGAGTCTTTGTTTTATCTCCAAAACAAATAAAGATGCTAAGAGAGAGTCACGTCAAGGCTGGTTGCACATAGGGTATCTAGCTGCTGTGCATGCAATCCTAACATTTTAGGCTTCATGTACACTTGGCTGCCATTTACCACAGCCGCAGGAAAAAAAAATGTTGCTGTGGTTTTGCAACATTTTGACGTTTTGCGTTTTCCCGCGGTCAGAGGTCAAAACATTCCTATCCAGTACGAAATTCTTCTGCATTCAGAGAGGTATGTTGAGCGAGGTTGAACCTCACCTAACCGCAGCAGCTCCTAAACTCTGCTAAAAGCCTATGCTCACATTGACACATAGGATTTTATGGAGTTTAGTTTAGGAGCTTTGGCAAAAAATGTCAAAAACTCAAGTTTAGGAGCTACTAGTGTACATGAAGCCTTAGTGTGCCTGGTAGGCAATAAAATACGCTGTTGATTCATGGGACTAAAAGGAAAAGTACAGCTAAAGCTTGGTTGGCTGTACATCTTCGATGGATAACAGCAGTGGGGTTTGTTTTGCACTCCTGTGACCCGTGTTCAGTAGAGAGTGGGCTGAAGTCAGTCACAGAAGTCTATTCAGGCTCCGCGTCATCGTGACCATGAAGTTGGGATCTGCCAGATCCCTGGACTGACACCTGGCTCACCCCCACAGCGAGCCGCTGAAAGCCTGAGCTGTCCTATTGGTTAAGCACACAGTCAGTGTGTGAAACGCGTCTACCTTATCACGATTGTCATATTTGGATGTCCAGTCAATAAATCTGGATTTTGACCATACCTGGTGTGCTGCCAATTCCTTTTCTTTTATCGAGTTTTCACTGAGGCGAGCCGGGGCATGCACCGGTGTGGGTCATCAGGCAATTACACCACCTTGAGCAGTGAGTTCTTGTCTCTTCCGCGTCATCGTGACCATGAAGTTGGGATCTGCCAGATCCCTGGACTAACACCTGGCTCAGCCCCACAGCGAGCCGCTGAAAGCCTGAGCCGGCCGCTCCACCACCTCCACAGCCCAGCGCTCCAGTGAGTGAGGAGGGGCAGAGCAGAGAGCCGATGACTGACAGTCAGCAGCTCTCTGCTCATGGAGCTGCCAGAACCGAGCTATCAGTGATGTTCGAACGCTCAGTTCTCAATGTAGAGGCGCCAGTGGACAGATGCAGCATTAATTAATCACTGAATTAATCACTATATAAATGTAATTGGTAACCTTGAATAATAGAAAGACTCTCTTTTATACAGGATAAATTATAAATAACGTGTACCGTATATTGTTTTTTATTATTGTGTAACTGTGTTAATACTGTAATGCACCATTCAGGGAATGCAAATAAAACTGTTATTGAACGTCTTTTATACAATGACAATAAAGATTATTATTTATCTCTTCACTCCATCCAAAGTAAAAAAAGATTTGATACCATTTCACTTTTACAAAGTGCGGACAGGTGTGCATTATATGGCACGGCAGCTGTGTATTCCCAGCAGTGGTAATTTCGTCAATGAAAACATTTTTGTCTAAATTTTCGTCAACGTCCTTTTTACGGTGAATAAAACTAAACGAAAAGTACACCACGTTTTCATTTACGAAAATCAGTTCCTTTTTAGTTCAAGAACAAAAAGGAAACGAAAATGTGAGGGAGGGACGTTTACCCTCGTGAACTTCTAATTTCCATGGAGCTCGATGCTTAGCAGTTAGCACTGTGCAGCATTACAGGCCTCCGAGTCCTCAGACGGCTGTCCAGAGCAGCACTGTGCATTACAGGCCTCCATACGAGAGTCCAGACTCCTGACCATCCAGATCAGAGCACTGTGAGTGTGTACATTACAGGCCTTTCTTCAGACCACTGTCAAGAGCACTGTATGCATTACAGGCCTTGTCTTACCTCCAGCATCCAGAGCACTGTGCATTACAGGCCTCCATACGAGAGTCCCGCCTCCTGACCATCCAGATCAGAGCACTGTGAGTGTGTTCATTACAGGCCTTTCTTCAGACCACTGTCCAGAGCACAGTGTGCATTACAGGCCTTCTCTAAACCTCTGGCATCCAGAGCACTGTGCTTTACAGCCCCCCCCCCCCCGGGTATACCACTAAAACACCATTAATTAAACTGAAGATTGGGGTATACCCAATGAAGATTGGGGAACACTACTAATGACACTAAATATTGGGGTACACCCTTAATAACACCTAAACGTATACCAAGAACAAATCTAAACCTTGGAGCATACCAGAAATAACACTTTAACTTGGCACCTTTACGCACCTGATGACGTCAGCTGTGGCGAAACGCGTTGTGCGTGGTTACGTAATTTCCGCCCCACTGGAACGTAGATCCGGTCGCTGGTTTGCATAGCGTCCCGGAAGTAGCCGCCAACGAGGGATTTGCGGCCCCTAATGCTTCTTATGCTTGTTTTACCTCGTTTAAATGTGAGTATGATTCTTGATTTTATGCCTAATAAAGAAGTTAAACGGTACATCACTATATGAGGTCTTCCTTTTTACATACTACCTCGGGATATCTCCTTACACTTGAGAGAGGAATATTATGGTGATCTTGTGTATTGGAAACATCTGACCCCGCTGAGAGGAGACACCCAGGGATATCTTTACCCAAGAGCCCACTACTAGGATCCGTAGAAAAGAGGCCATTATCTTAAAGTTTATTACCCCTGTAGGGGTATATATCTCTGGTGAGTGCGGGATATACTGGAGGGGTGCATGTTTTTTCTTCACCCTACACTTATCACCCGGATCACTCCTCGAATAATATTGAAGCACTATTGTTTTGTGAAGCACCTTCTTGCAAGCACTTTATGGACTGATTTTGGACTTTTTTTGAGTTAATATATATACATTTAATACTTTTGGTGTTTTCACTGGATATTTTACACTGGCACTTTGTTTATTTGTCATCTTTATTGATTGCACATATCACTTTATGCTCACAACTTATGTGTCTATTTTTATCTTTATTTATTTTTATAAAATAATGCTTGGATAACTTTATATATATATATATTTTTTATACAACTTTTCTTCATAAGTTTATTCACAGTTTTTTACATATAATTGCACGATATTTTAACCCCTTCCACATAAGTATATATTTACCTTTTAATAGGCAGCGCCATTTTACCTCGTTTTACTTCTTCATTGTATGATATAGCCCATTGGACTATATTTTTTGGGGTAGGCTGCAGCCTAGCTTACATCCATAAGCGCGGAATTTTTATCTCTTTTGGCGTAAATGACTAACAACACTTAAACCTGGGGTACACCACTAATAACACTGAACCACTGTATATACAACTAACAACACCTAAGCCTTGGGGAATATCACTAAGAACACTTACACTTGGGGTACACCATTATAAATAGAGACCCTTGGGGCACACCATTAATAACTGTTAACCTTTGGGAAGGATTGACCCTCTTTTACCACCCTGTAACTGGTTGTCCATCTGAGGACAGTTCCTCATTTTCTCTAATGAGCCCCAATTACACAGGCAGGCACTGCACATACATGTTTATGTCTATGATACCGCCCAATGTTCTGTGTTAAAAGAGGGACACCTTTTACGACAAAGTATGTAGGCAAAGTACGCACACCCCACTACGCCCAAGTTTTGCAGACTGTGAAGCATTATATATGTCAGAAATTATTGCTTAAACTTACAACTGCTTTTTGTCACTTAGCTTTAATTAGCTTTTCAAAATGACATTTACAGTCATGGATGAAAGGTTTAATATAGTATTTTTGTTTTGGTATTTAAATAACCATATTTATTGAGAATTATTTATTAAACCAAAAAGAGGAACAACTAAGGAATAAAGAGCAGAAGAGCGATTTGGTTTCAAAACAGGGACAATCCTTCCAAAAGATGGACACTGCTTCCAAACAAAGGCCAATCGTTCCAAAAGATGGGTGATTTTTCCAAAAAAGGCACAATCCTTCCTCAATACTGAAAGTCCTTCAAAAAGAGAGTGCATATTTCCAAAAGATGGACAGTCCTTCCAAGGGAAGGATGATCCTTCCAAATGAGGGTGAATCCTTCTAAAAGAGTTCCAAACCTTCCAAACGAGGGCAGATCCTTTCAAAAGAAGATAATTCCTTCCATCAGAGGGCAAGTCCTTCCAAAATTAGGGCTGGTACTTACAAAAGATGGCAAATCTGTCCAAAAAATGGACAATCCTCCCAAAAGAGGGCCAATCCTTCCAAAAGAGGACAAATCCTCCCAAACAAGGGACAATTCTAAAACAAGGGCAGTTAGGGGCCATGGTTCAATGATAACAATCTACCCTGTAGCTGGTTTCTGCTAAATATTATTTATTCTGTGAAGTCGTTATTTCTGTTCTCTCCACTGGTTTCTGTTCCTTCAGCCATTGTGCTACGGAGAACAGGGATGTTTTCTGTCATTCTTTGTCAGTCCCTTACAAAACCATGCTGGAGGAAGAGATTCTGCTGATTATACTGGCAGCTCTGCAAGGTGAGGAGAGATATTGTAGGCAATGTTCATCTGTCTGATGAATGAAGAATCGAAAAAATGAGTGGTGGGCTACCTTGACTGGGTATGAGATAGGTGATGGTGAAGACTATGGTGGGCCATAATACTGAGGATGAGGTAGGTGATTGAAAAGACTATGGTGGGCCATCATACTGGGGATGAGGTATGTGAAGGCAAAGACTTTGGTGGGCCATCATACTGGGGATCAGGTAGGTGAAGGTGAAGACTATGGTGGGCAATCATACTGGGGATCAGGTAGGTGAAGGTGGAGACTATGGTGGGCTATCATACTGGGGATCAGGTAGGTGAAGGTGAAGACTATGGTGGGCCATCATACTGGGGATCAGGTAGGTGAAGATGAAGACTATGGTGGGCCGGGCCATCATACTGGGGATGAGGTAGGTGATGGCAAAGACAATGGTGGGCCATTATACTAGGGGACAAGGTATGTTATGATGAAGACTATGGTGGGTCATCATACTAGGGGGTTGAGGAAAGGGGGAAGAGGATAGGGGTGGGATGATTGCAAAGACTATGGTTGGTGGACTATTTAATAAAATGAGACAATATTAAATAATACTCAACCAGCAAGAATAATACTTTCATAATGCATTCATTCAGCAACCAATACAGGAAGACAACATATGCTATTTACGTTATAAACACTAATTTAATATACTCAGTATAACACACTGTTTAAAAAACCTCCACCCAAAGCTAAGTGTGGACACAAATACTACAATGTAGGACACAATGGGGGCATAGTTATAAAGAAGTAAAGATGACTTACTAAACATTCACTGGTGGAAAATCATTGCCTCTCATTTTAAACATATGCCAGGAGGATTCACAGCAGTGAATGTTTGGTGAATGTCAGATTGACCGCTATATAAATATACCTCAATTTTCCTTCAGGTGAGGCTCATCTCTATATCATTACATTAACTGAAATGACAGAAAGAGCCTCTCACATGATTTACATTCCAGGTAAGTGTGAGGGGTGCCATGTCACCACATAATCTGGACTTTTTGTAGATATTTGTTTAGTGGCAGAACCATGTCCGATGATGCATAAGACAAAGAAAGATGGAGTTCACACTGGTTTAATTTGTCTATTCTGTATTAAAAAACTTTAGTAAAGTGAAGGAGAGAAGATGTTCCATGGAACACCACAAAATGTGACATAAACGATATGTGATATGGTCACATGGAGAGTAGAGTGTCAGCTCTGCTTCCTCTTACTGACCACATAGCGTAATATGACTATGTCTATAAAATCCATCTACCACTCGATTCCCACTAATAGACTTATTGTACTGAAGAATGACGAACAATGAAGATTATCTGTCTGCTGCTCATTATTGTGACTTTCTCTTTGGGTAACTCAATGTTCTATAATCATCTATTTCTATCTATCTATCTATCTATCTATCTATCTATCTATCTATCTATCTATCTATCTATCTATCTATCTATCTATCTATCTATCTATCTATCTATCTATCTATCTATCTATCTATCTATCTATCTATCTATCTATCTATCTATCTATCTATCTATCTATCTATCTATCTATCTATCTCAGGATTTCTATCACAGACCATCCACGTATCGCAGATTCCGATACTATGGGCCACAGAGGGCAGTTCAGTCACCATACCGTGTGACTACAATATCAGTGGTGAGGAGAGCACTGCGATAGGATCCTACAAGTGGTACAGAGACATGATAAGATCCGGGTTGGAGGTCTCGGAAAAGAATCGCAATTACTCTGGGAGGCTCTCCACAGCAGATACCAATCAATTCATCAACCAACGATCAGCCACCATTGTTCTGCACAGAGTGGAGGCAGAAGACTGTGGGATGTATTATTGTGAGGTCACTCTTCAGTTCAGCCATGGAGTGTTGGGATATGGAAATGGAACATTTCTCAATGTGTCAGGTGAGATCTGTATTTACTATTGTGGTAGTGTAAGTGGGATTGTTTGCTAATTAAACATCACTAAAAGCAGTTTAAGTTGGCAAAAGCAAGCAGGAGCATTTTAAATGAACTACTTGGTGCCTGCCATGATTACTCAACACCAGACCAGACCTCAACATCAGGCCAAACCCCAACACCAATCCAGACCGCAACACCAGACCAGACCACAACAGCAGATCTGACCTCAACACCAGACCAGACCACAACATCAGGCCAAACCCCAACACCAATCCAGACCACAAAACACTAGACCAGACCTCAACAGCAGACCAGACCTCATCATGAGATGAGAGGTTATACTCATGTACAAAAGAACCCCAAAATGAATATCGGTGAATATATCTACCTAAATAATAGTCAATATATTCATCAATCTCATATATGTCTTTTCCTGGTCCAGCATTTCATTGGTCAACTCCACCCCTGCCACACTGCAGGACATCCCCTAACTAGTATATGCATGTTCCTTTGGTTATCCTCCAAGTGTTCTATCTATGTCTTTGTCCTGGATATTCCCTAGGGAGAAGTGTTTTATCCTTTTAACCTCCCCTTATCCAAGTTCAGACCCTCCTGGGTAGATGACCCTCTTGTTGCTCTAAAATGACCTGATGGTGGAGTGCCTTTGCATAGTGGGTGGTGTAATTGGCATTGCTGGACATAATCTGCTGGTTTAGGAGTTGAGGTGCTTGTCTATGAATGTCAATTGTGAATGTTTTCTTTGTGTCCTCTTCTACTAACATTTCTCTGTTATTATTTCAGGTCCAAATTTATTTATTTATTTATTTTTTTGGTGCAACGTGCAGGACTGCAGGTAACACAGGGAGCTGTGGAGTGGCCCTGCAGCTTACACATGCATTTGCAAATGTGTGCTAACTAAACCCCTGTTTTGACGCAAACTGTTAGACAGGTTAATTTGGTTGGTAAGCAAACTGGTTAGCAAATTGAACTGGGAATTTTATTTTTGTTTGTTTCATGTGCGTTGCCCTTCCATGTGTTCTTTGCCATGAAGGCCAGTTATAGGTGGGGGCAGAGGCCATTTTCTTTGTTCTTCAACGTGCAAAGTGGCCTTGTTGCCACCTTTGAGAATGAGAGTTATCTAGGGGTGCTCTGAGACATGTCTCAAGGGAGAGTATTTTTTCCTCCAGGAGAAAAAATCCAAATTAATTTGTAGGTCCTAGGCATTAATTCAAGTCTGCTAGGAATGCAGGAACATCCCAGTGGTTCCTTGGCCCCTATTATGTCTCAGGCACTTACAGTTTTGCTGCTTTAGCTCTGAGCAACACATGTCCATGCAGCAGAAATATGTCTTCATTATTGAAATGAACAAAATGTGACAAGATGTCGCAATATCTCAAAGCCAAGCCTGTCAACCCTGGCAGCTGGATCGTTTTTACTACTAATGCCAATGGAGTGTAGAATAAAGGCCAATGTACAACTGGGGGAATCAATGGTGGAGAAGGATCTGGGTGTTCTGGTAGATCATAAGATTAATAATAGCATGCAATACCAAGCTGCAGTTTCCAAAGCAAGAAAAATCCTTTCTTGTATTAGGAGAGGCATGGACTCCAGAGAGTGAGATATAATTTTGCCCCTGTACAAATCATTAGTAAGAGCTCATCTGGAATGTGCAGTTCAGTTTTGGGTACCACCAGTTCATAAAAAGGATATCGAGGAACTGGAGTGTTGTACGTTATACGTTTGAGAATGATTTCCCGAACGATAATTATAACGAGTTCTTTTCATCCACCAATTTCTATTTAACAGCATATACCAATTGATATGATTACTGAGTAAGTAGGGAATATATATATATATATATATATATATATATATATATATATATATATATATATATATATTCACAAGACATGTATTCACAATAAATAGTTAGATGGGTGACATAAAAACAAAATCTTACATAAAGTATAAAATTATTGGCTACACTTGCTAATGGGTTCTGCTCAGCAATATAAATGAAATGAAAGGATTACCGTATTTTCCGGCGTATAAGACGACTGGGCGTATAAGACGACCCCCTTAATTTTCAACTTAAAACATAGGTTTTGGGCTATACTCACCGTATAAGACTACCTACCTTCTGAAGTACTGTAAATGTAATCTCTCATATATCTCCAAGGTACCGTAAGTAAGTATTACCGGTAGATGTAATCTCTCAAGACGCTGGCTGTGCGGGAATCCTGTACTGGTATACTTTATGTACTGTAGCTTCGGCTACATACAGTATACCGCGCTGAGCCAATATCAGTGAGCGATGTATTCTATTATTGAATGCAAAGCCTGCTCGGGTTGGCGGAGTCAGAAAGAGTAATATCAGCTCACCTCTTTGACTCCCCCAATTCGAGCAGGCTCAGTATTGCACATATCGCAGCCCTCGGATTGTGGTTGCCCGCACTTCTATTAGGAGCCGTACCATTCCAGGAAATAGACAGAGCAGCGTGTGTTCCAGGGTAAGTCCAAACCGAGGCAGCGTGCGTGTCTGCTTGACACGTTTCGTCACTACATTGACGTCTTCGGAGTGCTTCTTTGGGCTCCCCTCCTGTGATCCCTACTCACCAGAAATATAGAGCAAATAAACATTTAGTGCTCCCAAGCACAGATATAAGTGATGGTTTCACTCGTTCCCCTCCAAACACATAAGGTACTTCCTGGATCTCAGAATATTCCTAAGTGGTTCCTTCAATCATATGGCTCTCATCCGGTATATAGATGAGATGAAAGAAAGGTATCCATAGCATAAAACCGTTTAAAAAATTATTAAAATTAAAATCAGATGCACTTACAGTGTTTACATAAAAACAAGCATAAGAGCTGGTGAGGTTCGCAACACAGCGTGTGTTCCAAACACCGGAAATACGTCACCGGAAATTGCCCCCGCTTGACGCGTTTCGCCCCTCCTATCGGGCTCTTCAGAAGCTGGGGACTCTTGTGCTTATTGCCCTTTTATATACTAAAGCCCTCCCACTACACCCAACACTCCTACTACTCCCAATAGGGTGTACACCTCACTGGTGTTGACGTCACTTCCTACGTGCGTCTGACATTTCCCCCTCACAATCCCCGCTTAACCTGTTTCACCCCTCCTATCGGGCTCTTCAGAAGCTGGGGACTCTCGTGCTTATTGGCCTTTTATATTCTAAAGCCCTCCCACTACATCCAACACTCCTACTACTCCCAATAGGGTGTACACCACACTGGTGCTGCCATCACTTTCTACGTGCGTCTGACGTCCGCCATACATTTTCCCCTCACAATCTGTCCTCCCTCTAAATAGAACCTTCTTGATTCACCGAAACACCTCCTGTACATGCTAGTTACCACCGATCTCAGTAGGTAATATGTGTATATCTATATGAACCCAAAAACATATTATATTCTTTTTGTTACTCCCGCACCGGAAGCTCCGGTTCCCCCATCTTTGTACTCCCTTTTGATGATAGGTGGACGGACATGATAAGCAGAACCAATTGTATTAAAAGTATTGTAATTCTAATTATATTTAGCTATATATACCTCCAATTTGATTCTATGAGCTAAAGTGCATTTATTGATCTAATGAAATCTATATGATGTAATGATAATAACTCCCGTAAACTGGAAGTTTCACCTCCGCCATTTTTAGTGCTCCCTTAGAATCAAGTAATCCTGGGGCCCGTTACTCTCATAGTGGGGCCCTTTATTACGGTCCCCCAGTGGGACCCTTTCACAA
Organism: Pelophylax lessonae; assembly: GCF_965119305.1. Lineage (NCBI taxonomy): Eukaryota > Metazoa > Chordata > Amphibia > Anura > Ranidae > Pelophylax > Pelophylax lessonae. The sequence goes on along the minus strand of NC_138775.1, from coordinate 19,138,551 downwards.
GTTCTGCAGTGGGCCCCCTTCCTGCCATCTTGGGGCCTCCCCGCGGTGGTGGAATGCCAGGGCAGGTCCCAAGTGTGACCTTACCGATCCTGGAAGTTCACCCACTCGTGTCAGTAGTTTTTATTTTTTTGATACTTTAAATTGTATTATTTTTTTATCGTTTTATTTTATTTTTTTATAATGTCACTGACTATGACTCTATTGTGACGCATCCCCTGAAGCAGCTGGCAGGAGAGGGAAGGGAGTACAGTAGGGGGGGGGGGACCAGGGGAGCACACAGGGGCCCAGAGACAGCAGAACACAAGTGAACTGGATAGGAGGAGTGGTGGGGGCAGCACACAGAGGAACCAATCTCCTCTATTTTCCTCCTGCAGCTACAGGAGGTAAAAGGAGGACAGTGATTTCTCTACATGCTGCCCCCCACCACCCCTCCTATCCAGGTGTATAGGGGAGCCACACAGGCCCCCTGGAGCATGGGGCCCAGTTGCAATTGCAACCCCTGTAGTTACGCCCCTGCCTCCAGCACATACAGTAACTTGCTTGCAGAACAAAAATCACAGATCCAGCTGGGACACTGTTAAGGGGGGATCTGACAGGGCATTCTGTCAGATCCAGCAAAAGCCTGTTACAGGCAGGGACCGCGGGCCCCTTTGGTGTGTAGAAAAAGTCCCAGTGTCCAGCTATCTTCCTGTGGCTACCGATTCCAGCACCACCTCTTCAGGCACTGCCAGCCCACCTGGCTGCAGCTGCCCCTTTCATTACCCCTCCTGGCTTTTCTTCCAGAATACTCCCAGACTGACTCTCCAGCCATTCCAGACTGCCACTCAGCAGTCCTCTCAGGCTGTCTCTCAGTCCTCCCAGATTGTCTCACTCTTCAGCCACCCGTCTTTCTTCTCCCCGAAGATCGCCTGGATGTGCTCGCTGGCTCCTGCTGTCCCCACACCTGCTCTCGTGCCTCTGAACAGGATTCTTCCTTGTGTTTTTAGAGCCCCAGGCCTGAGGTAACCCCCCCCCCAGACTAGGGGGTTACCCTCAAGGAGCCACTGACAGCCTCCTCAAAACTCCATCTCCAGCTTCCATCCAAACTCACTCTGCCCCTGCTAGGCTAACTCAGAGTATTAAAGAGGTGCCCTCCCCCTGCCAGCCCATTTTTTCCAGGGGATTGGCTGGAGCCCTCATCAATACTCCAGGCAGCTCCTCCTAACCTCCCTCCCATTTTTCTGTAAGTTTCTCCAAAGTTCCAGCAAGTAGGGGGAGACACCAGAGGTGCTGCTTAATGAGTCATTCAGGCTCCCTCAGTCATTGCAATATAAAAAGAAGAAAAATTTCCGCGCTGAATATGACAAAAACTTGAAGTAATAGAAAACAATAGTGAGCAGCTAGCACAAAATCAACTAACAGTGATTCAAAAAATGCAATAAAACCAGAAAGTGCAGCGCTGAAATCAGTGTACAATTGAGATGCTAAAAAGCTTCAAAATAATATAAAGGAAAAAGGGTAGTGTCCAAATAAATAGTCCCAATAACAAGTGCAGAGATATGAATCCACGTGCAAAATAATAGAATTTCTTCCAGTGACACCAAGGAAAAGTGTAAGAAGGGGACACCTTTGTGCTCAGGTATAACAAGCAGCTTACCGAAATTCCGTGGCTGCTCAACTCAATGAGACAGCCTCTCCCAGCTAGTAATAAACCAGTAGGTCGACTGATGTCAAGCTCAGGTGCTTCCAAATCTCCCAAAGCAGACAGCCTTTTCCGGGGGGGTTGTTATACCAATCACATTAGTATATATCACGCTTGTAACTTCTCATTTACTCCATCAAGTGTAGAGCCATATGTAGAAAGAAATAAAGGCCCATAGCGTAATCCCGTAAACCAATAGGTAAATTTATTTAAAAAAAACTACTTACAATTTAAAAGACAAAAACAGGCATGTAGTATGTGCCGGTCATGGATCTAACCGCGGCGTCCCGCAGGTCTCCAAATCAGCATATTGAAAACAGCCGGCTCCGTTGGGGGGCGTGTGGACGTTGCGTCTGGAGTCGCCAACGTTTCGTCATAAGAAAGACGGACACTACCCTTTTTCCTTTATATTATTTTGAAGCTTTTTAGCATCTCAATTGTACACTGATTTCAGCGCTGCACTTTCTGGTTTTATTTCCTCAGTCATTCACCCTGACCCAGATTCAAAACACAGGCTTTGCTGCCAGCCAAGCCAAACAATTGAGCTACACTACAGAAAAACTGTACTGTACACTACCTAGCACTCTACACTAGAGGGTGATAAAGAGTAAAGGCTAGTAGGTGTGCTGGGGGCAGGATATTGAGTAAAGAAACATTGGTACGTTGGAGAAGGCATATTGAGGAAAGGCCAAGAGATATTTTGGGGGTGGAATATAGAGGAAAACATGTATATGCTAGGGAATGGATATAGAGGAAAGGCAAGTTGGTGTGCTGGGGGCCAGATATACAGTATAGACCAGGCTATTATAAGGTATAATGGGGGTGCAGAGCAGAATTTCGAAACTGAACCTCATGTCTGATGAACTAATAGAATAGAAGATATTATGGCTTATAAGTGGCCTTTATTCCAAACAAAGAGCAAGTATATTTACATGTATTCTATACTGTGTTTCTGTGTCATCCTCAGCCTCCAACTCTGGACCTCCCTCCTACCTTGTCCTGAATATTATCAGATTGATCCTGGGGCTTCTGGTGTTCCTGGCTGCCATGTCTGTCTGCTTGTTCCCGCCAAGGTGAGTAGAATTTTCTCCCGTGTTCCCTCTATAACGGGGTTGCCAACTTGTTGATTGCAATCTGTCGATCGCAGGAAGCCTCCTTTTAAAACCAAAAGGGAGTAGGAGGCAAATCAGTGCTGGATGGTGGGCGGGAGCTGCTTTAGTTCATTTTGCAAGATAACCAGAAGATGATTGTTTGCTAGGGGGTCCTAGAAACCAACCATCAGCTTGTTAACATGAAAACTTAACTCTGGCAGCTCCCACCCTCTATCCAGCACTGTGCTACCTCTCACTCCACTCTGATGTACAGCCGGTAAAAGGTAGAAGAGATGCTACCTACACACGGCTGTGTGTTTTGAAGGGGGGAAATGTCACTACTTGTGGGGGGGGGGGGATAGGGAAAACTTCTTTGGGGGGCCCTACTGCGGGGGAGGGGCAGGGAAAACAGCTATAGGGGCTATAGGACACTACTGTGGAGGGGGATGCAGAGAAGAGTGCTATGGGCGGGAGGGGCACAGAGGACATATTCTGCAGGGGGAGGGGTGCAGAGGACACTGCTATGGAGGGGGGGGGGGTGGCAGAGGGTACTACAGTGAGAGGGGAAGCAGAGGACACTGCTTTGGGGGGGCATAGGAGACTACTGTGGAGGGGGGGGGGGGTTGGCAGAAGACACTACTATGGGGAGGGTAGAGGGCACTACATTTGGGGGGAGGGTGGACAGAGGACACTGCTTTGGGGAGACAAAGGACAGTTCTTTGAGGAGGCAGAGAACACTGCTGTGTTAGGGGGTAGGCAGAGGATACTACTGTATGGGGGAGGGGGGCAGAGGGCATTACTGCGGAGGGGGCAGAGGGAGGGAGTGAGGACACTACCTTGTGGGGGGGGCAGAGGATGCTATCGTGTGGGGGAAAGTAATATGAAGCAAGGCAGAAGACACTACTGTGACATACTAGGTGTTCTTCATGCTGTCTTTTTATTGGGGGCTTGATTTTTGTTTTTTTTTAACCACTTGCCGACTGCCGCACGACTATTTACGTCGGCAGTCAGCCCCTCACAGGCAAAGCGGCGTAGTACTACGTCGCTAGCCTGTAAGGGTTTTGAGAGCGAGCGCGCGCCGCCGAATTAAGTGTGTCCCTAGGGGCGTGTTTCGAAATGTGATTGGCTGTGGCTTGATGTGTAAGAACAGTGATCAACGGTCCTACATAGTAGAACCGTTTGATCACCATTCTTACACAGGGGAGACTGACAGGCGGCTTTGTTTACATTATCCGCCTGCCTCTCTCCCGCTCGGTCACGGACCCCCCCGCGCGTGTGCCCAGCGGACTCGATGTCCGCCGGGCACTCACGATCGTCCGTGACAGCGGGAGAAAGGCAGGCGGATAATGTAAACAAAGCCGCCTGTCAGTCTCCCCTGTGTAAGAATGGTGATCAAACGGTTCTACTATGTAGGACCGTTGATCACTGTTCTTACACCTCAAGCCACAGCCAATCACATTTCGAAACACGCCCCTAGGGACACACTTAACCCCTCCCTCTCAAATAAAGTTAACCCCTTCACTGCCAGTGTAATTTTTACAGTAACAGTGCATATGTATAGCACTGATTACTGTAGTAATGTCACTGGTAACCCCAAAAGTGTCAAAAATGTCAGTCAAGGGTCCGATCTGTCCGCCCCAATGTCGCAGTCCCACTAAACAAATCGCAGATCGCCGCCATTACGCGTTAAAAAAAAAAACAACAAAAATGACAAAAATCTTTCCCTTTGTTAGTAAACGCAATAACTTTTGCGCAAACCAATCAAAATACGCTTTTTGCGATTTTTTTTACCAAATATATGGTAAAAAAAAATTGGCCTAAAATGTTAAAAAATTTTGATTTTTACATTTTTTTTGGGGAATTTCATATAAAAAATGTGAAAAATATTGTTATTTTTGCAAAATTGACACCCTTTTTTGTTTATAGCGCATGATCAAAAAATCGCACAGGTGATCAAATACCACCAAAAGAAAGCTCTGTTTGTGGGAAAAAAAGGACGCCAAATTCGTTTAGGTACAGCGTCGCACGACCGCGCAATTGTCCGTTAAAGTCACGCAGTGCCGAATCGCAAAATAGGCCCTGGTCAGGAAGGGGGTAAAATCTTCCGGGGCTTAAGTGGTTAAAAGGGATGACAATGACGCACACCGTCGACCCCAAATCATTGATTTCTTCCATGTTGTCCAGGTGGATCTACCCCTGCTCTATAGAATATCCCTCCATGAGAGTCATTGCTTGGTCTCTTCTTTCTGCAGGTGTTTTCTCTGAGAGGAAGACATGATATCCATTCTTGGACTCTAATCTCCAGTCACTCCTTGCCATGTCTTATCATCTATCATGTTGGAGAAGATCACATAATAGGCCTCTCCCAGAAAATCCATGAATGTTCCCTCCTCAATAGACTTCTACCTGGGATGGGTCAGTGTGTTCTCAGTATATGACGTACCACACTGACGTTAATTCGCTCTCATGTCCATGGTGTTTGGAGGATCTGCTGACAAAGCTCATTAAGTCTCCTCATATCCTTCCAGGTCTCCCCCCCCCATCCATTTGATGTATGTCTGAAAATAAATGTACCATTCTGAGACAACTCACTATGACAAGTTATCTTATTTATCTATTTACATAGTTAGTGAGGTTGAAAAAAGACATCAGTCCATCCAGTTCAACCTATGATGTGTGTGTGTGTTTGCTGTTAACCGTACATTGTATACCCCTGTATGTTGTGGTCTTTAAGGTGCCCATCTAATAGTTTTTTGAAACTATCGATGCTCCCTGCTGATACGACTGCTTGTGGAAGAGAATTCCACATCCTTACCTCTCTTACTGTGAAGAACGCCCTACGTACTTTAAGGTTAAACCGCCTTTCCTCTAGCTTTAGTGAGTGGCCACATGTCTTATTGTATTCCCTTTCTCTGAATAGTTTGCTCCTTATGCTAGGGTCGCCAGTACTAGAGTTGAGCGGACACCTGGATGTCCGTGTTCGGCGGGTTCGGCCGCACTTGAAAAAAAAGTCCGTGGCCGTGTCCCGGACTTTTTCCGAACTTTACCCGGACACCGAACCCCATTGAAGTCAATGGGGACCCAAACTTTCAGGCACTAAAATGGCTCTAAAACACCAATGGAAAGGACTAGAGTGCTGCAAAATGTAGTTAAGAGCATGGCAAGTGCTCTTAAAAAAAAATTCCCCTTTAAATAAATTTTTTAAAAGCAGATTAGAACAGCAATCTGTAGTGAAATATAGCTGAACGCTGCACACAACAGATTGATAAAAATAGATTTTTTTCTCCCTCCTCCTCAGTGGGCTCAAGTGAGGGCAAAAAGATTGTTCACTGCACCACCCCCCACACAGCAAAATCGATGTAGACTGTCCCTGCCTAATCTCCAGCCTGGCCCTAATATGCTCAATAAGATCATTCACTGCACCACCCCCCACACAGCAAAATCGATGTAGAAGACTGACCCTGCCTAATCTCCAGCCTCGCCCTAAAATGCTCTAATAACTCTCCCTGCCTGCACTCCGACCTGTCCCTGCATTCTTTTCGGACACAATTTTTCACAGAATCACTGTCTGTCCCTGATCAGCAGCCAGCACGTATGATGTGTGCTCTGTCCCTAAACTACAGCAGAATGACGCGGCGCGCTGGGGCTCTCGAACTTATAAAGACATGGTCACATGCTTCAGATGGCCAATCACAGCTACTAATACATTAGTAGGCATGGCTGTGATGGCGCACACCAGTTAAACGCTTGTTGATTGGCTGTTGAAAGCCCGCCATTAAAAGCACGCCATTACATACAAAACAGGAAATAAAATGACCGAACACGGATTTTAAACCCGAACATACAGTAAAGTTTTCGGGTCCGTGTTCGGGTAACAAAAATCCAATTATTCGGTACAAACACGAACAATACAGTCCGTGTTCGCTCAACACTAGCCAGTACAGTATTTGAACATTGATATCATATCCCCCCTCAATCGTCTCTTCTCCAGAGAGAATAGGTTCAGTGCTTGTAGTCTTTCCTCATAGCTGATGTCCTCCATTCCCCTAATTATTTTTGTTGCCCTTTTCTGGACTCTCTCCAGTTCCAGCACATCCTTCCTGAGAACCGGTGCCCAGAACTGGACAGCATACTCCAGATGTGGCCGGACCAGAGTCTTGTAGAGTGGGAGAATAATCTCTTTATTTCTGGAGTGAATCCCCTTTTTTATGCATCCCAGTATTCTGTTAGCTTTGCTTGCAGCGATCTCGATTATATAGATTTCTGAAAGTCACTAACTTCCTGTTCTATCCAGGGATGAATCTCTACCATCAGTCAGCAGTTATCATGTCACTTCTTCTCACACTGACCGTCCTTGTCCCCCTTGGGGTGGTTCACACATTACACATCTTGTTTGGGTGAAGGTCTAACACAGCCTTCTTACCTTTTTGCCCTAGAGGAACCCTTGAAATTACTTTCAGGTCTCCGGGCACTCCTGCGAAAAATGTATTCATCCAGGATAAGTGGGAAGATTGCCCCTTACATTGGTCATCAGTAGTAATAAATTAAAGCCTTACAATGCTGGTAAGAATGCCACAGACAGCTAAATGTTCATTGGTGTCATACCACTGGTTCGGGCATGTGGCGTTGAACCTGGAACCAAAGATGCACCATAATATGGGAGGTCAATCAAGGACAAGTCAGGGAACCTCTAACCACCTCTGGAGGAACCCTGGTTGAGAATCACTGGTCTAACAGGTAAAGTCCAACTCTGGCAAAAAAACATCTGTTAGTGTTTGAAAGGGGTAGGAAGAGTTAGAAGAATTGTGAGATTCTCAGGCCCAATACCCGCACTTCTGAGACAGAAGTTCCCCTACAAAAATCCTACAAATGAATCACTAGATATTTCTATATTATTATTTTTTTGCCACTGGGATCAATGAGTTCTATGTGAAAATGGAACATTATACTAAAGGAAGACCCCAGAGTTAGGGAATGAGATTATTTTTGAATATTTTTTGGGTGGGGGCAGTGCCATCTTAAGAGCATTAAAGGGCTCCGGGCAATGCAGTGCACTGGGGCCCTGCTTACACAATCGCACATGAGAAAAAAAAAATGCAAATTATAGATAAGGCAATATTTATTGGTACAGCAGTGCCAGGCTAATGATAGCTTCCATGTTGGGCGGCTGGGTCCAGAGAACACACACACAGACGGGAGTCAGACTCGACTGTCCTGTGTGTGCCTGTTCCCATAGAGGCAGACAGGCATTCCTGCAGTTGTGGCCCAAGTGGCCTGACAGCAGCGCAGGGCCAACAGGTGCTTCCACCTGCTAAGTTTGGCGGTGGGATGCACACGGGAATCGGGACTAATACTTGCCTGGATCGCTGGGCAGATGGGGCCCCCCAGGCAAGGAGGGCCCCCGGGGAACTGCCCAGCGTGCCCAATCAGTAAGATGGCCCTAGGGGGTAGGATAGCACAATGGAAACAACAGCAAGTGATACTGATGGATGGACAAAGAAATTGTACCTGTTACATAGAAGTACAGATATGTTCTAATTGAGCTGCCACAGCAGCCTATCTTAATTTATTCTTTGTGTTTCAATTTTGTATGTCCCCCTCCTGTTTTGTATTAGTTGGTTCAGCCCCTAGATTGCTACACCCAGCCTCCCCCCTAATCCCCAATTAGTTTCTGATCCACCTTTGCTGAGTAAGGAAGCCTCTTGTGAGAAATGCCTTTTCACCTTCAAGAAAACAAGGAAACCTCTGTAATGGACAAGGATGGAATAAACTATGTTGGAGCCAACTTCTAAGTCTTCTTGGTGAGTTGATACTGCCTGTGCTTCTTGTCGAAACACAAGAACAAATGGGGCACTGGATTCCAATTTTTTAATGGTCACTGAAATTGGCAGTGGGCACTCTGGGGGTTGAGTTACTAAATCTGGAGAGTGCCAAATATGGTGCAGTTCTGCATAGAAACCAATTCCAGGTTTTTTTTGTCAAAGCTTAATTGAACTTAAGCTGAAGGTCGAAGCTGATTGGCTAACATGCACAGTTGCACTAGATGTTTGCACTCGTCAGTTTCAGTAAAACAACCCCACTGTCTTTTCTTTGGCAGCATTCCACAAAATGGGGAATCCCCTTAGGAACAGGGAAGGGACCAAGGGCTGAGAACCCACAAACATTCAGTCCAATGAGAGCGTCAAACAAATGTCCAAGAGTCAAGGTTTTTAATGATAAAATTGATTCTTAGCGGAAATAAGCCAACGCGTTTTGTTTTTTACCCCAAAACGCACTTGGTTGTTTCTGCTATGAGTCAATTCTATCATTAAAAGCTTTGGACATTTGTTTGGTACTCTTGTTGAGTTAGGCACACTGTCCATACAGATTAGGATTCAGGAGGTATGGCTTTTGCATAAAGCAACATTTGAGACAGAACATTGGATTGGAATAATCTTGTGACTGGAAGGTAGAATGGGAGTAGATGGGTAAGACAACAGTTTCAAGCAGTGGTGGGGACAATAGAGTCAACCTCTTCTTGTAGTAAAGCAAATCTCCTGCGCTCAAGTAGAATCTGACGGAGTAGAGAGAGGTGCACTTCAAACTCAGATGTTAAAAAAGCTACTGGTCTTGCTGCCCCCTCAGGATCAAGGGTGTCCAGAACCAACTGGCAGCAGCATTTTTCTGGCTCTGTGGAAGGGGGTTCTCCCCTGAAACGCGTCAGCCCAGCCACAGCAGCCCCATGCGACCATCTGCATGCCTATTTGCTACATTTGGGACCTTGGCTACCTTGGAGATGCTATGCTGATGTGTGTATTATCACACCAGTTTTGTGAGTATTCTGTATACTTTTTAATATTTTAATAAATTGTTTTAATGGTAATGCACTAGGTTGGTGCGCCCTCTTTTCTTTTGTCTTTTCAACCTCTTCTTGCCCAGGGGCAAGGCAACAACCACCCACGGTGCTGGATACTCTCTCAGAAAGGATACTGGTCAAAAGAGTAATCCAGGGGGTAATTTGTTATGGGTTCAGGGACTGTGGACAACTGTCTTTTTTATCCGTTGCATACACTTTCAAACTAAGCTGGCTCTTTTTTGGCTTTGGTGGAGAAATGAGGACGCAGTTGGGTAGTTGAACTGATTTCCAGAAAACTTGGGTGAGTTGGGAACAGATCTTGGCTTGATAATGTAAATTGTAACTTCCCATTCTGCCGCAACAAATACAAACAATCTTGTCAGCACTACAGGTTTATGAGGCCCTCTATGTTAAAAGTTCAAAGTATAGAGCAGACTCCTCTTCAATCTTGTAGCACAGAGAAATGGACAACTGCCATTGGGAGCCTCAACATCACCCTGGCCTTGCTGCCCATTTCAGATCGGGGAAGAACAAACTGAAGTGTAAACAGAAGAAGAGAGCACATCAGTTCTGTGGAAGAGGGTATCGCCCTTGAAAGGCAAAAACTACGCACCAGTGGATGGGCGCATTTATGGCGTTGGGACTGGATCTTGTTATATGCTCATTTTCGTGTACTTTTTGAGTATGTTGTATTATTTTGCACTAATAAAAGGTTTTTTGATATTGCACTCAGCCAGTGTGCCTTCTTTTTCTGTTTACATCCCATTCCATCAGCTTCTGAAACCTTCTTACATTCTTTATGTATTAATGGTGGCTATACAGTAGTTGTCTGTTCAGTATTTTTAATTCTGCTTGTTGGTAGCAAGAAGGAAAGCATATAACCAGCCATGTCCATTGAGGTACCTGATCTGATGGCATTCTCTATCCTCAATGCAAAGGTTCTTTACTGTGAATGTCATTATTGGCCTATGTAAGAGATGGGGTGACAACCTAATCTCCAAAGTGCTAAGTGTACATTGAGCTGATTTTTTTTTTCTCCATCTTCAGAAATATAGGATGATGTAGAATGCTCTGATGTTCCTTCTCCATTTCTTCCTGTGTGATCTAACAGCCACAGTGGTCCCCAGCCAGTGGCGTAGCGTGGGTTGTCAGCACCCGGGGCAAGGCAAGTAATTTGCGCCCCCTAACCCGCAGGATTTTAGCACTCGAGTCTCTTCCACTAGATTAGTTAAAGAAACCCTTACCCCCTAAGCACATGTATTGTTTGTTATGAAAATACTGATGTAATTAAAGTAAAATGCATCTAAATACAAGTTTGAATGACCAGCGTGCCCCCTTTCAATGCAGAGAGACCAGCGTGCCCCCTTTCAATGCAGAATGACCAGCGTGCCCCCTTTCAATGCAGAGAGATCATCGTGCCCCCTTTCAATGCAGACAGACCAGCGTGCCCCCTTTCAATGCAGAGAGACCAGCGTGCCCCCTTTCAATGCAGACAGACCAGCGTGCCCCCCTTCAATGCAGAGAGACCAGCGTGCCCCCTTTCATTGCAGAGAGACTTACCTGCAGTGGCGGGTTCTCCTCAGTTCCCCACATTTTCTCGAGTCCTCCGCGTCTCCTCGAGTCCTCCCGCCTCCTCCTCGGCCAATGGCATGAGTTCGCCTTTCGGCCAATCAGGAAGCGGGTCTCGGACCCGCTTCCTAATTGGCCAGGAGGAGGATCCGTGTGACAATAGCGAATTTTAATTCGCTATTGTCACACAATGGGTGGGCTCGGGGCGTATGTCAGAGTCAGACAGACAGAGTGACACTGCGGATGCGCCCCCCCAGATGTTGCGCCCGGTGCGGCTTGCCCCCCCTGCACCCCCCACGCTACGCCACTGTCCCCAGCAGGTAGAGAGGTGTGTGTTGTACCTAGGGATCCATTCCATTCCATGAAGTCTGGAAGTGATTTCTCCAACATAGAAGTGAGGAGGATATTATCTATCATTGTCCTCAGTGATGTTTCTGGAGGCCTCTTTGATGAACACCTCACACAACACAGAGAATACACCTCCACACAACCCAAAGGACAACACTGTCCTCTACACGGCCTCTGACACCACAATACATATCACATTGGATGGGGTCATCTGCTTTAAGGAATGATTATGATGGATTGAGGATTGGAAAAATTAGTGGGTTGCAGAGCCGGTACAAGAAGGGGGGCAGAAGGGGGGGCCCTTGGCGGCACCATTTAGTAGAGGAAGGGGGCGCAGCGCAGCACAGGTGAAGTGTGTGTGACTACTAACACACCGGGCGGGCAGGCGATAGCTGTAAAGAAGTGAGATCTTCACTTCCCTGTCAGGTGGGTATCTCCACTGACAGGGAAGTGAAGGGCTCACTTCGTTACAGGCAGCCATTAACGGCCACTCACCCGCCCGCCTGGTGTGTTAGTTCATACCAGAGGCGGACTGACCCATCTGACTGAGTGCCCGGGACCAGTGGGGGGCTCCATGAGAGGCTCCTGGGGATGAAGTCAGTGCCGGAGTATATACCCACAGATTCCTGTCAGGCTGCCTTCAGTTCTCCGAATTCCCTGCCCGCCTCCTCTCTCCCCGCCCGCCTTGATGACCCTCTTGCTTGCTAGGACCGGCACTGCTCACGAATACGGACACAGCTTGGTCGGCTTGGCATGGCACTACTCCCGGTTTTTAAGATTGGCGTCTATAGGAAATCTTGGTCAACTTGGCATAGCACTGCTGCCGGTTTTTAACATTGGCGTCTATGGGAAATATTGGACAGCTTGGCATGGCACTGCTCCCTGCCTAACATTGGCGTCTATGGGAAATCTTGGACAGCTTGGCATGGCACTGCTCCCTGTCTAACATTGGCATCTATAGGAAATCTTGGTCAGCTTGACATGGCACTGCTCCTTGTTTTTAACATTGGCATCTATGGGAAATATTGGTTTTGAAATGACACTGACTTTTTCTTTAAACCCCGGGGGTGAGGTGGGGGGGGGGGGGCGCAGTTTGCCATCTTCGCCCTGGGCACCAGATGACCTTGTCCCGGCACTGGTGGGTTGAGGAAAATCTCTAGTATATATCTGAAGCTTATACATCAACCAAGTGACATGGTTCATTTACATTATTATAAGCATACAATAATACAATAGTCTTAGTGGACTGTTATTGTCTTGTGAATTATTGCGTCTCCTGCACACAAAGTTTACCAGCCTTTGGTGCTCATCGGGTCACTGTATATCAGTCAATAGCGGCTATTATAGGGTTAAGGGGTTTATTTCTAGAAAATTCCATATGAGAATACCTCACAAATCCTCCCCGTAATGTGTCTACTCTTTTTATTTGCTATGATTGTCAACTCCTTCTAGTGGCCATAATGTAGTATTTTCCTGATTGAGGTACTTTAGGTAAATGCTGCATTAGGACCACAAGATGGAGCTAACAATCTTAGGAAATAAACATATTAGACAGATTAGAAGGATTATTAGTGATGGCTTTGTGAATTCTGAGACACTCAGACAGCATATGTTTTATAAACAGACCCCCTTGGTGTTCTGCTTGACAACTATAAGCTATTCCATAGGACTTGTGGAATATGGCCGGTATATAATATTCATGCAGGTCATTACTGAATAGAGGTGTTCCCAGGCTCAGAGTCCTCTGAGCTGGTTGTGTGATCTCTTATCAGTGTGTGGAGTGAGAGCGTGAACTGAGGATGGCCAGGAAACACTTACTGTATATACCAAATTGTCAATGAGTATCCACTACTGCCTTCTCTATAGATAGTCACTATCTCTGTATATTATATATATAAGTCCAATCTTGAATGAAAATCAACAATAAAAAAAAAACAAGTATAGTGAAAACTATAGATTTAAATGCAAGGTCCCATGATAGGATTAGCAATATAAACTTATTGGTGAAAGCACAAAGTTCAGTGCACAGATGGGCACATAAAATTAGTGATGACTTGAAAAGTGAAGAAGTGATCCAGTATGGGGCTCCAGAATCATCCACGGTACCCCTGTGAAATGGACACTCACCGGAAAAGCTGGCTGCCGTTACAGGAGCAAACATACAATCAGTGTAGATCCCTCATCTGTTTCGGGGAAGGCTGTTCAGCAACTCGCACCATCCAGATGTAGCTGTAGTAAATAAAGCTCACTTGGAGCCAGATGAAGTCTCCATAGTGTAGTATTTATTTGATGTGTATGTTAAAAGCCAAAAAAAATAAACCATAAAACCATATGACAATGGGTGCCACTACCGACCCGTTATCGGACAGTGGCCTGATTTCAGCACTAGTGTCTCCTCTCTGATGCGTTTCATCCAATAGGACATTATCAATTGACTAACCGATAATGTCCTATTGGACGAAAAGTATCGAGGAGGAGACACTAGTGCTGACGTAAGGCCACTCTTCGATACTGGGTCGTTAGTGAAACCAATTGTCATATGGTTTTATCATTAATTTTATTTCAGCTTTTAACATACATGTCCAATAAATACTACACTTTGGAGACTTCATCAGGTGAGCTTTATTTACCACAGCTACATCTGGATGGTGCGAGTTGCTGAACAGCCTTCACCACAACAGATGGCTGATCTACACTGAGTGCATGTTTTCTGCTGTAACGGCAGCCAGCTTTTCCAGTGAGTGTCCATTTCACAGGGGTGTGGTGGATGATTCTGGAGCATTGTACTGGATCACTTCTTCACTTTTCAAGTCACCACCAATTTTTTGTGCACGTCTGTGCACTGAACTTTGTGCTTTCACCAATAAATTTATATTGTCGATCCTATTATGGAACTGTGCATATAAATCTATATTTTTCACTATATTGTTTTTTTATTGTTGCTTGTCATTTAAGATTTGACATATACAGTGGCGTACCAAGGGGGGTGTGGGGGGGCGCCCGCCCCGGGTGCCACGCACTGGGGGGGTGTCAGGCCGGCCCGCATCATCTCAGTGTGAAGGCATCTTCAATCCGCGCTGCTCGCAGGGGCGGCGGCCAGCGGGAAGAAGGTGAGCAGCCTCCTGTGTGTGTGTGTGTGTGTGTGTGTGACTGGATAGGAGAGGGGATGGAACAGCTGCATATAGAGGAATTCATCTTTCCGTATTCCTCCTGCAGCCGCTGAATGACTGATTTTTCTCTCCCTCCTACAGTCATTCAGCAGCTGCAGGAGGAATATGGAAAGATCAAATCATCTATATGCAGGTGTCCCATCCCCCTTCTATACAACTTGCTGGCCCCCTAGTGTTCTTAACACCACCCTCCCCCAGTGCTCTTAACACTCCCCCTGCTCTTAACAGCCCCAGTGCTCTTAACACCCCCCCTGCTCTTAACACCCCCCAGTGCTCTTAACACCCCCCGGCCCTCAGTGCTCTTAACACCCCCCTGCTCTTAACACCCCCCCTGCTCTAAACACCCCCCTGCTCTTAACACCCCCCCAGTGCTCTTAACATCCCCCCTGCTCTTAACACCCCCCAATGCTCTTAACAACCCCCCTGCTCTTTACACCCCCCTGCTCTTAACACCCCCCCTGCTCTTAACCCCCCAGTGCTCTTGGCCCCCCCAGTGCTCCTTAGCCCCCCGTGCTCTTTAGCCCCCCCGTGCTCTTTAGCCCCCTGTGCTCTTCAGCCCCTCCAGTGCTATTTAGCCCCCCCTGGTGCTCTTCAGCTCCCCACAGTGCTTTTCATCTACCCCCTATGCTCTCTGGCTCCCCCAGTGCTTACCACCCCCCTGTGCTCCCTGGCTCCCCCCCCCCCCCCAGTGATTTCCTTTTTCCCCCTCCCCCGTGCTCTCCCCTGGTTTTCCAACCCCCCTGCAATGCGTTTCAAACCCCTCTTAATTCTCTCCAGTACCTCCCCCCCCTGCGCCCTTCAGTTCCTCCAGTGCTCTTTGCTTGCCCTGTGCTCTCCAGCCCCCCTAGTGCTCTTCTATCTTCTATCATGTCTGCAGTCTCTGACCTTCTTTTGTATCATGTCTTCAGTCTCTGACCATCTCTTGTATCATGTCCTCAGTCTCTGATTATCTTTTGGATCATGTCCTCAGTCTCTGACCATCTCTTGGATCATATCCTCAGTCTCTGACCATCTCTTGGATCATGTCCTCAGTCTATGATCATCTCTTGGATCATGTCCTCAGTCTCTGACCCTCTCTTGGATCATGTCCTCAGTCTCTGACCATCTCTTGGATCATGTCCTCAGTCTCTGATCATCTCTTGTATCATGTCCTCAGTCTCTGACCCTCTCTTGGATCATGTCCTCAGTCTCTGATCATCTCATGGATCATGTCCGCAGTCTCGGATCATCTCTTGTATCATGTCCGCAATCTCTGGCCATCTCTTGTGTCACATCTGCAGTGTCTGACCATCTACTGTATCATGTCCGCAGTCTCTGATCATCCTTTGTATCATGTCTGTAGTCTCTGATCATCTCTTGTATCACGTCTGCAGTGTCTGACCATCTACTGTATCATGGCCGCAGTCTCTGACCATCTCTTGTATCATGTCTGTAGTCTCTGACCATCTCCTGTATCATGTCTGCAGTCTCTGACCATCTCCTGTATCATGTCAGTAGTCTCTGGTCATCTCCTCTATCATGTCCTCAGTCACTGACCATCTCCTGTATCATGTCCTCAGTCTCTGACCATCTCTTGTGTCATGTCCTCAGTCTCTGACCATCTACTGTATGTTGTCTGCAGTCTCTGACCATCTCTAGTATCCCGTCCGTAGTCTCTGACCATCTCTTGTATCATGTCCTCAGTCTCTGACCATCTCTTGTATCATGTCCTCAGTCTCTGACCATCTCTTGCATCATGTCCTCAGTCTCTGACTATCTCCTGTACCATGTCCATAGTCACTGACTATCTCCTGTACCATGTCCGTAGTCTCTGACCATCTCTTGTATCATGTCCTCAGTTTCAGATTTCTCTTGTATTAGGTCCGTAGTCTCTGACCATCTCTTGTATCATGTCCTCAGTCTCTGACTATCTCCTGTACCATGTCCGCAGTCTCTGATCATCTCCTTTAGCATGTCTCCAATCTCTTATTTAAACTTAAACACATTGATAATAGTATTAGCTATCTGTTTATGCCAAAGGTAGGACTGTGCAGGGGAGGCAGAGAGTGCAAATGGGGGAACTGTGATTAGAGAGACAGGGGGGGGGGGGGGGGCAGACTGCAAAGGGCACTGTGATAGGGGGGCTGTGAAATTTGTGCAATAAACACTCTTGGAAACATTACACATTTTTGCTGGTGTTTTTACATTTTAAAATTTTAAAGTTGGAGGGGGAGTGCCAGATATCGGATCCGCCCCGGGTGCCAAATGCTCTAGGTACGCCACTGGACATATATATATATACATGTTTTTCACTTTAGCACTTTTTTGGACTTTATTTCAATGTGTTGTCCATTTATAACACAGTATTCACATTTCATTGTTGTTCATTTAGTTTTGGCGTTACACACTTTTTCTTAAGATTATTTATACATTTTTAAGTTTGGTATATTACTAATCTGTGTCAGCTGCCACCCCACCACAGCACAGAGATACACCTTGTTTTCTGTTTCAATCAACAACCACTCCAATCTCTACAGTGGGGCCAAAAAACAGAATTTGTCAAACAGCCTAACCAGAAGGGCGCTCCACAGAGATCACCAGGAAGTGGTCTGATAGGAGAGTCAACCAGACATCTCATGTGTCATAAGGTGACTAAAAAAGAAGA